>NC_064308.1:20592016-20901083 GCF_023373825.1 Bactrocera dorsalis | reverse complement strand
AGTAATGTCAATTCCTGATTGACTTCATTATAATAATCAATTAAGGATGTCGATCCTTGTCTCATAACGCTCATCTCTTGATCAATTACGTGAATTGGTTGTCTGTCGGCGTAAGCAAACTCTAATTTTGCAAATATTGCTTCTAAATTCAAAACTGTGCCATGATTAGTTAACATACCATTGGCATTACCTACAATCTTATTTCGGAGGATAGTTAGTGCTCCAAAATACCTTCTACTATCTTCAATATATAGGCTCATCGAATTCTTTGCAGCTTCTCTCCAGCTGACATAAGATTAACCGGAGAATTCTGGCAAAGACTTTATTATGTCTAAATTTTCGTCACATGTTATGGAATCATTAATTCCTTGAGTTTCATACTCAGTTACATGTGCCGCATCTGTTAGAGTTTTAATTCTATTACTCAACTGAGATAGCAGTTCTTAAATTTGAGGTTTGTCTAGCTATTAATCTAGCTATATCGTCTACAGTAAAATTATTGACTGTCATTTTGAAAAATTGTAAAATTATCTTGTTCGCTTAAAAATTCTTTATTCCTATCGCCTCTTTTTTATAATCGTTATTTTTCGGGTTTGCCTTTTTTTATATATTTGTGAGTTTCATGAAGCAATAAATTTCTTTTTGCATAAATCTATTGTAATAACTTGCTATTAAAAATATTTAAATGGCATATATTTTGTTGCCTGTCTGTATTTAAATATTTGTTTTGATCTTTTCTGGGAAAAGATACACTTTTATTCTGGAGGGTCTGGAGTTCAGAATCGCAGAACTGAGTTTATATTATAAACCGGGGGCGGTAGTGAATCGCGGTTTTAAAAATATTTTATTATTTGGCTTGTCGAGCATTCATTTAAAAATTTTAAGATTTAATTTAATATAATTTGTATATATTTGATATACAATTTTTTATTTTTATTTTTAAACACGGACAGTTGTGAGTGGCATGATTATTATTTTTATAATACTCACAGTAAATATAGGCCTTGCTTACAACTAATTTTATGTTATTGCTGCTACTGCTGCTGTTGTTACCGTTGCTGTTGCTACTGTTGCGGCTATTGTTGCCTTTGTTGCTGCTGTTGCTTTTTGAGTAGATTTTTGGCGGTTGGTTGTGCGATGGTCGTCGTTGGCGGCCGTGTGTAAGGTTTAGATGAAATAAGATGTTTTTGGCGAAATTTTTGATTTACAGAAATTTTTTGATTCTTTTGTTTTTTATGGGGGGTTATCAGCGTTGTTTTATGTGGATGTCTTATGGATCCACACACTTTCTCTTATTTCTTTGAAATTTTCACAAATGTTCACTTTCAGTTTTTTTTCTTCAATTCAAAATTTGAAATCACTTTATATTTGCTGTTGTAGTTTTTTGTTTTAATTTTTTTTTTTTTTTTTTTTTGTTGTAACGTGTACGTTTGCTTGTTGTTCGCCCGTAATCTGTTTATACGTGGCGCGTTCGATTGGCAATTGGTTGCACAAACACACACTCGAAATTTTTTCAATATTTTTCTATATCTCTCTTTTTGGACATATAGTTTTTTCAACCTTTTTTACTTTGCCGTTAAATGCTTAGCGCGTTTCAGATTGCTACCGTACGCTTTGAGTAACACACTAGTATTTTTATATTTCTTTTCTCGCGAGTTCCGATACTTGTTTGCGTTTGGTTGTTTTTTTTTTTGGTTTTGGTCCAACAGGAGTTTACGTGTCTCCTGGCCGGATCGCCAATTAATATCTCCGTCGAGTTCTCGTGGGCAACTACGGGCAACAGCCTCGATTTCTTTATTATGTTTTCTTATATACAATATTTTGCTTAAGTCTAGATGCAAATATTGATCTTACATTCTATGAAATATATCTACAATCCACTTGAGATAGGACACATGTTACAAGTGGAAAGATTCATCTTAAAATCTATAAATTACATTTTAGGACCACCTAAGACGGAGAGTATTAGCAAAGTGCATATAATATTTCAATACGGACCATGTGGGTCGTAAGTGTAATGTTACATACAATTTATGACAGATAAAGAATATGTTCATGTAATATAAACTGGTGGTATTAACTTACATGCGGCACCACCATACGGAGGACTCACGTTCCTGGCGTCACCGCAATCCTACACTGAACCGGAGGCGCCAGCGTAGCCGCAACCGCGCCGTTCAACAGGCCTCAGCAACGTGATAGCAACGTTACAACGGCTTCAGAGGCTACTAGGCTAATTACTCGCCTATGGTGGCCAGGATGTATAAATGAGCATCGTCCCCCAACCTCAACACACACACCACATTAGCACACCACTGACACGCAACCTTCGCCACACTCACCACATTACGCATACAACCCACATGCTACACTACTCACGAGAGCAGCACACACCGACCTACACACACGTCCACCAACCACAGTTACACCATCCTATTCAGCGCAAACGAGGATAAAGAAGGACCAATGAACAGATTCCGATCAGTTTGTTCTACGACACTACCATCGATCGGTCACACGTTCGCCTATGCCGCTTCGATCTGCCGCCATCCTTTCGAGAAATTATTAAATAGTCAATCTCAAACCTTCAAAAACCGTGTATTTATTAAATTTTTAAAATAAAATCTCTGTTGGAGACAAACCCTTTTTTTCGGTATTGCACTTTTTTTGATTTGTGGTGAAGTGGAAAAAGAAATAAAAGGTGAGTGCACTTTTCTAACACTTTTTTTCAATAAAGTTTGGATTTCTTGATTGACAAAATTGTTCGCTGATATTGAATATGGGTATTGTTTTAACTATATGGGTTTTTCATAGGGTTACCGTATTCCCTCATTTGTCAGGGAATTCCCAGATTTTGACCTTCGGCACTGATTTCCTGATTTTCGTGAAAATGCACTGATTCCCTGGTTTCCTCCTGAATCGGCGATTTTTTTTAAATTATTATTTACTTTTTGAGCGAGTGCGTAAAGAGTATATCAGACGAGTTTTTCGCGCAATCTGTTAATAACCAGCTGTGTCAATTCTTCAATGCTAATAAGAATTCTGGGTCGTTTTCCGAAATCATGATAATAATACAGTATTTGTTGTCTATCCATGTTTACAACGCAAATTGCGAGCGTATTTTTTCCTTAGTTAATGCACAGTGGAGTAACGAGCGTAACTGCCTCTCAGTTGTACTTGTTCAATATCTATATATATAAAAGAAAGTGACGTTAGTTACTACGCTTATAACTGGAGAACGCCTGGACCGATTTCGGTGATTACCACCAATTCGGACAGGTCTCCCCCAAACAAGGAGAATACTTAAGAAAATTCTGGAAAATTTTCCGAAAAAAAAATTATGAAGAAAATAAATTTTCAAATACGATTATAAAAAGGAAATAAAAACCAACATGATTTTAAATGCTGTATTGCCAGTAGATGGCGTTGTGTGCATCAACTTTTGACAGCTGCATGCATATGCACAGTTGGCAACCCACGCAAGATGCAATGACATATGTGACTTGAGTTTAGTAACATAAATATCGGCATTTTCTCAAGCTTTTATCGGCTTTCGTTAGTTATTGTAATTCAATTTGATTTAATACATTATCTATATATATATATATAAAAGAAAGTGATGTTAGTTACTACGCTTATAACTGGAGAACACCTGAACCGATTTCGGTGATTAGCACCAATTCGGACAGGTCTCCGCCCAAACAAGGAGAATACTTAAGAAAATTCTAGAATATTTTCCGAAAAAAAATATGAAGAAAATAAATCTATATAAATAAAAATGGATCGCCAAAATGTATGTACGCTCATAACTTTCATACGACTGATCCAAATTTGATGATTCTTTTTTTATAATTTTCGTTGAGGTTCAGGGATGGTTTCTGCGGAGAAAAAATTCGAATAATTACCGGAAAACCTCTGAAACCAGCACTTTTCTTTTTCTCATACAAACGAATAAATGTTTGTGGGTTACTAACGCTAAGAGAACGGCTGAACCAATATTGATGAAATTTTAAGGGGTTGTTCGTCGTGGATCGGGAAAGGTTTAGAAATAAAGAACCTGTATGCCTTTCATGAGGAAAAGTCGGAAAATTGAAAAATTCCAAAAAGTTAACTTTTACCATAAAAATGTTATTATTCAATTTTTTTGTTTTGTTTTTCAATTATTTAAATTTTTCAAATTTGGCGTTTGCTTCAAAAATTTTTTAAACTTATTCCGTGAAAATGTTATGTGTTTTTCACACAAAGTGATCAATTATCATCAACATACATTAGCAGCCCAAGCCACATGAACGAGTACTCCCAGGATGCGATGATATACGTGCGGTATTAAGGGTCGCGATCAATCAGAAAGCGATCGTCACGATGTCATAGCAAGACTTTTCAACAGCTTCGATGGACATTATCTTGAAGCAACGCATATATGGTGCTGTTAGATGCTAGATGTACTCTGTTGAGTGGCAAAAGAGAGGTTTGCCGCACGCACACATTCTTCTTTGGATGGTGGAAGGTGGTTACACCAGATCAAATTGATAAAATCATTCAATAATGCGGCAATTCCTGATGCAAAGAAAGATCCAGTATTATATGAAGTGGTGGAAACCAATATGGTTCATGGACCTTTCGGACACTACAATCCCTTTTCGGGTTGTATGTCTGACAATAAATGCACGAAACAGTATCCACGCGCTTTTCTTTCGGAAACACAAACTGGAAATGATGGATATCAACTCTATCGACGTGGCCAGATAACAGAACCTTCAGCATTCAACTTAGAAGAGTGAATATCGAAGTTGGCAACACATGGATCGTACTATATTCACCATTATTGTCTAATTCATATTCAAAACTCATATCAGTGTTTAGTATTGCAGTTTGGTGAAATCGATAAAATACGTTTGTAAGTACGTCACCAAAGGAAGCAACATGGCGATTATTGGTCTTAAACGATAGGTCGATACGTGAACTGTAATAAAGCGCTTTGTAGGATATTTACTTTTGCAATTCATGAAAGTTTTCCGACTGTTGTGCGTCTCACAGTTAATTTGGAGAATGGGCAAAAGGTGTATTTCAACCCAGAGAATACAGTATAGCCAGTGGAAACATCGACAGCAACAAAATTAACATTGTCGAGTTTTTTCTCAACTTTCGTCAGTGAACCGTTTGTGAGAACATTGCTCTATTTGGAAATATATTGATATTATACATGGAATGCATCGTCGAAGAAATAGTTACGCAGAAAGCAAGGCCAACCAGTAGATTGACATCCAGGTGTCTAATGCATTAGGACGAATTTACACAATCCACCCGAAAAACGACGATTGTTTCTACCTTCGGTTGCTATTGATTAATGTACGCGGTTCAACTTTATTTGAGTCATTGCTTACTGTGAATGGTATATGGGAATATGTGCAAGTTTTGGAGAAGTAAGCCAGCAATTACATTTGCTGGAACACGTTAATCACTGGAATGAAAATGAAGTACACATACTTTTCGATATAAACATCGACATTGCCAAAGACATTTTACATCCTCTTCGCTAAAAATTGGAAATGGTACAATTTCGGTTGATACTTCCGGTGGCTCGATATCAATTCACGAAAGATGAACTTATCACAAATGTTGGGACATTGGCTAAATTATCGTAACTACGATTGCTTAAGTGCACGCGCAATGTTAGCTGCCAAAAATACCGATGTTGTTGACTTAAGTCAACAACAAAGTCAACAAAGTCAAATTACGGGAGACTTGCGCTCATACAAATCGATCGATCGTCTTGACAATAAAGACGACGCCGTGAATTATCCAGTGGTATTTCTAAATTCTTTGGACAGGCTTGGTATGCCACCGCATCATTTGCGACTCAAAGTAGGATCCGTCGTTATTATGTTTTGCAATCTTCATGCGCCGAATACAAGGGGGAGATTGCTTGATTCTACGAATTCCTTTGAGTTCTAACGATTCTCCATTTCAGTTCAAACGTATTCCGGCATAAATAAGGAAATGCTATGTTTTTCACACGTCCGTGGCGTGCTCACGAGTTTGAAAACCATCTTTTCTGTACACCGGAACAGAAACCAAAAAACGTTGTTTATAAAGCTGCGTTAGATTGAAAAAAAAAAAAAATGAAATGATAAATTTAACTTTCTTTTCATTTCAAAATACATAATTTCACGCAGGATAACAGCTGCGGGGTCAGCTAGTAACTTTATAGAAATGAATTGTAAGGATTTTCATAAGTATTTGTCTTGCGATAAAAATTTATTTTTACGCAACAAATGCAACGGGACTGATTTTGACTGAGACCCTAGTTTTTTCATCTTCGGTTCTTATTTCCGCATTGATATCTATTCTAAATGGTAAGTCCATCTTTATGTTTTCATGAGTTTAATTTATAATTTTGATAACGTCTTCACTAAGCAATAGGAAGTTAGTATTTTTAATTTCGTTATTATTATTTTTCTTTCAATTATTTATTTTTAAAATATGAGTACCTCGTTTTTAAGAGTATATTTTTTAATTCCATTGGTGGTAATGTCATCGGCTGGCGTCTTAGGATTTTCTTGTCCCAAATAGTTTAAAATTTGTATTTTTGTATTCTTAATATATTTGGTGTTTTACCATTCTTTGTTTGTTTTATTTTGCTGGTAAAAACTTCGGCAGGGGTCTTAAGACTTCTTTGATCCAAGTTGTTTAAGTGAGGTGTGAGAGCGCCTTTAATTTATTTTTTTATTTTTTTTATTAGCGATCTTGAACGGCGTCAACAAATCCATCAGTTCACATATATTTTTGGGTCTCATTGTTGAAAGTGAGTTAGTGAAGAGACGTGTTTTTCTGGTGCTCCGTTTATGGCACCAAGTTCGGTAGGAAATAATTCAAAATTAGTTCCTAAGCGCGCGGAAATACACACAGTGTCCGCAACAACTCAACGAAAACAGAAATTGAAGCATCAAAAAGCTATTAAAGCGGTGAGTGTTAAAACACTTAATAAATATCTAGTTATTTGGGAGAAGATTCGCACAAAAGGGAAATCGCGAAGAGCGCATTTTCTTAGCTCTCCCTTTACATACCTACTTGGATCCCACAACCCACAATCCACACAAAGAGGAATTCTTGGGGATTACACCTTGAGGAATTTACGAGGAACAGCTGCACTAGTGGACTGCTATAGGAATAGCTGAGGAAATGTCAGCTAAACCTAAAGCAGCACATACCATTACTGGTACTAAGGAGGATCATAGTCCGTTCACAAGGAGCAATAAAACCCCCCGATCACCTGATCGACAATGCGCTCAGATGTTAAAAGTTGCTACAACAACTACTTAAGAAGTGACTCCAACAAACACTGTCTCGCACGATGTGACCGAATTAAATAGCGTCACAATGCCAACTAAAAAGGCTAGCGCAGCCGATCTGCCAATACAAGGCACCACTAGCAGCGAAAATGCAATAAGTGTGAGCGAAGGAGAGAGCGCACTTATTGAGCTGGGCATACTGATAGAAGAGCTGATCGCGCTCACCCATGGCCAAAAACAAAGGCATGTTAACCAACACATGCGTAACATAATTGATAAGATCTCGCAACTGCAAAAACAAGCAGTAGCAGAGGTTAGAGAGTCGGCTACCCACCCAATCGCCCAGGCGAAAAGTACTCTCACTGAAGAACCAATGGGGGAGGAGCAGACCCTACAACAAAACAAACGGTCATGCATCAATTCGCCAAAAACACGAGCAAGAACAAGTTTAATTGGTCAGTTCAAACAATCAAAAATAAGTTCTCAAGTGTTTGAAGCCATGGCAAAGCCGCCAACAAGAATATTAAGTACACAGCTAGCGAAAGGGCCTGATAATAAGGCAACAACAAATAATCCAATGGAGGAACAGTGGAATGTAGTAGCAAAGAAAGCCAACCAGAAAGCAGCAAAATTACCAAAAACAAAACCACAAGCGATATTAATTTCAAAAAGTGGGGACCTTTCCTATGCGGAAATTCTAAGGAAAATCAAGTCCGACTCAGCGCTCAGCGGATTCGGAAATAACGTCACTAAGATACGTAAAACGCAAAATGGTGAAATGTTGCTACAACTAAGCGGAACTGCGTTCCCAACCGACTCCCAGGAGAACATGAAGAAGTGTCTAGGTGATCAAGCCCACATTAAACTGCTGACCCAGGAGACCCTACTGGAGTGCAAAGACATTGATGAGGTTATAAGCAAGGAAGAAGTTCTTTACGCCCTGCGGAGAGAGTTAGGTAACACTGAACTGACGATCTCAACAATTAAGAACTTAAGAAAGTCCTATGGAGACACCCAAACAGCCCTCATTAAACTCCCAGTTGAGGCAGCTAGACGGCTTCTACTGACTAGAAGGCTGAAAGTTGGATGGGTAAATTGCCGTATTCGAGAATACAGACAACCACAGCGGTTTTTTAAATGTCTCGATTATGGACACACTGCAAAAACCTGCACAAATGAGGACAGGTCCAGGCTCTGTAGAAGATGTGGCGAAGGGGAGCACCAGGCAAAGGACTGCAACAACAAGCCAAAATGTTTGCTCTGCTTGAAAGCCGGGACAAAAGAAATTGAGCACTTTACAGGAAGCGTCAGTGCCCAATATACAAGAAAGCAGCTCAACAGATCACATGAGGTTCTTACAACTTAATGCAAACCATTGCCAAGCTGCACACGACTTATTAAAACAGTCAGTTGTCGAAAAGAAAATTGATGTGGTTCTACTAAGCGAACCATACAAAATCGGACAAGGCGTAACCTGGATAAGTGACGCTCGAAATAAAGCGGTTATATGGAAATGTAACCCTAACTATGCGCAACTGGAAGCACCCTTCTCTTCAGATGGTTTTGTCCGAACAACATCTAATAATATTAATATATATAGCTGCTACTTACCCCCTAGCCTCAACAACGAGGAATATCGTCGTATCATCGACAACCTAGTGGCCGATGCCAGATGCAAAACGAAAGTTATAATAGCTGGTGACTTTAATGCCTGGGCTATCGAGTGGGGATGCAAAAAAACCAACAGCAGAGGTAAAACCTTACTAGAAGCTTTTGCTTCTCTTGATCTGGAGCTTTTAAACGCTGGCAACCAATGCACATTTAACAAAGGTGGCCGACAATCTGTGATAGACCTAACGTTCGTACACTCGAGCTTAGTTCGCAAATCTCACTGGGAAATTAGTGATCATTACACTTTTAGCGATCACTATGCAATTATATTCGAAATAAATACCGCACACGAACAACAGCGTTTACCGACCCTAAAAAGAAGTAACTGGCGACCCACAACGTTCGACCCAGACCTTTTTGAAGAAGTCTTCAAGCTAACTTCTCCTCCCGACAATCTGTTGTCGGCTAACAAAGCTGCTCACTCGATTATGAGCTGTATTAAGAGTGCATGCGATGCTTCCATGTCTAAGTTATCTCGACGCAAAAACCATTCCCCAGTGTATTGGTGGAATGAGACGATCGCCAGGTTACGTAAAGAATGCCAGCAAGCAAGGCGATTATACCAAAGGTCACGAGGTACACCTGTATACACCACTCTCCAAAAACACTTTAAGGAGAAAAGAAAACTACTAAAACAAGCAATTAAAAAAAGCAAACAGGAATGCTTCCTTAAACTGTGCGACGATGTCGAAAACAACGCTTGGGGACTCGCTTAAAAAACGGTGATGGGGAAACGCCGCACTGGCGGGCAAATGCCAACCTCCCCCTCAACAATTGAGAGAATTGTCTCGGTCCTCTTCCCTATCCAACCCTCACTCCATCAGGAGATCGTGAGAGTACCACAAACCCAGGTTATCCCGGCTGTTTCGAATGAAAAAGTCCGAGAAGCATGCAAACGGTTAAATCCATCTAAAGTCCCGGGACCAGATGGAATTCCGAATATAGTGTTAAAAACAGCGATTGATAGAAACGTAGACCCCTTCCGAACTATGTATAATACATGCATCCAGGAAGGCCGCTTTCCCACCATATGGAAAAGGCAAAACCTGATACTATTGCCGAAACCTAACAAACCTATGACCGAACCGTCCCACTTCGGGCCCCTTTGCATGTTAGACTCCGCTGGAAAGATCCTGGAGCGGATCATACACCAATGGCTAAATAAGGCAATCGACGATGCCGGTGGGTTATCACCCAACCAATTCGGATTCAGGAAGGCAAGATCCACAATTGCAGCTGTAAATTTAGCAAAGACCCTGGCTGAACGAGCTATAAGGGGGAAAAGATGGAAAGGAGGCACAATACAGTACTGTGTGGTTGTAACCCTGGATGTAAGGAATGCCTTTAACTCGGCATCCTGGCACAGTATATTGAGCGCACTAAAAAGCTTCTCCGTGCCTCTATACCTTTATAATATAATAGTAAGCTATTTCGAGGATAGAACTTTGAACTACAACACAAGTGAAGGCTCTAAAAAATATAAAGTCTCTAGTGGAGTACCCCAAGGATCTGTTCTTGGGCCGCTACTATGGAACGTCATGTACGATGGAGTACTGCGACTAAAAGTACCCAAAAACGTGCATATTATTGGGTTCGCAGACGATATCGCTGTTGTGGTTATAGCAAAACATATACACGATATAGTTTCGATAACCAACAGAACAATACAATTAATAAGCGATTGGCTCGAAACTAACGGACTGAACCTAGCGGAGAGCAAGACCGAAGCGGTACTCATTACTGGCAGAAAACTCCGTGAAGTTGCCACGTTCAATATAAAGGGTGTAAGCATCACGACAAAACCGGCAATTAAATACTTGGGAATCATGCTTGATGCAAGGATGTCCTTTAAGGAACACTTAGCGTACACAGGCGAAAAAGCTACAAAAGTGTGCAGAGCCTTGACCCGGTTAATGCTCAATACTCGTGGGCCAAAGCAAAATAGAAGACGACTATTAGCTGGTGTACTAAAGTCAGTCGCGCTGAACGGCGTCCAGGTATGGGGAAAAGCTCTGGAAATAAAATCATATCGCCGTGGCCTTTTTTCGATATATGCCACTTGCGCGCTAAGAGTATGTTCTGCGTTCCGCACAGTATCGGAAGATGCTGCTCTAGTTATTGCAGGCTTACACCCTTTAGACCTTCTGGCCAAGGAGATTCAATGCTGTATAAATGACAGGTTACCGCACAATACATTAAAACAAATAGCAAGGGCAGAGACAGTAGATCAATGGCAAAAACGCTGGGAGGAAAGCGGAAACGGGCGGTGGACATTCCGACTGATCCCCAATGTCAAACCATGGTTAAATAGACAACACGGTGAGGTAGATTTCCACCTAACTCAAATTCTCACAGGACATGGTTGCTTCAAAGCATATTTAAAACGATTCGGGCACGAAAATAACGACACATGTGATTATTGCGGAGGCGATACCGTCGAAAATGTGGAACACACATTCTTCTATTGCCCAAAATATAATCAGGAGAGGCAACGCTTAAAAAATGCGTTTGGTGTAGACCCAACTCCCGATAACTTGGTGAGCCAAATGGTCGAATCGGTAGAGAAGTGGAAAGCTGCTTGCGAAGTAGCAGCCAGGGTTATGAAATCCCAACGTGCCAGCGAACAGCGGGGGAGAAGAGAGCTGTTAAATGTAACGGTCAACCACGACCCAAACACACTAACATTGACGTGAGGGTTATCAGACCAACAGAGGTGGGGCCAAGTAAATGCAACTTGTAACTGAATGCATTTTGACCATCACGTACGCATGAGTGTCACTCAACCATCCTCCCGACGTAATACTTGACGGTGGTACCGGGGGGAATGGGGAACGGTACAGGACGGTAGGAGGTTTAGTTTGGATTAAAGTTCCACACTGACTGGGGTCCAGGCTTTCGATGCTTTCTCCTCGTAAAAAAAAAAAAAAAAAAAAAAACATATTTTTGGATGACGAGTTAGTGACGTGACGTGTTTTTTTTTGGTGCTCCGTTTATGGCATCAAATACGTTAGGAAAAAATCCTAAATTAATTCCTAAGTGCGCGGAAACACACACAGTGTCCACATCAGCTCAAGCTAATCAAAAAACTGAGCATAATAAAGCTACAAACGCGGTGAGTGTTAAAACACTTAAAAAATATTTATTTATTTGGGAGAAGGCTAGCACAAAAGGGAAATTGCGAAGAGCGCACCTTCTTAGCTTTCCCTTTGATACCTGTCTAGATCCCACAATCCACAACCCACACAAAGGGAAATTCCTGGGCATCTCACGCTGAGAAATTTTTGAGCAACATCTACACTAGCGGACTGCTGTAGGAATAGCTGAGAAATGTCAGCTAAACCTAAAGCAGCACATGCCATCTCTGGTAACAAGGAGGATTGTAGCCCGTTTACAAGGAGCAACAAGACCCCCCGATCGCCTGATCGACAAAGCGCCCAGACAATTAAAGTTATTACACCAACTTTAAAAGAGGTGACCCCATCAAATACGGCAACGCACGATGTGACTCCATCAAATAACATCACAATGGCCACTAATCAAGCCAGCGCAGCCGACCTACCAACACAAGGCACCACTAGAAACGAAGATGCAATAAGTGCGAGCGAAGGAGAGAGCGCGCTTGCTGCTCTAGGCATACTTATTGAAGAGTTAATCGCGCTCACCCATGGCCAAAAACAAAGGCATGTAAACCAGCATATGCGAAACATATATGACAAAATTTCGCAATTGCAAAAACAAGTAGTAGCAGAGGTTAGAGAGTCGGCAATCCACCCGACCGCCCAGGCAAAAGAGGTCGCATTACACTCAGCGAAGAACCAATGACGGAGGAGCAGACTCAACAACAAAGTAAGCGATCTTGTATCAATTCGCCAAAAACCCGAGCAAGAACAAGCCTAATTGGTCAGTTCAAGCGATCAGAAATAACGAATGATATTTCTACTAAGCAAATGTTTGAAGCCACTGCAAAGTTGCCAGCAATAAATCAATTAGGCACGCAGCCAACGAAAGGGTCCATTAATAAAGCAACAACAACAAAGCCAATGGAGGAACAGTGGAATATAGTAGCTAAGAAAGGCAACCAGAAGACAACAAAATTGCCAAAGACAAAACCCCAAGCGATTTTAATATCAAAAAATGGGGACCTTTCTTATGCGGAGATGCTACGGAAAATAAAGTCCGACTCAACACTCAGCGGATTCGGAAATATCGTGACAAAGATACGCAAAACGCAAAGGGGTGAAATGCTACTACAATTGAGCGGAGCAGTGATTCCAACCGACTCTAAGGTGACTATGGAAAAATGTCTTGGGGATCAAGCCCACGTTAAACTTCTGAACCAGGAGACTCTACTGGAGTGCAAAGACCTTGATGAAGTCACAAGCAAGGAAGAAGTTCTTTATGCCCTGCAGAGAGAACTAGGAATCCCTGAATTGACGATCTCGTCAATCAAGAGCTTAAGAAAGTCTTATGAAGACACCCAAACAGCACTTATTAAACTCCCAGTTGAAGCAGCTAGACAGCTTCTAGTGACTAGAAAGCTGAAAGTTGGATGGGTAAGCTGCCGTATACGAGAATATAGGCAACCACAGCGATGCTTCAAATGTCTCGATTATGGACACACTGCCAAAACATGCTCAAATGAGGACAGGTCCAGACTCTGCAGGAGATGTGGCGAAGGGGCAAATGACTGCAATAACAAACCAAAATGTTTGCTCTGCTTGAAAGCCGGGACAAAAGAAATTGAGCACTTTACAGGAAGCGTCAGTGCCCAATATACAAGAAAGCAGCTCAACAGATCACATGAGGTTCTTACAACTTAATGCAAACCATTGCCAAGCTGCACACGACTTATTAAAACAGTCAGTTGTCGAAAAGAAAATTGATGTGGTTCTACTAAGCGAACCATACAAAATCGGACAAGGCGTAACATGGATAAGCGACACGCGAAAGAAAGCGGCTATATGGAAATGTAATCCCAACTTTGCGCAGCTGGAATCGCCTTTCTCTTCAGATGGTTTTGTCTGTACAACGATCAATGAATTTAATATATACAGCTGCTACTTCAAAGATTAAAGCCCACCGTCAACAAACTGATTGGACCTTATCAGTGTGGCTTCAGACCTGGTAAATCAACAACCGACCAGATATTCACCATGCGCCAAATCTTGGAAAAGACCCGTGAAAGGAGAATCGACACTCACCACCTATTCGTCGATTTCAAAGCTGCTTTCGACAGCACGAAAAGGAGCTGCCTTTATGCCGCGATGTCTGAATTTGGTATCCCCGCAAAACTAATACGGCTGTGTAAACTGACGTTGAGCAACACGAAAAGCTCCGTCAGGATCGGGAAGGACCTCTCCGAGCCGTTCGATACCAAACGAGGTTTCAGACAAGGTGATTCCCTATCGTGCGACTTTTTCAACCTGCTTCTGGAGAAAATAGTTCGAGCTGCAGAACTCAACAGAGAAGGTACCATCTTCTATAAGAGTGTACAACTGCTGGCGTATGCCGATGATATTGATATCATAGGCCTCAACACCCGCGCCGTTAGTTCTGCTTTCTCCAGACTGGACAAGGAAGCAAAAGAAATGGGTCTGGCAGTGAACGAGGGCAAGACGAAATATCTCCTGTCATCAAACAAACAGTCGTCGCACTCGCGACTTGGCACTCACGTCACTGTTGACAGTAATAACTTTGAAGTTGTAGATAATTTCGTCTATCTTGGAACCAGCGTAAACACCACCAACAACGTCAGCCTAGAAATCCAACGCAGGATAACTCTTGCCAACAGGTGCTACTTCGGACTAAGTAGGCAATTGAGAAGCAAAGTCCTCTCTCGACAAACAAAAACCAAACTCTATAAGTCACTCATAATTCCCGTCCTGCTATATGGTGCAGAGGCCTGGACGATGTCAACAACAGATGAGTCGACGTTGCGAGTTTTCGAGAGAAAAGTTCTGCGAAAGATTTATGGTCCTTTGCGCGTTGGCCACGGCGAATATCGCATTCGATGGAACGATGAGTTGTACGAGATATACGACGACATTGACATAGTTCAGCGAATTAAAAGACAGCGGCTACGCTGGCTAGGTCATGTTGTCCGGATGGGTGAAAACACTCCAGCTCTGAAAGTATTCGACGCAGTACCCGCCGCGGGAAGCAGAGGAAGAGGAAGACCTCCACTCCGGTGGAAGGACCAAGTGGAGAAGGACCTGGCCTCGCTTGGAATATCCAATTGGCGCCACGTAGCGAAAAGAAGAAACGACTGGCGCGCTGTTGTTGACTCGGCTATAATCGCATAAGCGGTGTCTACGCCAATTAAGAAGAAGAAGCTGCTACTTACCTCCTAGCCTTAGCGACGAGGAATACAGGCGTATTATCGACAACCTAGTGGTCGATGCCAGAGGCAAAACCAAAGTGATAATAGCTGGTGATTTTAATGCCTGGGCTAACGAATGGGGATGCAAAAGAACCAACAGCAGAGGAAAAACCTTACTAGAAGCCTTTGCTTCTCTTGATCTGGAGGTTTTAAACGTAGGCAACCAATGCACTTTGTTCACTCGAGTTTAGTCCGCAGATCTTACTGGAAAATCAGCAACCATTACACTTTTAGCGATCACTACGCAATTATTTTCGAAATAAATGCTACACACACACGACAGGGTTCATCGACCCAAAAGAAAAGTAACTGGCGACTCAAAACATTCGACCCAGACCTCTTTGAAGAAGCCTTCAGACCAACTACCCTTCCCGACAATCTGTTGTCGGCTAACAAAGCTGCTCGATCTATTATGAGTTGTATTAAGAGTGCATGCGACGCTTCAATGTCCAAGCTATCTCGGCGCAAACACCGCCATCCAGTACATTGGTGGAGCGAGACAATCGCAAAATTACGTAAGGAATGCCAGCAAGCAAGACTCTCGTACCAAAGGTCACGTGGTACATCGGAATACACCACCCTCCAAAAACACTTCAAGGAGAAAAGAAAATTTCTAAAACATGCAATCAAAAAAAGTAAGCAGGAATGTTTCCTTAAACTGTGGGACGATGTTGAGAACAACGCTTGGGGACTTGCCTACAAAACGGTAATGGGAAAACTCCGAACGGGCGGACAAATACCAACCTCCCCTGCAATAATTGAGAGAATAGTTTCCGTACTCTTCCCTTCCCGACCCCCACTCCATCAAGAGATCATGAGAGTTCCACAAAGACAGAATATACCGGCTGTTTCGAATGAAGAAGTCCGAGAAGCATGCAAACGATTAAACCCATCTAAAGCCCCGGGACCAGATGGAATACCGAATGTAGCGCTAAAAACGGCGATTGCCAGAAACATAGCCCCTTTTCGAACAATGTATAATATATGCATCCAAGAACGCCGCTTTCCCACCATTTGGAAAAAACAATATCTTATATTACTGCCGAAACCCAATAAATCTGTACTGTACTTGGGCCGCTACTCTGGAACATCATGTACGATGGAGGACTGCGACTGAAGGTACCTAAAAACGTACACATCATTGGGTTCGCAGACGACATCGCTGTTGTGGTTACAGCAAAGCACATACACGATATAGTTACGATTACCAACAGGACAATAACGTTAATAAGCGAATGGCTAGAAACTAACGGACTGAACCTAGCGGAGAGCAAGACCGAGGTGGTTCTCATTACTGGCAGAAAAGTTCGGGAAGTTGCCACGTTTAGCATAAAGGGTGTAAGCATCACTACACAACCGGCAATTAAATACTTGGGTATTATTCTTGATGCAAGGATGTCCTTTAAGGAGCACTTAGCGCACACATGCGTAAAAGCCACAAAAGTGTGCAGAGCCCTAACCCGGTTAATGCTAAATACCCGCGGGCCAAAGCAAAATAGAAGGCGGCTATTAGCTGGTGTATTAAAGTCAGTCGCGCTGTACGGCGCCCAGATATGGGGAATAGCTCTCGATATAAAATCTTATCGGCGTGGCCTCTCTTCAATATATGCCACCTGCGCGTTGAGAGTATGCTCTGCATTCCGCACAGTATCGGAAGATGCTGCACTCATAATTTCGGGCCTACACCCATTAGACCTCTTGGCCAAAGAAATCCAATGTCTTACAAATGACAGGTTATCGCATAATACACTAAATGAAATTCCAAGGACAGAGACGGTGAATCACTGGCAAAAACGCTGGGAGGAAAGCGAAAACGGGCGGTGGACATTCCGACTGATCCCAAACGTCGAACCATGGCTAAACAGACCGCACGGCGAGGTAGATTTCCATCTAACCCAAATCCTCACAGGACATGGTTGCTTCAAAGCATACCTAAAACGATTCGGACATGAAGATAACGACAAATGCGATCATTGCGGAGGCGATACCGTCGAAAATGTAGAACACTCATTTTTCTATTGCCCGAAATATAGTCATGAGAGGCAGGTTGGGCGACGAACACAGTACAAGGGGGGTTATTAGACCAACAGAGGTGGGGCCAAGTAAATGCAACTTGTAACTGACTGTATTTTGACCATCACGTACGCTTGAGTGTCACTCAACCATCCTCCCGACGTAATACTTGACGGTGGTACCGGGGGGAACGGTACAGGACGGTAGGAGGTTTAGTTCGGATTAAAGTTCCACACTGACATGGGGTCCAGGCTTCCGATGCTTCCTCCTCGTAAAAAAAAAAAAAAATACATATATTTTTGGTATAATTTCGAGATCTGGCCGCTCCAGTCATTCCAATTGCGAAACGTCAAAACCTAGCCAATCCAGTCAACTGTCAAAGTTCGGTTGCCCGGTTTTGGTATGTGGTTTTATAATATAACAAAAATCAGAGTTTACCAATGATATTTATTTTCAGAATTTTTGGTGAAAGCTGTGTGCTTACTTGTGCACTTTCATTTTGCCCATTTGGTTTATTTGTTGGTTGGTAATTGGCTTGCCAACTATACCTGTTACTCCTAGCCTGTGCTTGGTTTGTTTGCATATGACTGTGGTTATTTAGTATTTTAAATGATTGATACACGACCATTGCTTTTGGACGATTGGGATATTTTTGGTTTGAATTAGGGAATTATTTGAAATTTCAAATTATTCTGAAAATTTCGATTAAATTTTTGTTTTCGATAATCAATTTTTTGATTCTTTTTAGAGAAATGTAAAGCGACTTGTGATCTCATTTGATTTGACTGAAGTTCTAGCGCTTTAAAAAGAGCGTAAAAAGTATTTGATTTAAAGGGTAATTTAAACCAGTTATGAATTTGTTCCGCATACGTGAAATCTAACCCAGAATGTATGGCCTTTATGGTTTGTCAAAATGTCGTTGGCATTGCCAATATTGCCAGTATTGTCAGGGCTCCAAAATATCTCCTACTCCCTTTTATATAAAGACCCATAGACTTTCGCAGCTTCCCTCCAGCTGACGTATGACTTTCCCGAGAATTCCGGTAAAGATTTTACAATTTTTAAATTTTAATTACATATAATGGAGTCTTTAAATGTCTGTGTTTCTTATTCTGCTACCTGCTAAGCAATTGTGAGGTTTTTTGTATCTGGTTATTTAGCTGAATTATTTCAACTCTTAAGTTTTTTATTTGAGTCGCTACCAAACGAGCTTTTAAAAATCGTAAAATTATGTTGTCCACTTAAAAAAAATCTCCATTTCCTTTTTCATACATATGTGTATGGTCTATATTTAATATCATAATTAAATGTATCTTGTTTTCTCTCTTCTTAAAAATGGACTTTCGTGAGTTTCATGATTATTATTAATACAATACTTCCAGTAAAAAAAACTCTTCGTACTTAATACTCGTAATAGAGAAATTATGTGTCATGAAATTATAAATAGAATAGTTACTTACAACTAGTTCTTGTTCTTGCTGTTATTAAAGTTATTGTTATTGTTGTTCAAGTCTTTATTGTCACCGTTATTTAATATAAATCAAAAATTATTTATTTATGACATATTTTTATTAATAGATGATTTATAAGATGTCAAATTAAAGAGTACGTAAGAAGGATGGAGTCATGTGTAGAAGTTCACGCAAGTGAGGAAAGTTCCCTGATCGCCATTCACTTGGGAGTGGCCAGAAACGATTCTTTTACATATGACTCAAGCAGCTCACGACTTCCGGTCTTTGACCAAGTATCCTCTGGGTAGCCTAAGAACATCCGTCTGAAGGCGAGCTAAAGTGAGAAGGCGAAATATCCCCTACTTAGGGTTGTGCGCTGGGTTTGGGACCCGCCACGTAAAAAAACACCCCCAATGAAAAAGCAAACACAGCCTCGGATGAGAGACTCCCCTTTTGATGACGACCATGGCAAACGAAATAAGGACTATGATTTGAGGGCATGCACCTGGAATGTCCGGCCCCTTAATTGGGAAGGTGCCGCTGCCCAGCTGGTAGATGTCCTCGTAAAGATAAAGGCTGACATCACCGCCGTCCAAGAAATGCGATGGACGGGACAAGGACAGAGACAAGTAGGTCCTTGTGACATTTACTACAGTGGCCATATAAAGGAGCGCAAGTTTGGTGTTGGATTCGTGGTGGGAGAGAGACTCCGTCGCCGAGTACTATCATTCACTCCGGAGAATGAACGTCTAGCCACAATCCGCATCAAAGCGAGGTTCTTCAACATATCGCTGATTTGCGCCCACGCCCCGACGGAAGAGAAGGACGATGTGACCAAAGATGCTTTTTAGGAGTGCTTGGAGCGCACTTATGAGAGATGCCCCCGCCACGATGTCAAAATCGTGCTTGGCGACTTCAACGCCAGGGTGGGCAACGAAGGTATCTTTGGTACTACGGTCGGTAAATTCAGCCTCCACGAGGAAACATCCCCAAATGGGTTGAGGCTGATCGACTTCGCCGGGGCCCGAAATATGGTTATCTGTAGTACTAGATTCCAGCATAAGAAGATACATCAAGCTACCTGGCTGTCTCCGGATCGAAAAACCACCAACCAGATCGATCATGTTGTGATAGACGGAAGACACGTCTCCAGTGTTTTAGATGTGCGTGCGCTCCGAGGTCCTAACATCGACTCGGACCACTATATTGTTGCAGCCAAAATTCGCACCCGCCTCTGTGCAGCAAAAAACGCACGCCAACAAACACAAGGAAGGTTCGACGTCGAGAAGCTGCAATCGCAACAGACAGCTGAACGATTTTCTACTCGGCTTGCACTCCTGCTCTCTGAGAGCACTCGTCAACAACTCGGTATAAGGGAACTGTGGAACGGCATTTCAAACTCCTTACGTACAGCTGCAACCGAAACCATTGGTTTTCGGAAAGTGCAAAAGAACAGCTGGTACGACGAGGAGTGCCGTGTCGCAGCGGAGAGAAAACAGGCTGCCTACCTCGCAACGTTACGATCGACCACAACACGTGCGGGATGGGATAGATACCGAGAGTTGAAGAGGGAAGCGAGACGCATTTGCAGACAGAAGAAAAAAGAGGCCGAAATGCGTGAGTACGAACAGCTTGATAAGCTGGCCGACAGGGGTAATGCTCGAAAATTCTACGAGAAAATGCGGCGGCTTACAGAAGGTTTCAAGACCGGAGCATACTCCTGTAGAACCCCCAAAGGTGATCTAGCCACCGATGCCCAGAGCATACTTAGATTATGGAGGGAACACTTCTCCAGCCTGCTGAATGGCAGTGAAAGCACAACACCAGGAGAAGGCGAACCCGATTCCCCAATCGATGACGATGGAGCAGACGTTCCATTGCCCGGCCATGACGAAGTTCGAATAGCAGTTGCCCGCCTGAAGAACAACAAAGCGGCAGGGGCCGACGGATTGCCGGCCGAGCTATTCAAACACGGCGGCGAAGAACTGATAAGGAGCATGCATCAACTTCTTTGCAAAATATGGTCGGATGAGAGCATGCCCAACGATTGGAATTTAAGTGTGCTATGCCCAATCCATAAAAAAGGAGACCCCACAATCTGCGCCAACTACCGTGGGATTAGCCTCCTCAACATCGCGTACAAGGTTCTATCGAGCGTATTGTGTGAAAGATTAAAGCCCACCGTCAACAAACTGATTGGACCTTATCAGTGTGGCTTCAGACCTGGTAAATCAACAACCGACCAGATATTCACCATGCGCCAAATCTTGGAAAAGACCCGGGAAAGGAGAATCGACACTCACCACCTATTCGTCGATTTCAAAGCTGCTTTCGACAGCACGAAAAGGAGCTGCCTTTATGCCGCGATGTCTGAATTTGGTATCCCCGCAAAACTAATACGGCTGTGTAAACTGACGTTGAGCAACACGAAAAGCTCCGTCAGGATCAGGAAGGACCTCTCCGAGCCGTTCGATACCAAACGAGGTTTCAGACAAGGCGACTCCTAATCGTGCGACTTCTTCAATCTGCTGCTGGAGAAAATTATTCGAGCTGCAGAACTTAATCGAGCAGGTACAATCTTTTATAAGAGTGTACAGCTGCTGACGTATGCCGATGATATTGATATCATCGGTCTCAACACCCGCGCCGTTAGTTCTGCTTTCTCCAGACTGAACAAGCAAGCAACACAAATGGGTCTGGCAGTGAACGAGGGCAAGACGAAATATCTCCTGTCATCAAACAAACAGTCGTCGCACTCGCGACTTGGCTCCCACGTCACTGTTGACAGTCATAACTTTGAAGTTGTAGATAATTTCGTCTATTTAGGAACCAGTATTAACACCACCAACAATGTCAGCCTAGAAATCCAACGCAGAATTACTCTTGCCAACAGGTGCTACTTCGGACTGAGTAGGCAATTGAAAAGTAAAGTCCTCTCTCGACGAACAAAAGCCAAACTCTATAAGTCGCTCATAATTCCCGTCCTGCTATATGGTGCAGAGGCTTGGACGATGACAACAACCGATGAGTCGACGTTGCGAGTTTTCGAGAGAAAAGTTCTGCGAAAGATTTATGGTCCTTTGCGCGTTGGCCACGGCGAATATCGCATTCGATGGAACGATGAGCTGTACGAGATATACGACGACATTGACATAGTTCAGCGAATTAAAAGACAGCGGCTACGCTGGCTAGGTCATGTTGTCCGGATGGATGAAAACACTCCAGCTCTGAAAGTATTCGACGCAGTACCCGCCGCGGGAAGCAGAGGAAGAGGAAGACCTCAACTCGGTTGGAAGGACCAAGTGGAGAAGGACCTGGCTTCGCTTGGAATATCCAATTGGAGCCACGTAGCGAAAAGAAGAAACGACTGGCGCGCTGTTGTTGACTCGGCTATAATCGCGTAAGCGGTGTCTACGCCAGTAAAGAAGAAGAAGAATAGATCTTCAGCAAATAGAAATTGAACTTCTAAAAATTCGTGAACACATCATTAAAGATCCTAAAACAAGTTATCTCTTTCATACTCTAACTCACGAAATAGTACAATCACCCACTGCATTAAATACACTCACTTTGCAAGACCGCCAAACTAGATCAATGGATCAGCCTGGAAATATGTTGCAGGAAATCCAGATCATGATGATCTACAAAACAATCTGAATAGCCTTAATACAAACAATAACAACCAGGTCATTATAAATAAACAACTACAGAATAGAATTAATGATTTAACTACAATTTCAAATGTGTTAAAAAATACAATCAAGAAAGACAATTTGTTTAATAATGAAATAATAATGAAATAAGTTTCCAAAATCAAGTAAGACTAACAAAAGAAGAAATAATAAATGTCAAATATGCAACACAATGGGCGAAACAAAATATAATAAATACTTTACTTTTAAACGAAATAGAATTACAGGAAGTCCACAAAATATTTCAAAAATATAATATAACAACTCTATCAGTCGCAGAAATGTTAGAGTTCGCTGAAGTATCAGTCTTACATAATAAAACAGCTATAGTTTACATTGTAAAAGTTCCAGAATTAGAAGCAACCAATTATCAAAATTTATTAATAAAACCAGTTGTAAAAAATAAACTAATACTCGTAGTTCACTTCGAAACAGATGAAATATTTTTGTCCGAAAATTCTATGTTAAAAGTAACAAAAAACTGTAAAATATTCAACAATATAAAAATTTGTAAAAAAGATACAAACATTAACTTAATCCTTAATAACCCACTGGTACCGCCAGGAATTTGCTTGTCATTATAAGACCGTTAATTGATTCATGCGCCATATGCTAATTCTATCCCCACTTGTAATAAACGTCAGTTGGCATGTTTGTATTGAGTTGAGTGCATCTACCACATTTTTAGTGAACTTTGTGAAATCGCGTTTTTGCAATAATTTTTTTGTGAATAATTCGTTAAAATCGGAACGGGAAAAAATCTCAAAGTTTAAACAATAGTGTAAATAAGCTAAGATAAGTTTTATCGGTAAGTAAATTTTATTGTTTGTAAGATTTGTATGATTTTTTGGTTGGTTCCTTGCGGAACCGTCAGGCACCCGGAGTACGAAATTTTGCAAATATGAAATTATATACAAAATGATTATACTGTGGCTTTTTTGTAGTTTTTTTAGCAATGTCTCGTAGAATACGTGATTTTCGAACTGAAGAAGAGCTAAGCGAGTTCGTTAATTCTATTGCGTGGTCGGAAAGCGAAGACGGCGGCGATTTTTCTGCTGATGACAGTGATGTAGACCCCGATTTTGACTTTAGTGCTGCTTTGCGTAGTGAAGATTTAGAAGACGAAGTAGCAGATGTTCAGAACATTGCTGACTTAGCTGTTGTTCAGAATGTGGCAGATATTGCAGATGTCGATATCGGCAATCCAATTATAGAAGAAAATAGTGAACCAAATCGATGTAAAATATCCCTTTCTCTTATACGAAAGCTTTTTGTTTCTAAATAAGATTTCTATTAGGCATGGATGTTGCAGAAGAGCCAGTCCCGCCGCTTCAGTTTTTTACATTTCTTATGTCAGACGAAATTGAACATTGAAAAACCATTGAACACCACGCCTGATGAAATAAAACATTTTATGGGAATCAGTTATTATATGTCGGTGTATAAATATCCCGGAACTCGATCATATTGGGGTAACTATGGTTTCAAGCCAATCATGGATTGTATGCCAAGGAATCGCTACGATAAAATTCGCCAATTCTTGCATTTTAATAATAACGATGAAATGCCACGCTCTAATCGTGACAGGCAGCCTTCCGCGTCATGCCAGCAACTGCCATCAACATCATCGGATGCTGCGCGCAGTTACAGACGTAATCGGGTCTCTGAGGCAGTTGAAATGTATGGACAAATACCACAACACGATTCGGGATATGATCGTTTGTACAAAATACGCCCAATACTCACGGCACTAAATAGGAACTTCAAAAAGGTTCCAATGCGAGCAAGATTATGTTTTGACGAGCAAATCTGTGCGACGAAAATAAAGCACTGTATGAAACAATACATGCCAGATAAGCCACACCCATGGGGTGATAAATTATTCCTACTGTGCGATGATTCCGGATTTTGCTACGGATTTGAAATTTATTCCGGCGATGACGACCACCGTCAAGACAATGAACCAAACTTAGGTGCGTCAGCAAATATTGTTGTCAGATTAGCCCGCTCGGTTCCGCGATTTGTAAATCAGGCAATTTTTTTGATAATTATTACACTTCGATTCCGTTGATGGTATATTTGCGAACACAAGGCATCTATTCACTTGGGACTATTCGCCGTTCACGAATTCCATTGTGCAAATTACAGCAGAAATTTAAAAATCGGTGATTGGGAAGAATACGCTGCTTCATTTCACGGAATTGATGTTACAACTGTGGCTTGGAATGACAATAAAGTTGTCAACATGGCTTCAAAAATGGCTGGAATAAAGCCATATCTTGCGGCCAATGGTGAAACGCCTGCGAATGCACCTACGACCCATGTCTGGTCCGCTACCACCACGTGACGTTGGGCATTTACCAGAGTATGTGAAGGTGGGAAAGCCGCGATGTAAGAATCCCAATTGCACATCTCGTACAAAAGTACGATGTCGAAAATGTGGAGTACATTTGTGTTTTACACCAGAAAAAAACTGCTTTGTGGTATTTCACCAGAACTAAAGCCAATAATGGTGTAGTATATATTTCTGTGGTGTATCCTGTATATCCTTGTCTTACAATAAAAAAGGCAAATCGAAATGCAACAGTACACAAAAACATTGACCAACATCGAAATAAAAATGTTTTTTTTTTTAATTCATCTTGTTTATTTTTGAAGTCCGGATGCCTAGTGGTTCCGCTAGGAACCAACCAGGGTTTTTCTACCTAGCTGAGGTAAATTTCACTTGCAAACAATTTATAGAACAAATCTTGTTCAGAATTGTGAGTTTTATAACATGTATTTTTTTGAGCTCAAAAAAAAAAATCAGGCTATTAAGGGTTAAGAGAATCCAAATGTATTTCTAAATTAGTTGAGGACAAAGAATCGCTGTGTGATTTCAGTAATGCAGAGCATATCCCGGAAATTGAAGAAATTGACAACAACTTAATCCTACTTAGTAACTTTAACGGCAGTCTAATACAAAATAACATAACCCATTATCTGAAAGGAACATATCTCGTACACTATTGGAATGAGAACATAACCATAAATAAGAAAGAATTCAGCAACAAAGAGAAAACTATTTTGAAACCCGGAGCACCACTCATCCAAATGACCCCAATAAAATTGGAGCGGGTTCAAATATTATCATTGGAATCCCTACACGCACTCAACATAAAAAATAGGAAACAATTAGAACAATTAAATACAGATTCCTCCTCGAACCGAATAGCTATAATTTTTCTATCGGCCATTATTATAGCAATAGTTGTAATACAAATACAATACAAAGTTCCGACAGAAATCATGAGTGAAACGAACAATTTTCCTAGATCTGTCCAACCACAATCTAATAACATACCATACTTTTAAAGCTATTTGAGGACAAGTAGGAATTTGAGGAGGGAGAGTTAATACAATAAATATTTATTTCAACAATATTCATTGCTACAATGTAGTTGTTAAAGTTCAATAACTTAAAAGTTGACACAACAAATATTTATGTCAACATAACAACAATCATTGCAACAATGTTGTTGTTAAAGTTGAATAACATAAACAACATCCGTTAAACTCTGCCGACGCAACTCCCAAAATTGATCGACATTATTGCTGATCAATAAATAGTAATATCAACAACAATAATCAACTTCAATTCTGCTGACTATTCAACATCCGTTAAACTCTGCCGATGCCGCTGCCGTTGAACCACAGCTAGCTTAGGGTATTTTTAAGATTCAACATTTCAGTTTCTTTTAAAAATTCAATAAAGAAGAACTTAACTTACATACATACCCAAGGGAAGAAGTGCAATAATAAAATATATGCAAGTTAACGATAGCCTCCGCATAGAAACCTTAGCATAACTGTAAACAAAATTGATTCTTTGCACTCTGCAATTACACTGCCTCATAAATTAGAAACATAATTAACTTTTCTGATTATTTAAGAATTCGATATGCTTTTTCCGTTCTGTATCCAAAAATCCATATCGCTCGCCCTCACACGAAGGCATAACAATAACAATCATAAATAAACCACTTAACATTCCGTTGGAATTTGATGTCACAGCTAAAAATGTAATTTAACACTTTGTTCTGTACTCAATCAAGCTGATGCTTACACTTCAGCTCTAACCTTAAGTAAATAAAACCAAATTGTATAAATACTAGTATTTTAGAAATAAAGAATAGATTTGTATCTTGCAATCCACCATAACCACAAGTGTTTTTATTTAATCCGCGCGTTCGCGGATGTAAAATATATATTTTTTTAAAAATTCACTCGTTACGGGAATTAATTGGCGCCCAACGTGGGGCACGAATCAAAAAGTGCCTAGTAAAATTAAAATTTATAAAAAGTATAAAAAATTGGGGTATTGAAAATTGTGAAATAAAAAGTTGTGGAATTAAAATTTATAAAAAGTATAAAAAATTGTCGTATTGAAAATTATGAAATAAAAAGTATAAAAAGTTGTGGTATTAGAATTTATAAAAAGTATAAAAAATTGTGGTATTAAAAATTGTGAAATAAAAGGTATAAAAAGTTGCGGTATTAAAAATTGTGAAGAAGAAATTATAAAAAGTCGTCCTATTAAAAATAACTTGCAATGAGTAAAAAAGTGCCTACTAAAATAAGAGAAAAAGTAACAGTGACCAAAAAAGTAAAAAAAGAGGAGGATGCAGGATGGAGGATGGAGTCATGTGTAGAAGTTCACGCAAGTGAGGAAAGTTCTCTGATCGCCATTCACTTGGGAGTGGCCAGAAACGATTCTTTTAAATGTGACTCAAGCAGCTCACGACTTCCGGTCTTTGACCAAGTATCCTCTGGGTAGCCTAAGAACATCCGTTTGAAGGCGAGCTAAAGTGAGAAGGCGAAAATCCCCTACTTAGGGTTGTGCGCTGGGTTTGGGACCCGCCACGTAAAAAAACAACCCCAATGAAAATCAACTATAAGCCTCGGATGAGAGACCCCCCTTTTGATGACGCCCATGACAAACGAAATAAGGACTACGATTTGAGGGCATGCACCTGGAATGTCCGGTCCCTTAATTGGGAAGGTGCCGCTGCCCAGCTGGTTGATGTCCTCGTGAAAACAAAGGCTGACATCACCGCCGTCCAAGAAATGCGATGGACGGGACAAGGACAGAGACGAGTAGGTCCTTGTGACATTTACTACAGTGGCCATATAAAGGAGCGCAGGTTTGGTGTGGGATTCGTGGTGGGAGAGAGACTCCGTCGCCGAGTACTATCATTCACTGCGGTGAATGAACGTCTAGCCACAATCCGCATCAAAGCGAGGTTCTTCAACATATCGCTGATTTGCGCCCACGCCCCGACGGAAGAGAAGGACGATGTGACCAAAGATGCCTTTTATGAGTGCTTGGAGCGCACTTATGTGAGATGCCCCCGTCACGATGTAAAAATCGTGCTTGGCGACTTCAACGCCAGGGTGGGTAAAGAAGGTATCTTTGGTACTACGGTCGGTAAATTCAGCCTCCACGACGAAACTTCCCCAAATGGGTTGAGGCTGATCGACTTCGCCGGGGCCCGAAATATGGTTATCTGTAGTACTAGATTCCAGCATAAGAAAATCCATCATCCATCAAGCTACCTGGCTGTCTCCGGATCGAAAAACTACCAACCAGATCGATCATGTTGTGATAGACGGAAGACACGTCTCCAGTGTTTTAGATGTGCGTGCGCTCCGAGGTCCTAACATCGACTCGGACCACTATATTGTTGCAGCCAAAATTCGCACCCGCCTCTGTGCAGCAAAAAACGCACGCCAACAAACACAAGGAAGGTTCGACGTCGAGAAGCTGCAATCGCAACAGACAGCTGAACGATTTTCTACTCGGCTTGCACTCCTGCTCTCTGAGAGCACTCGTCAACAACTCGGTATAAGGGAAAAGTGGAACGGCATTTCAAACTCCTTACGTACAGCTGCAACCGAAACCATTGGTTTTCGGAAAGTGCAAAAGAACAGCTGGTACGACGAGGAGTGCCGTGTCACAACGGAGAGAAAACAGGCTGCCTACCTCGCAACATTACGATCGATCACAACACGTGCGGGATGGGATAGATACCGAGAGTTGAAGAGGGAAGCGAGACGCATTTGCAGACAGAAGAAGAAAGAGGCCGAAATGAGTGAGTACGAACAGCTCGATAAGCTGGCCGACAGGGGTAATGCTCGAAAATTCTACGAAAAGATGCTGCGACTTACAGAAGGTTTCAAGACCGGAGCATACTCTTGTAGAACCCCCCAAGGTGATCTAGTCACCGATGCCCAGAGCACACTTAAATTATGGAGGGAACACTTCTCCAGCCTGCTGAATGGCAGTGTACGCACAACACTAGGTGAAGGCGAACCCAATACCCCAATCGATGACGATGGAGCAGACGTTCCATTGCCCGACCATGAAGAAGTTCGAATAGCAATTGTCCGACTGAAAAACAACAAAGCGGCAAGGGCCGATGGATTGCCGGCCGAGCTATTCAAGTACGGCGGCGAAGAGCTGATAAGGTGCATGCATCAGCTTCTTTGCAAAATATGGTCGGACGAAAGTATGTCCAACGATTGGAATTTAAGTGTGCTATGCTCAATCCATAAAAAAGGAGACCCCACAATCTGCGCCAACTACCGTGGGATTAGCCTCCTCAACATCGCGTACAAGGTTCTATCGAGCGTATTGTGTGAAAGACTAAAGCCCACCGTCAACAAACTGATTGGACCTTATCAGTGTGGCTTTAGACCTGGCAAATCAACAACCGACCAGATATTCACCATGCGCCAAATCTTGCAAAAGACCCGGGAAAGGAGAATCGACACTCACCACCTATTCGTCGATTTCAAAGCTGCTTTCGACAGCACGAAAAGGAGCTGCCTTTATGCCGCGATGTCTGAATTTGGTATCCCCGCAAAACTAATACGGCTGTGTAAACTGACGTTGAGCAACACGAAAAGCTCCGTCAGGATCAGGAAGGACCTCTCCGAGCCGTTCGATACCAAACGAGGTTTCAGACAAGGCGACTCCTAATCGTGCGACTTCTTCAATCTGCTGCTGGAGAAAATTATTCGAGCTGCAGAACTTAATCGAGCAGGTACAATCTTTTATAAGAGTGTACAGCTGCTGACGTATGCCGATGATATTGATATCATCGGTCTCAACACCGGCGCCGTTAGTTCTGCTTTCTCCAGACTGAACAAGGAAGCAACGCAAATGGGTCTGGCAGTGAACGAGGGCAAGACGAAATATCTCCTGTCATCAAACAAACAGTCGTCGCACTCGCGACTTGGCTCCCACGTCACTGTTGACAGTCATAACTTTGAAGTTGTAGATAATTTCGTCTATTTAGGAACCAGTATTAACACCACCAACAATGTCAGCCTAGAAATCCAACGCAGAATTACTCTTGCCAACAGGTGCTACTTCGGACTGAGTAGGCAATTGAAAAGTAAAGTCCTCTCTCGACGAACAAAAGCCAAACTCTATAAGTCGCTCATAATTCCCGTCCTGCTATATGGTGCAGAGGCTTGGACGATAACAACAACCGATGAGTCGACGTTGCGAGTTTTCGAGAGAAAAGTTCTGCGAAAGATTTATGGTTCTTTGCGCGTTGGCCACGGCGAATATCGCATTCGATGGAACGATGAGCTGTACGAGATATACGACGACATTGACATAGTTCAGCGAATTAAAAGACAGCGGCTACGCTGGCTAGGTCATGTTGTCCGGATGGATGAAAACACTCCAGCTCTGAAAGTATTCGACGCAGTACCCGCCGCGGGAAGCAGAGGAAGAGGAAGACCTCCACTCCGTTGGAAGGACCAAGTGGAGAACGACCTGGTTTCGCTTGGAATATCCAATTGGCGCCACGTAGCGAAGAGAAGAAACGACTGGCGCGCTATTGTTGACTCGGCTATAATCGCGTAAGCGGTGTCTACGCCAGTAAAGAAGAAGAAGACTAAAAAAGTAAAAAAACTTTCACTAAAAAAATAACTGTTTGAGTAAGAACAATCAATTAAATGACAATCGCAGGATAATAAAAACCAGAAATTTTTGAAATAAACTATTAGAAAAATAACAGTGGCCAAAACAGTGTAAGTGAAAAACTTCCACTCAAAAAATAACTGTGTGAATAAAAGTAACGAAGTGACAATCACAGAAAAAAAAGAACAAGAAACTCTAAAACTATAAAATTGATTCAAAAACTAAAGATTTAAAATAATTAATTAAAATAATCAACAAAATACAGAGTGACTTAAAAGTGCAAAAACAGCTAAGCAACAGTGGTAACAACATCAGCGAACGTGTCAACAGTGGTAGCAGCAAGCATAGAGGAAACAGAGGTAATAACAACAGTAACAACAACAGCATCATCAGCGGAAATTTCGAACGAGACAGCGACAGAATATACATATTTGTAAGTTGAAATGAAAATTAAATATAGTTAAAATATTTTTGTATATTACAAATGGGGAATAGCCCAAGCATTAAATATAAAAAACTCTCATACTGCGATTTTTGTAAGGGCGATCACGATATTAAGAAATGTCCTAAACTAAAACAAGAAATGCGCTGTCGTGGGACACCAGGCAGGAACGAAGTTCCTTCGGATAATGTAGAATCGATACAATTTGCAAAAAAAATACCACATGATAATACATGAACATTCGTAAGAAGGCAGCAACATAACAATGGCCGGCATGTACACAAGACAACACAGTTGTCCATTTTGCATGTACACAATATCGTTGTGGCCATACTAATACCTTTCACTTCAATGAAATTTTAATATTTTGTTCAAAGTGAAATTTTTTTTATGCAAAAAATAAATAAAAATTGGTAAATTTTTTTTTGTTTTAAATTATCAATTGTTATTACAAATGATATAACAGAGCTATAATAGAGCTATTTTATGCTTTTATTTGTAAAATAACGTCCAGTTTGTTAGACCTGTGAATAATTTTACATTTTACATATTAGTGACATCACCACTCTACCTCCTCTTTCTATCTTCCATTCTACTGTCAACTCTACTGTCGTCCTACTGCCGTTGGCAAATATAGGAAATATTCAAGTTAGCGGGAACGACAACTGTCGGCCTGCAGTCGTGTAGTCGTGCAGCTGTCAAAATAACAGTGTTCATAAGAACGTCTGTATTTTAATATTTGGCAGATGTAGTTTGCAGTCTGTTGCGCTCTATGTGTTCCGCACTTCACTCAAAACTAATTTGCATACACAATAATGTTACAGATTTTCATGCCTAATTATTTTGCAAGACCTAAAAGTAGGCTATAACTAGCTATCTTACGGGTTATTTCTTACGGATATTTCTTACGGGTTATTTCTTACGGTTTTTACTATCACTTTTTTTTCAGTTAGCTCCCGCAGCAAAATCCTATCTTCTGCAAGCCTGCCGTAAGGAACTTCGTTCCAAAAATAACGAAATAAAAAATATAAATATAACTAATGGTTTGTACAACCAATAAATTAAATAATTAAAAGCTGCGATTCACCACCCTCGGGGGGACCCTCCAGCTTATAACAATTTAAAATTCTCTACGATTCACCACCGCAATTCTGAACTCCAGACCCTTCAGAATAAAAAAGCACCTCTTCCTAGAAGGGATAAAATAAAAAATTTTTAACAAAAAAATTAGACAAAATGGCTAACGGTGACGCTTTGACTGTAGACCTAATAACTCGCCTTATTGCTGACAGCAATATAGCATTACGTGAAGAAGTAGAGCAATTACGCTCACAAATAACAGTCAATACTACTAGTGCAACTGATTTTTTAACACAGACGATAGACGACAATATAGCCTGCCAAGAATCATTAGATGTAGTTAAATCCGTACCTGAATTTACTGGTAGGATCAATTCATATGTTAGTTGGAGAGAGGCAGCGCTTAACGCTATGAACCTATACGTGAGGGGCAGTAGAAAGTACTTTGCCGCACTCACAATACTAAGAAATAAAATAACGCATGATGCAAATGATGCATTAACAAATCACGGAACAGTACTAAATCTCGATGCAATTCTATCTCGTCTAGACTTTGCATATGCGGACAAACGTCCAATACACATAATTGAACAAGAATTAAGCATCTTAAGGCAAAGTGCAATGTCGGTTGTAGAATACTACAATCTCGTCAACAAAAAGTTGACGCTATTAATTAACAAAACAATTATGACGCACGGAAACAACGCAGACTTGACCAAAGAGTTAAACAAAAAAAACAGAGAACATGCCTTAAGGATCTTCATAACAGGACTAAACACACTATTACGAGACATAATTTTCTCTTTAAGCCCACAAGATTTACCTGACGCTTTAGCAAAAGCTCAGGAACTTGAATCGAATAATCAAAGAGCCAAATTTGCTCAAAATTGTATGTATGACAGAAACAGAATGAAGCCAACGTACACAAATAATAATCTAAAATTTCCTCAAAGGAACAACCCTCCCAATACTAATAGACATTAGTAACTCCAATGGATATAGGTCCATCTGTATCCAGACTTTATAATAGAGATTTTAATATGAGGGGACAACAAAGCACTAACAATTTTTATCAACAACAAAGAAATAGCAATAATAATCAAAATATAAAACCTATGCAAATAAATCCAAACTTTCAGGCCAATAGGGGGCTAAATCAGGAAGCCCATGGGGTAAAGCGGCAGAGAGAAAGCAATAATAGCTTTCGCCCGCAAGAAAAAAGTCAGCGAATTAACAATATGAACGAGAGCCATTTTTTAGGCGAAGAGGGGACGAATTCCCCTATCTCAAATTACATGACTCAAAATTAAATAAAACTTTAAAAGCTCTAGTTGATACGGGGGCAACCTCATGCTACATTAAGCCTGGGTTTTATAATAATAAAAATGAATTAGCCATTTATAAGCGCATAAAAACCGTGAATGGCTATTCCATAATAAAATTTTACCACTTAATTACCCTATTTGGAGTCGAAGAAATCTTCTATGAAATAGAAGGATTAGAATCGGATCTCCTTTTAGGATACAATTTCCTTAAAAGTATTGAGGCACTCATCGATGTGTGCAATGGGAAAATTAATTATAGGGTAAAAAATAACTCGGAAAATGAAAAAAGTAGCATGAATATTTATTTTGAAAACAAAACTAAGGAACAAAAAGCTTCCAAAAAACTAGCCGAGAAAAGTATCGGTGATATTAAAAATGAAAAAAATAAAATTGTGGAACAAGCAAGTTCTACACCACCAGCCGAAGATTTTACCGGCAATATTATATTAAAAAAATTTATTTTGGGACAAAAAGGTCCTAAAACGCCAGCTGAAGATTTATACCATCAAAATGAAAAAAATAATCATAAAAAAACATTGTGGAACGAAAAAGTTCTACAAGGCCAGCCGATGATAATACCGGCAAATTATATAAAGAAAATATTGTGGAAAGTAAAAGTTCTACAACGCCAGCCGATGAATTTGCCGGCAACATTAACGCTACCTATTCAATACTGGGTGAAATAGGCTCAGAAATTAATAATGATAATGATTATTATTTAGAAAAGAATTCCGAAAAGTTAGATATTGAAAATCAAGATGAAAGATTAACTCAGCTTAAAGCCAAAATAAAAGAAAAAATTGCTCAAATGCATTCAAATATTAATACAAGCTTTCCCTTCATGACAAATGTAAAAGCGGAAATAAGAATGAAAAATGAGGATCCTAAATGGAGCAGACAATATCCATATCCCCTATCTGTAAACTCATTTGTTAATGAGGAAATAAATAAAATGATTAACGATAATATAATAAGACCTAGTAAAAGTCCATATAACTCACCAATTTAGGTGGTACCAAAAAAAGGGTACAAATGACAATGGAACACCAAAACTTAGAATGGTAATTGACTACAAAAAAATAAATGAGCAAACAATTTCTGATCGTTACCCGATTCCGGATACAAACGTAATACTGTCTAATCTGTCTGTCAAAACAAAATATTTTTCAACCATTGATCTAGAATCAGGATTTCATCAAATTTTAATGACAGAAAAGGATATTGAGAAAACAGCTTTTTCCGGTAATAATGGGAAATATGAATTATTAAGGATGCCTTTTGGGTTAAAAAATGCCCCTAGAATTTTTCAGAGAGCAATGGATGATATATTGCAAGAACATATAGGAAAAATCTGTCACGTTTATATGGATGACATAATTATTTTTTCGAAAAACGTAACTCAACACTTAAAAGATTTAGAAACAATTACAAAAATATTAAAAAATGCTAATATGAAAATTTCATTAGAAAAATCAAAATTTTTCGCTGAAAAAATAGAGTTTTTGGGTTATAGAGTAGCTCAAAATGTCATCAAAACAGACCTAAATAAAATAAAATTAGTCTTAAACTATCCAATACCAAAAAGTTTGCGAGCATTAAGAGGATTTTTGGGACTTGCAGGATATTATCGTAAGTTCGTTAAAGACTATGCTTCAATAGCCAAACCTTTGACAAAATACCTATCAGGAGATAACAGTAGGATTTCTAAAAACAAATCAAAAAAATTTGAAATAACTCTAGATGAAGAAAGAATAAATGCATTAAATAAATTAAAAAAACAATTAGCTTCAGAAATGGAATTGATACACCCTGACTACTCAAAAACATTTGTATTAACTACCGATGCATCTAACGTTGCAATGGGTGCGGTACTATCACAAGGGGGTAAACCAATAACCTTCATTTTAAAAACTCTTAATAAAACAGAAAGAAATTATGCAACTAATGAAAAAGAGCTTTATGCCATTGTTTGGCCATTAAAAAATCTACGAAATTACCTCTATGGTGTAACTAATTTGGAAATACACACTGATCATCAACCATTAACATTTGCTTGATCACCCCGCAATCCTAATCCAAAAATGAAAAGATGGCACGCAATAATAGAAGAATTTTCTCCAAAATTTGTATATCAACCCGGTAAATCCAATATTGTAGCTGACGCATTGTCGCGTCTTGAATTATATAACATTTCCGATGATTCCCACAGTCAGGAATCTCAACATTCAGCACAGAGTAGTGAAAGCGTTCAAATCAGGGACCGTAACTCTTATGACTTTTATCGAAAAAATCAAAAAATAAGAGTTATTTTTGATTTTTATATATTTAGATCAAAAATAAGAGTTATTTTTGATTTTTATATATTTAGATCAAAAATAAAAGTTATATTTGATTTTTATTTTTTATATCAAAAAATAAGAGTTATTTTTGATTTTTATTTTTTTTTTATCAGTAATAAAAATCAATTCAAAATTTTTATTTATTTATTTTTTGCTGTTATTATAACCGTACACCTTAGTTTTACTTTAAAGCTTAACAGAGATTAAGAAACATATTATGTCACAAATTTTGAATTGAATTTTATTATTGATTTAAAAATATAAAAATCAAAAATAATCCTTATTTTTTGATCTAAAAAAATAAAAATCAAAAATAACTTTTATTTTTGATCTAAAAAAATAAAAATCAAAAATAACTTTTATTTTTGATCTAAATATATAAAAATCAAAATTTAAAAATCATACAATATTTCGCATATAGTTCACCTAAAAATCATGATGGTGTAATCAAAACTTTTCTACGATGTTCCTTTATGTATGATTTTTTTTATTAAAAATTGTAAAATAACTCTTATTTCCGGTCCCTGGTTCAAATACAAGAAACACAAAAACCCATAAATCAATTTAAACAACAAATAATATTATGTAAGAACTGATTTACTGTCCATGAGTTAATTGAAACCTTTGGAAATAAAAGGCATTTAATAGAATTTGATACAGTAGAAAATTTAGTAACAATTTTGAAAGAATATATTCATCCAAAGCTAGTGACGGGGATTCACTGCACCGTTGAAGATTTGCATGAAGTCCAGGAAACTCTCAAACAAACTTTTCAGAACAAATTTGTACTACAAAACTTTTTCCAATGGATATTATTAATAGAGAAGATCAGTCCGGATTAATCGAACAAACCCATAATAGAGTTCATCGAAGCTATAATGAAAATATCAAACAAATTGAAAAATTATATTACTGGCCAGAAATGAGGAAAAGCATGAAAGAATACGTTCGAAATTGTATGATATGCAATAAAAATAAATATGATCGTCATCCCAAGAAAATACAAATAGGCAAAGCCCCAATTCCAGAAAAAGAAGGGGAACAACTTCATTTAGACATTTTCTACGCACAAAAACTCAAATTTATCACATGTATAGATGCTTATTCAAAATTTTTAGTATTAAAACATATAGAAGATAAATCGAATATTGAAGAAAATGTTTTAGAATTGCTTCAAAGCTTCACAGATGTAAAACAAATTACTTTAGACAACGAACCAAGCTTTACCACACCAACATTTAAATCCTTAATGCAAAGGTTAAATATTGAAATTTATTTTTGTGATCCGCGTCATAGCATAACTAACGGACAAGTTGAAAGAGTCCATTCAACAATAATTGAAATAGCCAGATGTATAAATGAAGAATACAATATTGTCAGTAATTTAGAAACAATACTTAGAGCAGCACAAAAATACAATTCAACAATACATTCAGTAACAAATTTTAAACCGAATGAAGTACTTTATAATAAAATAAACCATGAAAATTTGCCAACAACTTTAAAACAAGCACAGGAGAAAATGCTAACGTTTCATAATAGACATAGATCAGATAAGCAATATCATCCCGGCCAAATCATTTACGAGAAAATAAGAGGAGAGAGAAATAAATTAGAACCTAGATATAAAAAACAGCAAGTTAAGGAATATTTAAAGAATAAAATAATAATTAATAATAGCAATAGAATTATTCATAAAGATAATATAAAATCATAATTTTATAGGTTTCCAATATGATCATTTTAATCTTGACTGCATTAATCAGCTCAGCAGCCGCTGATGTTATAGACTATACTCGACAAGACTACGTACTTATCGAAAATGGAGATGTTTCCATTTATGAAGAATACGGGGACCTATTCCACATTACTAATTTATCTTATTTTGAAAATATAATAGCAGACGAAAATAGAAATTTTTACAGTATTAACGAACAAAATCACGACAGCAGGAATTATTACACAGGAAACTGAATCTGAAATTTTGATAATTAAAACTTTAATAGAACAATTAAAACAAACCAATTTTCGGCAAAAAAGAGGTATAAATGAATTAGGAACGCTTTGGAAATGGATAGCTGGTACACCAGACCATGATGACATTGTAAAAATTATTAATAAATTGGACGAACTGGTAATAAATAACAATAAGCAATTTACAACAAATTCAGAAATTTTTAAAATAATAACAGAATTAACTGAAACAATAAATAATATTAAAGGCGATACCGCCTACAGGAAAATAAAAAGAAAACGAAATCAATATGTTATTCATGAACCGCAAAATTTAGTAAATACAATAACTTTTGGTAAAATTGAAATTTTAAATCCAACAATTTTACATTATGATGAATTAAAAAACATAACGTATTACCAACACGGTATTATGACTATAACAGATTTAATGGACATTTCTAAATTTAAAATAGCCCAAAAAGGAAACATAATTATAATTTATATTAAATATCCTAAAATAGAACTAACATGTAAGTACTACGATGTAAAAGCCATAGCTCAATTAGATGGTAAGCTTATTATTGACCAGAACATTATATATTGTAATAATAAATTTTTTAATATTCTAGATTGTAAGACAGAAATTTCAAAAACCTATTGTAAACTAAATAAGAAAAACACATGTTTGTCAGAAATTTTAAATAAAAAACAAGGAAAATGTAACAAGTTAAAAGAAAAAAATTTACAAATCGAAGAAATTAAATCAGGAGCGATATTAGTTTCAGGAAAAAAACATTGTAGATAATCAAACATTAAATGGAACATATTTAATAACATTTGAAAATTATACTGTAATAAATAATCAATCTTATGAAAACATTGAAGTAAAAATTTGGAATTGTTTTAAAAATAACCACATTAATAATTTTGAAATATTAGAATATTTTGAAACAACCAATAAAATGTTAAAATCAGATAATATAAATATTTTAGCAGAACGGATCAAGAACATAATAGTAAATTCATATTTTTGGTATATAATTTTAATCTTGGGAATAATTTTCATAAATTACTTAATACTAAAATTAAAAAAATCTCGCGCAATTCCCAAACCAATCGAAAATGCGCAATTTCAAGAAATCACTTTAATGCTCTTTTAGATCAAATATCTAAATTAACTCAAAATAATAGTGAATCGGGGACGATTCATTTTAGGAAGGGGGGAGTTAACGATAGCCTCCGCATAGAAACCTTAGCATAACTGTAAACAAAATTGAATATTTGCACTCTGCAATTACACTGCCTCATAAATTAGAAACATAATTAACTTTTCTGATTATTTAAGAATTCGATATGCTTTTTCCGTTCTGTATCCAAAAATCCATATCGCTCGACCTCACACGAAGGCATAACAATAACAATCATAAATAAACCACTTAACATTCCGTTGGAATTTGATGTCACAGCTAAAAATGTAATTTAACACTTTGTTCTGTACTCAATCAAGCTGATGCTTACACTTCAGCTCTAACCTTAAGTAAATAAAACCAAATTGTATAAATGTAGGACTGTGTAGACGGACAATAAAACTAAAACAGAAATGCAACACTGTGTAGGAACAGATGTGACAGCAGCGAACGGACTGGAATGACAACGGAACAGTAGGTACGAAGACGATTTATAGGCTAGCCAGTGAACAACGCAGAATCGTGGGTCGTGTCAGCTGGCACGACCTATCTTATGGGCGCGCAATGTAACTGAACAGTGAAAAACGCTACTCCCTTCTCTCTGACGTGACGATGACGTGAGAATCCGCGACATTTGGATTTTGCCGCCGCAAACGTCGCAGCTGATTGCTCTCTCAGAACGCAAGGTTGCCAATATCGATATACTGCAGTAATTATCAACTTTTATAATTCAATCTGTTCAATATGTTTAAAATTTTCTTAAAATAACTCAAAATCAGAGTCGAATGCTATTATTTATAAATATATAAACTATTTTTAATAGTTTGTTTTCAGTTTTGATACTTTATATTGTAAAAAATTGTAATTGAAAACAAAGATGTGCTCAAAACTATATATGCGTATTGGGCAATGGCAACATTGTTCAAATGAAAACAAAGCAAAGATGGCTGATCTGCGTTTTTACCACTGTGCACACATTTTGCTCGATAAGGAAGGAAAAGGAAGGAAGGGAGTCGCGTTTTGCACTGGCTAGCCTTTTAAGGACAGACAAACGAACAGACCACGCGAGACCACCGGCAGCCACGGACCACTTAAGCTAAGTTTAATTTTGTTAAATAAATATTATTGAATTGTAACTGCATTTTAAATACGGCATTTTAAATAAAATCCTACAAGTGGTGTCAGAAAACGGGATAAGTGCGATTTTAAGTGAAACTTTTATAATCGAAACGCGTTCGTAAAAGTGGTCAGTGGTGTGCAAAAATTGCGGTACTCAAACCGCATAACGGAGTGGTACAACTTGGAGCGCTAGCAGCAGTGGCGGTAATAGCACCAGCAGTAGTAGCAGTAGCAGCAGCATCAGCGCCAGTAACAACAGCATCAGCAGTAGCAGCAGCATCATCAGCGTCAGTAATAGCACCAGCAGTAGTAATAGTAGCAGCAGTAGCAGTAACAGCAGCATCAGCGTCAGTAATAGCACCAGCAGTAGCAGCAGCATCAGCGCCAGTAACAACAGCATCAGCAGTAGCAGCAGCATCAGCAGCGGCATCAGCGTCAGTAACAGTAACAGCAGCAATAACGGCGGGTATACACAGTGCGTACGGTAAAAGTACAGTTCATCGTTGGAAAAACAGATAAGTCCTTTTGATATACAATTGTACAGTTTAAGGTAAAATAAGATATCGAATATTTTGTGAAAATTTTGTGAAATTTATGGCGAATATCGCAACAAACCTTTATCGATGAAAATACGTTTTAAAATTCTTACGTGAGATATATGTATAAATATTATTAGTGAAATTAATATTTTTGGAATATTATTGATTTTTTGGTAACACATTGTAAATCATGAACCGCGAAGAAATTTCTGAGCTGACTGTTGACGATCTGAAGGAAAAGTTAGGCGATTTAGGGCTATCGACTGTCGGACGGAAAGCGACACTACAAGACAGACTGATGGAGCATTTCGGCCTGACTGTGAGTGACGGTTCCGAAACTGATGTGGAAGAGGTAGCAAGCCAACGAAGTGTGCGTGAGGTTAGAGTCGAATACCACAACTTTAGTCTCCGAGATGTTGAGGACTCAATGACTTCGTTTAAAGGAACAGGTCGTCCAAGTTTCGAACAATGGCTTGAGGATTTTGAGGCAAACGCATCGGCAGTGCATTGGAACGAGCTGCAGAAATTCATCTACGCAAAACAACTATTGAAGGGTGCGGCAAAGATTTTTATAAGAAGCCAGAGGGGAATAAGCAGCTGGAGTTCACTAAACCTAGCGCTGCGGCAAGAATTTGGTACAGCACTTTCATCGATTGAAGTACACCGTACTTTACGTAGTCGTCGGAAGCGACATGGGGAAGATCTTCGAGAATATCTATACGTTTTAATGGAGTTGGGGAAACCGATAGAGCTAGATGACTCAAGCCTAATAGAATATTTCATCGAAGGCATACCGGACTCAAGGTCGAACAAAAGTAACCTATACCAGGCGAAAACTATACAGGATTTGAAGGAGCAGATCAAAGTATACGAGAAGATTCGTTACAGCCAGTCACAACCCGTGAATGGGAACCAGGAGAAGGCATCGTCGTCAAACAAGGATGTCCAGAAAGCAGTTCCATTTAGCAGGAAATGTTTTGTCTGCGGGGATTCATCACATCTCGCTAGAAGTTGTCCACGCAATAAGACATCGCGTTACAATTGCGGTGAAGAGGGTCATCGTGCAGCCAACTGTAAGGCAGGAAGGAAAACTCCTAAATCGGAACGAAGCAGCGTCAATAACATGACGGATGAAGGAGAAATCGTAAAATCGGAGAAGCGAAGTGGATTGATTTTTAAGGACGTAAGTTTCAACGGAAAATCTGCGTCGGCATTAATCGACACAGGTAGCGACTTATGTATTATACGTTACGATACATTAAACATACTTAGTCTGGATGTTGATTTAAGTAGTGAACAGCGACAGTTGATGAGTATCGGTAGCGGCAAACTTACAACAATAGGTAGCTTTACCACATCCATCGAGGTAGACAACATAAAGTTGGAAGTAAAATTCCACGTAGTGAGAGAGCGAGACATCAAATATGCACTCGTGATTGGCAACGACGTTCTGAGGCAAGTCGATTTATTCGTTACGGAAGATGGCGCCGAGTTCAGGCAGAAGAAGGTGGAGGAAAAGCCACAGAGCAAGGAGGAGGTGAATACTGGAGCAGTAAGGAAAGATCGTAGTGTTGGGTCAGCGAAGCCTAAGAAGTTCGATGTGGAATTAAACGTGGGTACAAGGGTGCATGAAGATGAGGAGCAGTATATGGAAGCCGTTAGGAAGGATCGCAGGAAAATCCGTGATAGAAGGGCTTTGGAAGTAGCAAACAATGAGAGCGAGGGCGCTGTTGTGGCTAAGGAGCCGAGAGAGTTCAGGATTTCAGAAGCGAGTTCGAAGTTGGTTCATGAGACTGCGGAGATGGGCACTGATGCTAGGAACAACCCAATTGATGAAGGTGATAACAGGATTGCTGAACTGTGCGAAGAGTTTGGAACCCTGTGTATGGTCGCAGGAATGGAGAAGGTACCTGTGGACGAAGTCGATCTTTCACACCTCAACAAAGAGCAAGCAACTATAGTAAGAAGAATGGTAGCGAATTATAAGCCTACAAGCAATTCGAATTCGCCAGTAGAGATGAAGATCTTACTTTCGGATGACACCCCAGTATATGAAAATCCCAAACGGATGTCATACACCGATAGACAGGAAGTGGATGAACAAGTTAAGGAGTGGTTGAAGGATGGGATCATGAAACCCAGTAATTCAAATTATGCATCACCAGTAGTGTTAGTTTCGAAGAAAGATGGAAAGAAATGTTTGTGTTGCGATTATCGGCGATTAAACACAAAGATAGTTCGCGATAACTTCCCGATGCCAAATATCGACGATGTTATCGAAAAGTTACAGGGTGCTAATGTTTTTACGACACTGGATCTTAGGAATGGATTTTTCCATGTCCCAGTGGAGCCTTCCTCAAGGAAGTATACCGCATTCGTTACATACAACGGGCAATATGAATTCCAATACGTGCCTTTTGGTATATCGAATTCACCGGCAGTTTTTTCAAGATTTATTTCAGCAGTGTTTAGAGATCTTATACAAGACGATATTGTGGTGGCTTACATGGACGATTTAGTTATTCCCTCCAAGGATTACATTGAAGGCGTACACAGTTTAGAACGAGTTCTACGAAGAGCTGAAGAATATGGGTTGCGGATTAAATGGGACAAATGTCAGTTTCTTATAAGTAAAATAGATTTTCTAGGCTATGTTATAGAAGACGGTTCAATAAAACCATCCGATGCAAAAACGAAAGCGATTAGGAATTTCCCATTGCCACGTGACCAGAAGGCTTTGCAGAGATTCCTGGGATTTACATCATACTTTAGAAGATTTGTCGATGGATATGCTGTAATAGCCAAACCGCTGTCGGATCTACTCAGGAAAGAGGCTAAGTTCGAGTTGCGCGACAAGCAGTTGGAGGCATTCCAGAAGTTGAAGTCAGCATTGATCAGCGCACCAGTCCTAATGTTATACAATCCGAAAGCAGTGACTGAGGTACATACAGACGCTTGTATGTCCGGGTACGGAGCAGTGCTACTACAGAAGGATTTCGACGATCAAGCGTTCCATCCAGTTCAATACATGAGTCGGAAGACAAAACCAGCAGAGGAAAAGTACCATTCGTACGAACTCGAGGTACTAGCGATTATAGAAGCACTCAAGAAATGGAGAGTATATTTGTTGGGGATAAGTTTTAAGATAGTAACCGATTGTAATGCATTCGCAATGACGATGCGGAAACGAGATGTGCCATTAAGAGTATCTCGTTGGGCAATGTTCCTACAAGACTTTTGCTACGAGATAGAACATAGAAACGGTTCAAAAACGCGACATGTAGATGCGTTGAGTAGGGTATCTTGTCTCATTATAGAAGATTCCCTAATCCACCGGCTGAAGCAAGCACAGGAAGAAGACGATTGGGTACGAGCTGTGTTGAAAGTTCTGGAGAAAAGCGACTACGAAGACTTTTATATCAAACATGGAGTACTGTATAAGGATTCAACAAGAGAACTCCTGGTAGTTCCATCAGTTATGGAAAACGAAATCATCAACATGGCACATAGGCAAGGACACTTTTCCATCAAGAAAACGGAAGAAGCAGTAGAAAAATCATTTTATATACCAAATTTAAATAGGAAGGCAACGAAGGTTGTAAGAAGTTGCGTAGAGTGTATCGTCAACGATACGAAGTCAGGAAAGAAAGAAGGTTTCCTAAATCCCATTAGTAAAGAGGACAAGCCTTTGGGAACACTACATCTCGATCACGTTGGGCCGCTGGAGTCGACAAAGAAGGCATATAACTACATCCTTGTGATGGTGGACGCATTCTCCAAGTTCGTATGGCTATATCCAACTAAGAACACAGGAGCTGATGCGGTCGTCGAATGCTTAAAGAAAAGAGCAGCCGTTTTCGGAAATCCAAGACGTGTCATAACAGACAGAGGCGCGGCCTTTACGTCGAATTTGTTTAAACAGTACTGCGAGGATGAGGAAGTCCAGCATTTATTGATAGCCACGGGAGTGCCACGAGCAAACGGGCAAGTAGAGCGTATGCACCAGATTATTATTCCGATGATAGCTAAGTTGGGAAACGAGAGCTCGGGAAACTGGTACAAGCACGTGGATCGTGTGCAGCAAATAATCAACAGCACGCCGCCAAAAAGCACTAGACAATCACCTTTTAGGATTATGACTGGACTTGAGATGCGATTGAAAGGAGTACCACCTTTACTCGAACTGCTGGAGGAATCAGCCATCGAAGAGCTCGACGCAGAACGCGAGGTAATTCGTCAGGAGACACGACACAATATTGCTAGGATTCAGCAGGAAAATAGGAGAACATTCAACAAAAGGCGAAGAGTAGAGGTCGACTATAGTAAAAACGAGCTAGTAGCCATCAAGCGAACGCAGTATGGAGCAGGATTGAGACTTAAAGCAAAATTCTTCGGGCCATATAGAATTATTGAGAAGATGGCACACGGAAGATATGAAGTCGAGAAGGTCGGTGATCATGAAGGACCAAGACGCACGATAACAATTGCGGAATTTATGAAGAAGTGGAACCCATCATTCGGGGCCGAATGAACAGTCAGGATAGCCGAATGTAGGACTGTGTAGACGGACAATAAAACTAAAACAGAAATGCAACACTGTGTAGGAACAGATGTGACAGCAGCGAACGGACTGGAATGACAACGGAACAGTAGGTACGAAGACGATTTAAGGACAGACAAACGAACAGACCACGCGAGACCACCGGCAGCCACGGACCACTTAAGCTAAGTTTAATTTTGTTAAATAAATATTATTGAATTGTAACTGCATTTTAAATACGCATTTTAAATAAAATCCTACATAAATACTAGTATTTTAGAAATAAAGAATGGATTTGTATCTTTCAATCCACCATAACCACAAGTGTTTTTATTTAATCCGCGCGTTCGCGGATGTAAAATATATATTTTTTTAAAAATTCCCTCGTTACGGGAATTAATTTGCATATATTTTGCCGTCGGCTATTGCATACTTCATACATAAATAAATACACACCCGCACTCGTACCTACATACGAATAACGCACTCATTCGCTTATATTTGTTGCTGACAAAAATTGTTAGGGAACAGCGCGTCAAAAGACAAATACCCAGTAGGAAATTAAAAAGGTGACCCAGTAGCAAAAAGTGCAAAACCCTGCAAAAATTTTATTTATCGATTTTTTGCTACGATTCATTGGAAATATAATAATTTCATATAAATATTAACCATCGGACACCATCGAGATAAAAGCGAGAAAATTAATTTGAAATTTAAAAAAAAAATAAATAAATCACTAAAGAAAAAGTTGTTCAAAGTTTGTTTTATTACATTTTCGTAACTCTACGCGACTTATTTTTCTCGTTTAACCCAAAGATTAAATATATCTTACCCAAAAATGGAAATGGAAGATTTCAAAATCACAAAACGGATTTGATTGAATTCGTGGAAGACCATCTTCAGACCCAAAGTGAAAATGAATCGGTCTATACCCTAGAAATTAAAAGGGTCGAACTAAATTCGCTTTATGAAAAAGCAAAGCGCTCACACGATGCGATTAGAAGAATTTCTCGCGAAAGGCATGAAACCATCGATTTTTTTAAAGTGAAAGAAAAATACCAAAAAAGTTATCGAATGTACCTCTCTTGCTTAGCTTCCATCAACGAAGATGTAGATACGCGTAAAAGACAGGTGTCATTAAGGAAAGGACTTCAGAAGCCACATTGATGGATTTCGCTCCTGCAGTTCACCTTCCACCATGCGACACCGACATCTTTTACGGAGATTATACAACTTGGCCCACCTTTCGGGATATGTTTACAGCCCTGTATATCCGCAACCCAAGGATTAGTAATGTTGAAAGACTCTTTCACCTTGCTCAGAAGACCCGAGGAGAAGCAAGAGAGGTTATTCAAACGCACCCCTAACAAACGATGGTTTCATACTCGCCTGGAATAATTTAGTCGACCAATATGAAAATAAGAGGTTGCAGGTAAACACCCAGTTAAAGACCCTTTTTAACTTTCCTCAAGTAACTCAGGAAACAGGTTGTGCTATAAAAAGCTTACAACGTTCGGTTAATAACGTTTTAACCAATTTAAACAATTTTGAAATTGACACAAGCAACTGGGATCCGATATTAATATATCTTTGTAGTTCAAAACTACCTAGACAAACTCTTGATATGTTTGAATATACCCTAGCTGATAATTCAGATATACCGACGTAGTCAAATTTCGACAGTTTTTTAACCCACAAATACAAAACCCTCGACTCTGTTGGAAATTTCAAATTTGCTTCAGTAGCAAAATTACCCCCGTTCCACACCGGTATTGTTAAAAGGACAGATGAAAAGAAATATAACACTTTTCATGCAAACGTGGCCGAAACGCCAATTGCCAGACCCTCTACTACTCAAAGGAATAGTAATTTCAACTTTACCCAACATAATATAGATACAGAAAGCTGTAAGCTCTGCAAAAAGCAGCACCCTATTCGAGAATGTCTCAAATTTCTCGCTATGAATGTAGAGTCACGTATCTCCACAATCATAAAATATGGTTATTGCTATAACTGCTTGGCCATATCACACAGCTACAAGAACTGTGTGAGTAAATTCTCGTGTCGTAAGTGTCACAAAAAACACAATACTCTGATACACAGAGAATCCAGCTTTCGACCTGAATCCACTCCGGAAATACCAAACATCACTAGTTCGAACCCTGAAAACGCTTCAAGTACCGCACTACCCACTAGGGTGGGTCGATTCCGGACTTTTTCGATTCGGGATTTCGAATAGTGCGGAAAAGTTGCCTTAGTACTTCCTGATTCCAATGCAACTTTTTGTTTTGAGATCGGATTGCATCTTCAACCCCAACTCCGGCCTTGAAATTTCGGAAATTCGCCTAAAATCGTGAAATTGTCTACCTAGCGCCTGAAATACGCATCTCATGGCAAAATGTATAAAACAAAAGTTATTTGCTACCGAAATGGTATATGTGATCATGGCCGTAGGACGAACCGTTCCCGAGATACGAGCGAAAATGCGGCGCGCCACAGCGCAAGGTGAAAATCGGTTTGCGGCCACACTTCTTGACGTTGATTTCGCCGAGTGCTATCACTCACATTCATTCACCTACGCCAAAGGACACGTTCGGATAGGTCTCCACACAAATATTTTTTCATCGAATTCCTTCACTCTTGTCGGTGATTTCGCCGAGTTCTATCACTTACAATCATATCCCTGCGCCATACGACACGTTCGGATAGGTCTCCACATAAATATTTTTTCATCGAGTTCCTTCACTCTTGTCGTTGATTTCGCCGAGTGCTATCACTTATATTCTCTCAACAGAACACAGAGCTCAAAATTAGGGGTATGCGAATCCAGTTCGATTCGAGTCGAATCGAATCCTTATTCGAGTCAAATATCGAATATTTCGAATAGTTCGAACTATTCGAATTTGCGAATTATTCGAACTATTCGAATAATGCGAATATACGGGTCGATATGTTGAAGACACAACCTCATTATTACTTCCCACACCAATTTCAGGTTCCACTTCCATAATCACACTTTCCTCTTCAGAATTATTGGAAGACATTTATTTAATTAAAAAAAAAATAACCAACGTTTGATTTTTTGAAAATTTTAAACGAAAATGACAAATGTACGTCAGATGCATGACAGAGATTCAGATACTACTGGCGCTAATTAAAAAATCATGCAAATAGTCAAATACTAAAATTATTCGAACTATTCGAATAGTTCGAGTAATTCGAATAGTTCGAGTAATTCGAATAGTTCGAGTAATTCGAATAGTTCGAATAATTCGAATAATGCGAATATTCGGGTCGAATCTCGAATCGAATAATTCGGTTCGATTCGCGTCGAATAATTCGAAATTTCGAATATTCGCATGCCCCTACTCAAAATGTCTGTATCTAAATTTAAATTTAGACAGAATTGTCCTGTTTGGCATATATCCGCTGAAAATTTGAACGACGATCAAAATTCGGAAGATGTCGCAGATTTCGAAGTGTCTGACAATGAAGTTGAAGAACCAGTTATCAAGGAGAATATGCAATAACAGAAAGTGAGTTTTTCGGAAACAGTTGAATGTATCAATACCTTGATAAAGTGATATGAAAACAATAATGATGCAAATCGGATATCACATCTTATTAATATGCTCACGGAAATTGTTAGAAGCTATTACACAAAAGAAAAAAACTAACAAGTCTCGACCGTTTCTTTAAACCAGCCCTTATAAATTAATATGTATATGTGTATGTATACACATATGATAATCTGGAAACTTTTCTCGTGTGCAGCTGTGCTTTCGTTCTCTTAGAAATTTGTTTACTTTATATAGTATTTAAAACTTTGTGGTGAAATTATCTGAATTAAGTGATCTGTTAAGATAAGTATCACTGACAAAGTGTTCTATAAAGCAATTGAAGTTTACTTTAATTGTGTGCTGGCTAATTTATTCCGCCGAGTCGTTTTCAATTTGTTTTTGTACTACATTTTAAATAGTGCCATTGTTAGTATTAATTTATATTGCTTACTTAAACTTCTTTCTTGTTTTTATTCGTTTCCATCTTTGTCCACAGCTGTTGCGAGTTTCTTATTTTTCCTGTGTTACAGTGCATCTCAAACTGCCGCTACATTGGTTGTTATCTTTGATAACCAACTATTTTTAATGCATTTATTTGTTATAAATGTTTTTGTCATTGCTCTTTTACTTTTATTATTTAACATTTTTTATATTTTTATTTAATATTGTTTTTGTTCATTATGACTTGTAACTTTCCGAACTGCTCTGTGAAAGGCGAGTCGGAACGCTTTGTTTCTTGCTGGCTTTGTGACGGTCTTGCCCATCTTAAATGTGCTGGACTGACAGGTGGGACATTGGATTATATTATTGACAGTAAGGGCTTGTGCTGGTCTTGCTTAAAATGCAGACCAACAGAAATTGAATTGTTTAAAGTTTTTAAGCAGGCGCGCAATGGTTTCAAGCAGATTGGTCGTGAGCTTGAAACGCTTTCTGAAAAATTTAGGCATTAGGAAACGTTGTTTCAATCATCTCAATGCCTAAATGTGCGGGAAGAGAATCCAAAATCTTCATCTAAACGTAAACGTCTGTCTGATGAAGATACCACTGTATCTTCCGTAAAAAGAATGCCCCCACCCACTATTGACCTCATAAATCTTTCATCCCCTTTTCCTCAAGGAGAGAAGGTTCCGTCTGCTCAGGACACAGAGAAAACTGTTACTGAACACGGTAAGCGGAAAATTTCTCAAGATCCGCCTCCAAATACCTCCAAGTCAGCTAATAAAAACTTAGTTGTAATACCGCGCAAAAAGGCAATTTTTATCTCGAGACTTGCTGCGGATACCACAGTCGATGATATAAAAAGTTATATCTCGTCGAAATTAAAACCGGTAGATACGGGCATCCGTAAATCTAATTTCAAATACAACAGGGACATTTCATCGTTTAAGATCGACGTATCCGCTGACAATTTTCAATTGATACTTGACAACTCATTCTGACAATCTGGGGCTTTTGCGCGCAAATTTGAGCACAAACGTGATAAGCCCCCTGTAGTTATCACTAAAATGCCAAGAAATCCCGTGGATACAAAAAACATATTAACAATAATTCGCTGATACAAAACTTACTGATTTGTATTTAAATAGAATTAATTATAACTTTAAAATCATTGCTTTCACAGAAACTTGGCTAAAGTCCCACATTTTTTATCATGAAATATTCAACAGCGAATTAGAAATCTTTAGATATGACCGGCTGAACAGAAAAGGAGGTGGTGTCTTGTTTGCTGTTCATTCTTCAATTCCATCTGAAGACGTCGACGTTCCGCATGCAGACTTCATAGAATTTAAGTGCATTCGTATTTACGCTAATAGTGGCCATATCTACTTAACTTTATCTTATATACCGCCTCACTCGGACATATCTGTATATATGCAGCATGCTTCATTAATAAAAAATGTTTTCTCAATGGCTAGTAGGGTGGGTCGATTCCGGACTTTTTTCGATTCGGGATTTCTAATAGTGCGGTAAAGTTGCCTTAGTACTTACTGATTCCAATGCAACTTTTCGTTTTGAGATCGGATTGCATCTTCAACCCCAACTCCGGCCTTGAAATTTCGGAAATTCGCCTAAAATCGTGAAATTGTCTACCTAGCGTCTGAAATACGCATCTCATGGCAAAATGTATAAAACAAAAGTTATTTGCTACCGAAATGGTATACATGATATTGGCCGTAGGACGAACCGTTCCCGAGATACGAGCGAAAAGGCGGCGCGCCGCAGCGCAAGGTGAAAATTGTTGCAGCTCTCAGCTAACCTATATTGGTCACCCAGAACCCACCGCGTGGAGATGGCTGCTCTTCGGGTTCCTCCCAAGCCCAACCCAACCAACCAACCATATGTCACGCTTGTTTTAGTCTGAATCTGTGTCAAATTTATTGATAAAATCAGATTTTGTACTAAACTTTGGCACTTGTTGCCTAGATCAGAGCCGCTCAAAATAATGCGCAATTTTTCATGCCTATACTCGGAGTATAGGCAAGCAAATGCAGTCGAAGCATGTACGCTATGACGCTAATTCTGCCAGCGTCAAAAATACACTCGAAATACAGGAATTCAGTTTCGAATAAGCATATAGAGGACTTAATGAGAATCAAAACTTACGATTTTGAAGTCAATATGGAAATAATCATGGAAAGTTAAAAAAAATTAACTTAAAATTATTGTTGTTCTTAATTGCTTTTTTAATCAAAAACCATAATTTTTTATTTTTTTCTAAATTTGTAATAACAAAATAACCAAATAGCATGATTTCCCTCAGTGTACTAAGCAAGCGCGCGCACACAATCATACGCTGGCAGATATCAAATGTGTGATTGCATGCGTTGGTAAATAAATTGCGTATTATTTGAGCGGCTCTGGCCTAGATTTCAGTGTAGAGCATATAAAACGATCACGAGATTGGGGGCCAATAACTTTAGAAGATGCCTCTGTCACCAGTTTGACGGTTCTCTCGACTGCCACGGGGTGAGAGGGGAATTCACTAAATTTCCATACCTCTGCAGTGTCTCCCGACAGCCCTTTTATGAGTTCTTCGTAAGAAACTGAACAAAGAAGACGGTCAAGGGCCAACTTTCTGACTTTTATCCGTTCGTCGGTCATCATACTAAGGAGAATGTTTTCTGGAAGAGCAAAGAAAGCACTCTGTTGAATGGATGAATCGACAACCTTGCGCAGTTTAGCAGGTAAGTATCTCGACCTTTGAATTGCAGCATAGAGATGGCGCGAGCCATCTTTGATTGAATTGTTGAATCTTATTGAGAACCACAAAGGTGAGTAAACTGTAAGTATGTACTCGACCAAAATCTTTATTTCCTTTGTTGGTTTGTCAGTAGAAATGTATAAACTCAGAATTCTATTTGCACAGGTGAGCCAGCGAGATTTGCACATGTTTCCAGGATGCATCGACGCTAAATCTGAGAAACATTGACCGGAAATAACAGCTTCTGATATTTTATAGAGATAAGCTTGGTCCTCAGAAGGTAATTGGCAGGATGGAAAATTTTCAAATTTGACAACAGGTAACTTCTCACAATCAGGGAGCAGTTTACCTATGTCGCCAGAGAATGTATTTGGACTCTCTGAGACACCATCTATGTGTTCCAAAAGAGCACGAAATGAAAATTCGTTGAAATGTAGAAGACAAACAACCCACTGTAATGGCCTATCTATTCTTTCTTCTAGTTTCCGAATGATTCCACCTTTCCAACCTGTGTTCGTGCTGGTGCCATCAGCACCGTCAACTTCAATGTGGGACATCTACATCAACTGAATTGTCTTGTAAATGTTGCCATATAGTTTGCGTCTCATCCTCAGCTGACCCGGAAGGAGAGGTGACGTGGCCAAAGTAATGACAACCAGGTTCCGTTATAAGAGAAATATGTTCCTCTTTGACAGTGTCGCGGTAGTACTTTTCACCTTCGCTGACTTGTGTAAGTGTATTGTCTTTGCGGCCGTCAAAATACAGCCCATATACAGAGTCAATACTTTCGGTGTTTTGGAGCTTAACTCCAACACTTTTTTTTGTCCGACTAATCTTACATATGTCAGTGACAAAGCTAGCCTGATCCTCTGTTATCAAACCTGCTTTTTTGGCATCCAGAAAAGCAGATGAAACAATCAAGGCTGCTCTATCACTTACTCCAAATCTTTGGGCAGCTAAAGCAGTGTGTTCTAATACTAGTGTGTTTTGTTTGGTTTTAGAGGATGGAAGAGAAAATTCATCATCAGCATCGTTTTTAGAAGAATCCATGTGCGACGCACCTACTTGTTGTCGTCAGTATGACAGTCTGGCTGATCTGAATAGTCACGTGTTCTGGCTGATACTTTTCTGGTAAGTGTTGATGTTGAATTACGTTTTGAAAGCTTTTCTTTACGTTCATTTTTCTTTGTAATCTTTTTTGTTTCAGGTAGATCAACACTTTCAATGCGACCAATTCTTTTGGTTCTCTGGTCCAAGAGAAATGGTTATTCATTGATAGGAACTTTCCTTTCCTTTGGACAAGTGCAAGAAGAAAAATAAATGCATTTACAAGCAGCGATGTCAAATAATTTTCCGGCAGAAGAGGCAAAGTCGTCTATTTTAGAGCTCAAACTTATTGGGTTCCTTAAAAACATTTGTTTAAGAGTCAGAGCATTTGAGCAACTCTGGTGTGTGAAACTATCGGAATAGATGACTTTTTGAAAGTATTTTCAATCTTTTTTGCAACTATTTCTGTAACCTCTTTACTCCTAGGTTCATAGTTGTCGCCTCGGAGTCGCCCTATACCAAATCTTTCAAACTTTTTTTTTTTTTTTTTTTTTTTTTTTTTTTATTTCAATGCCATTGTAACTAGTTAACATAAAATAAACTAACGAACAATTTGTTTTGCTTATTGTATAATACAAAATAAATTAATGGTGCTCTGCGTATAAATTGCAGAGAATCTGGTTACTGTATAAGGTGATACGGTTTTTTGCGTTTAAGCCTTTCTTTCCATTCACTTCGAGTGACAAGAGCCCTGGCTTCAGTGTTCACATGGTCAGAAAGTCTTTCCATATGAGACTTTGCACATTTTTTAATTGATGCAGCAATTGAGTCAATTCCGAGATCGCGTTCAAGATCGTGACTGCGAACATACCAAGGCGCATTGACGGCGCATCTTAAAACTTTGTTTTGAAATCGCTGGATTTGTGCAACAATGCTAGGGCTTGAGCAGCCCCAAAGTTGTATCCCATAAGTCCAAACTGGTCTGAACACCTGCTTGTAGACTAGAATTTTGTTATATGTGGATAATGCAGAGTTTCTACCCAATAGCCAATACAAGTTTCTGAATTTTATTTCTAATTCTTCTTTTTTCTTTTTGACATGTGCACTCCATCTAAGTTTTGTGTCCAGGGTCATGCCTAGGTATTTCACGGTATTATGATATGGTATTTGCACACCGTTTAAGTACAGAGGCACATATCTAGTATTGTTGTATGCGAAATCAATGTGTACTGATTTAGTCTCGTTTAGTTTTATTCGCCATTTAGCTGTCCATTCAAATATTTTGTTTAAATGTTCCTGCAATCTTGCAATTGATGCAGTTTGTGTTTTGCCAACAGACAGAACCGCAGTGTCATCTGCAAATGTTGCTGTAATACAATTGTCGTCATGTGGTAGATCGCACGTAAAGAGTAGGTAAAGGATGGGTCCTAACACACTACCCTGAGGAACACCAGCCTTTATTTCCTTTAAATCAGAGTATATATCTCCAAGTTTAATTCGAAAAAAACGGTCCGAAAGGTATGATTTAAAAATATTGCAATATTTTTTTGGTAAAAGCATTTTAATTTTGTTTAGGAGCCCGCCATGACAAACTTTATCAAAGGCTTTAGACACATCGAGAAAAACGGCTGAGCAAACCTTTTTGTCTTCGAGGGCATTTTCAATGACTCGAGTTATTCTATGTACTTGGTCGATAGTGGAGTGATTTTTTCGAAAGCCAAACTGATGCGCTGGTATCAGCTTCCTCTCTTCAATTATGTTGTTAATACGCACAGTAAGCAGTTTTTCCAATAGTTTTGAGAGTATTGGCAGGAGAGATATGGGCCGATACGAAGTAATTTCATGCGCTGGCTTACCAGGTTTATTGAACATAATCACCTCTGCAGTTTTCCAATAAATGGATACGTGTTGAAGATTTATAGTTGCATTCATTATGGCAGTAATTTTACATATAACGTTGTGAGGAAGCTGTTTTAGTATTTCACTAGTAATAAGATCAAACCCAGGCGATTTTTTAGACTTCAGTTTTTTTATTTCTGCACATACTTCATCATTAGTTATTGGAGAAATTTCGGTATAATTCTCGTAAGTATGAGTTTCCATTTCTGCTGCATTGGATGTATCATATGGTTTGAAGACACCTTCAAGGTATGCCGAAAAAACATTTGCTTTCTCGATATCGCTCTTGGCCCATGACTGGTCTGCTTTTCTGATTGGACAATGCTGAGTTACGGGTCGTGAAAAATTTTTTGTACACTTCCAAAGTGAATAATCATTCCTATGGTCGTTGGATAAATTTTTCAGGTAATAGCTTAGAGTTATATTTTTATATGCCTTTATCTTATTGGTAAGTTTTTTACACAATTTGTTAAGACAACTTTTATCAGATGGAGATCTTGTTTGTTGCCATTTTCGGCGTAATCGACGTTTTTCTGCTACCATTTCTTTAATTTCTTTGGTATACTTATGACCTGCTGTGACGTTTCTTTTAGTTGGTGTACTACTCTAGGCTGCATATTGAATTGCATTTGTCAAATTCATGATTTCATTATCTAGCTCGGAATTACAACTTATTTTTACGTGACTATCAACATTGGATAGCATTTGCTTAAAGTATTCCCAGTCGGTATTTTTATTTGTTAGCGAAAGTGGAGGTTCCTTAATAACAGCACTTTCGTGTAGTGTTAAATACACTGGTGAATGATCAGATGTCATATCTAAACCGCTTTCTATGTACATATAATTTGAGGACATATGCTTTGTAATGAAAAAATCAATAAGATCTGGTGTTTTAAGTGGATCTGTTGGCCAATAAGTTGGTGTTCCAGTAGACACGATACTGCAACTAGACAATTGAAGAGCTTTCAATAACTCTCTGCCCTTTGTGGTTATAAGCCTCGAGCCCCAATGAGTATGTTTCGCATTATAATCACCACCCATTATAAATCGGTTTTTATGGCTCTTGATGAGTTCTAGATAGCTATGACATTTTATTTGATGTCTTGGGGGACTGTAAACTGCTGTAAGGGACAAGTTGTTGTCACTATCTATCGTGACCGTTATTGCTTGAAATTCATCTGTAGATATGCTGTTTTCTTCGTGGTGTTTTATGTTGCTTCTTATTATAATAGCAGCTCCTCCGCGTGCACAATTGTTCGGATGTATTGCATGATACATTTCGAAGTTTTTGAATTTAATGTAAGTTTGCTTGCTAAAATGGGTCTCAGAATTTAAGCATACGTCAATTTTTTCAGTATTGAGTATTGTTTCTAGCTCATTTTGGTGTTTAGTAAGGCCGTTTGCGTTCCATAGCATAATTTTTAAGAATTTTGTCATATTTATTTATTTTTTTGTACAGTTTTTTCGAGCTTCTGAAGCCTCTTCTCAAGTGCAATGGTAAACTCATTTTGTTTTGTAATCTTTTCTAAAATTTGTTGAAGAATGCTAGCATCATTTGAACAAGTATTCTCTTTTACAACTTGCGAAACTTTATTTTCAGCCATTGGTTGGCGTATTGCGTTTTTTGGGAGGCTTTTGGTTTCTTTTACAACCGAGCTTTTAGGACGTGGGTCGTTTTTCTTTGAACCAGTTCTTTGGTCACGAATCTTTTGCAGTTCTTTCGCAACTACACATCCTCTGTAGTTAGCAGGATGAGCCTCACCACAGTTACAACATTTTGGTTAATTGTGATTAGGTTTTTGGCACTCTATGGTCTTATGCTTTCCCGCACACTTCACACATCTTGCTTGCTTACCACAATAGTTTTGGGTATGTCCATATGATTGACACAATTTGCATTGTGGTATGAGCTTTGACTGCTTTACGGCCTCAATGACAACAACTGAATGCAATATGGTTTTTATTGCATATATGTTATTTATATTTTCTGTTGCATCGAAAGTAAGAAGAAACATATCTAACGGCTCTTTCGTTTTCCATTTCAGTTTGTTGACTGCGTTTACGGCTTTGAATCCCTTCTTATGAAGGTCTGATATGATTGCCTGTGGTTCGTTTGAATGATGTAAATTTTTAACCATTACCTTAATTGGACGAGATTGCTTATTTTCATAAGAAAACCACGGTAAATTCTGTGTAGACAGAGTTTTTGTTAACTTCCTATAATCATCAGAGTCTGATGTATTGATTTTGTATGTATTATTATTTAGAAGCTTAATAGTAAATGCTTTTTTTGCCTCATCATTCGTAATTTTATATATTTTTTGGTATTCACAGTCACCCGATATCATTATTGGAGGAGGTCGTGAGATTTTCGTTTCTGTTTGGTTTCTTCCGACTTCTCTTATGGTATTTGATGTCGCTGGAACCACGAGCCGAGGAGATAGTTCAGCTTTCCTTTTTTTACTGGGCCTTTTTTTCAAAATCCAATCTGTTTCGCGGGCAAGCTCTTCCTCATCTGTTGCATACAATTTAGCATTTATTTCGTTATGTGTTGGACTTAAATTCTTTGTTTTTAGGTTTTGATTTTCGGCTTTGAGAAACGCTATCTCTTTCTTTAATTCGGCGCATAATTGCTCTATTGTTTCCAACTGCCTGGATTGTTGGTTTATAATTGTTTCATATTGATATAATTTATTTGCCGTAGTTTCTGGGTTTCCAGATGTTTTGCCACTTCCAGGTGGAGGCGTTCGGACGTTTTTCATGAGCCAATATTTAGTAAAAATAACTATGTGGCAACTATTAGATAAAACATTTACCAATTTCGATGTATACTTCTAGGCTGATCGAATACAGGTAAAAGCTTAACTATAAATAATGCAAATATAATTGGTTGTTGTATTAGATAAATAAAGCGTATAACGGGTGATTTTTTTGAGGTTAGGATTTTCATGCATTAGTATTTGACAGATCACGTGGGATTTCAGACATGGTGTCAAAGAGAAAGATGCTCAGTATGCTTTGACATTTCATCATGAATAGACTTACTAACGAGCAACGCTTGCAAATCATTGAATTTTATTACCCTAGAAAAGTTGGCAGAAAATCCGCTTTTTTATCGACAAATTTTGTTCAGCGATGTGGCTCATTTCTGGTTGAATGGCTGCGTAAATAAGCAAAATTGCCGCATTTGGGGTGAAGAGCAACCAGAAGCCGTTCAAGAACTGCCCATGCATCCCGAAAAATGCACTGTTTGGTGTGGTTTGTACGCTGGTGGAATCATTGGACCGTATTTTTTCAAAGATGCTGTTGGACGCAACGTTACGGTGAATGGCGATCGCTATCGTTCGATGCTAACAAACTTTTTGTTGCCAAAAATGGAAGAACTGAACTTGGTTGACATGTGGTTTCAACAAGATGGCGCTACATGCCACACAGCTCGCGATTCTATGGCCATTTTGAGGGAAAACTTCGGACAACAATTCATCTCAAGAAATGGACCCGTAAGTTGGCCACCAAGATCATGCGATTTAACGCCTTTAGACTATTTTTTGTGGGGCTACGTCAAGTCTAAAGTCTACAGAAATAAGCCAGCAACTATTCCAGCTTTGGAAGACAACATTTCCGAAGAAATTCGGGCTATTCCGGCCGAAATGCTCGAAAAAGTTGCCCAAAATTGGACTTTCCGAATGGACCACCTAAGACGCAGCCGCGGTCAACATTTAAATGAAATTATCGTCATGAACCAATCTAACGTTTCAAATAAAGAACCGATGAGATTTTGCAAATTTTATGCGTTTTTTTTTAAAAAAAAGTTATCAAGCTCTTAAAAAATCACCCTTTACTAGGTAGTGATTTTTCAGATTCCCTTTTACTGGTCAAAGTCCAATAAGAAAGGAAAAAAAAAACGATAATAGGCTGCCTTACATCCACTGAAACACTTTTAGCTGGTGCAACAGCCTATCCACTCGATTATCTCACCGCACTTCAACTTTCGGGCAATCTACGTAAAATGCACTTCCGTGTAGAAATAAGTTTTTTAATGTAATTGTTGTAAATCTTTAAAATTTTGAATTTATTTAATATTATTTTATCACACTTCAGTTCACTTGACTTCGTTCCAGGGTTGCCAGCGAAAAAAAAACTGATAACACAAAAGAACATCCTGGTAAGTAGGTAACTGGGACTCAGAGAGATTGTACGGATATATGCCAAACACAGGACATTTCTGTCTAAATTTAAATTTAGATACAGACATTTTGAGTTCTGTGTTCTGTTGAGAGAATAAACATAAGTGATAGCACTCGGCGAAAGCGACAAGAGTGAAGGAACTCGATGAAAAAATATTTGTGTGGAGACCTATCCGAACGTGTCCTTTGGCGTAGGTGAATGAATGTGAGTGATAGCACTCGGCGAAAGCAACGTCAAGAAGTGTGGCCGCAAGCCGATTTTCACCTTGCGCTGTGGCGCGCCGCATTTTCGCTCGTATCTCGGGAACGATTCGTCCTACGGTCATGATCGCATATATCATTTCTGTAGCAAATACATTTTGCCATGAGATGCGTATTTCAGGCGCTAGGTAGACAATTTCACGATTTTAGGCGAATGTCCGAAATTCCAAGGCCGGAGTTGGGGTTGAAGATGCAATGCGATCTCAAAACAAAAAGTTGCATTGGAATCAGGAAGTACTAAGGCAACTTTTCCGCACTATTAGAAATCCCAAATCGAAAAAAGTCCGGAACCCTACTACTCACCCAAAGCACAAATACAAATCGGCAGACCTACACAACAACTATACAATGCACTAAATCATCAAATAGTAGGAAGCAGATATTACTCGGTACTGCAATGGTTCAAATAGAACATAATGGCCAGCGATATTCCGCGAGAGCTCTTATTGATTCAGGACCGGACAAGTGACCGGACTAAACAATGCAGTTTCAGCAACACCAACGAATATTTGTGAAATCACGCTTTGCTTACCCTTAAACACAAATTATAAGCTATCAGCACAGGCATTTATACTAAACAGCCTAACTGATAATTTACCTTCATACCCCATAGATCCAATGCAGTGTCTTAAAAATCTTGAATTCACTTTAGCCGACACCAAATTTCACAAACCCAGACCCGTGGATATACTAATTGGTAGTGATATCTATCCATGTATTTTACTCAATGGAGTAAAGAGAAACGTACTAGGTTCACTCATAGCTTAAGAGACCCTCCAAAAATTCCGCCATAGTATCATTTCACAATAAAGTGAACCCCGAGAATCTACTCACACGTTTTTGGGGGGTGGAGGAAATCCCAAAGGAATCCGTAGTTTCCAAATCGGACCAAATTTGTGAGGAAATTTTCCAAAAAACTACCCGTCGTAATCCAGATGGGCGCTATATAGTAACCCTACCCTTCAAAGAACCCGACAATATTGATATCGGATACTCTAGACATATAGCGTTGGCCCAATTCCTCAGAAATGAACGAGCTTTACTTAAAAAACCCAAAGTAAAAGCAGAATATGACAAAGCAATTATGGAATATTTGGAACTCGGACAAATGAAGAAAGTAGAATATAACCCTTCTGGTAAAGCGACCCAATATTACCACACCACGCAGTCATTAAACCCGACCGTATAACCACGAAATTGCGTGTGGTATTTAATGCATCTTGCCCCACGTCAAATCACAAAAGCTTGAATGACGTCTTACATATCGGGTCTACTTTACAGAAAGATCTTATTATTCTGATCACAAATTGGCGACTCTTCCAATTCGTTTTTAATGCGGATATTCAGAACATGTACCGGCAAATACTCGTAGACCCTAATCATACTCGGTTCCAAAGGATACTATTCAGGAAGTCCCCGGAAGACACAATAGAAGACTTCGAATTGCAAACAGTCACGTTCGGCATAAATTGTGCGCCGTATTTAGCGCAAATCAATCTAGCGCAATCCAAAAAGGATTCATTTTTCTTCCTCGTCAACCCAATGGAGAAAAAACCAGCACCAAACGTGAAGCTTTATCAGCCATAGCAAAATTGTTTGACCCAGCCGGTTGGCTTAGTCCAATAATAATAACGGCAAAAATAATTATGCAACAAATATGGCTAGATAAAACTGACTGGGATGAAAGCCTGAAGCCCCTCACCCTTCATCGATGGAACAGCTTCGTAAAGGATTATGAAAACATAAATAAAATTGAAATACCCAGATGGACTCATTTTAACCCAACAGCCACCATCGAATTCCACGGTTTCTCTGATGCTTCAAAAAAAGCATATGTCGCGACACTTTAGGGGCCATCCATAAATTACGTCACACGAATTTAAGGACTTTTTAACCCCTCCCCCCTTCCTTGTCACAAGTTGTCACATTTTGAAATCCCCCCCCTGTCGTGACGTCACGCATTTTCCAATTTTATGGAATTATCAAAAAATCAAAAAAAAGGTGTTATTCTATTTATTCTTATATTTATTGAATAATTATCTATATATATAAAAGAAAGTCGTGTTAGTTACATCACTTATAACTCAAGAACGGCAGAACAGATTTGGCTGAAAATTGGTAGGGAGGTAGCTTAGAGCCAGGAGACGGACATAGGATACTTTTTATCTCTTTATGTCAAAATTTAATACAACTCATAAATACAAAAATTATATTTCAAATCATAAGCATTTGTTCAAAATTCATGTTTGTAGGAATCATTTCAATATTTCATTTCTTCAAAAAAAAAAAAACAATAAAAACAACCTTACATCGACAGCGTTCCTCTGTGACTTGACATGAAACGTCAGTCACTATAAAACGTGGTATAACAATAACAAAAAAGAATCAGACTTGGAATAACAAAACGCAAATGACAGCTATGTAATGATGTATGGATGACAATTTGATATTTGTAAGAAAAATCAATATTAAAACTATTTCTATTAAAGTGAAGTGAAGTTTAATTAATAATGCCGCGACCAAGACGATCGAATCTTTCCCGACAAAGGCGTATTGCAAGAAGAATACAAAATACTGCAAATGAAAGGACTGAAGAAGAACAAGAAATTGCACGTGAACAGCGCCGCAATAGTATGGCTCGACTTCGTGCTTCTCAATCACGAGAGCAAAGTGAAGCAGCCCGTGAAACAGCTCGGTTGGCAATGCAGAATCGTCGAGCGAACAACAGAAGTCAACAAATAGATAATTTGCGACGCAGAACAAGATATTTAGCTGATTTGAATCGAGCAGCGTTTCGATACGATTGCAGCAATGATTACAGCTTGCATCCTAGCGTTTGCATTGGGCAAATGGACGTTGTTTGCGAGTATTGTGGTGCATTAAAGTTTTCCGGAGAAACGCCTGGATTATGCTGCGTTAATGGTAAAGTGAAATTGCCAGTGTTGACTCCGCCACATGAGCCATTGTATTCATTGCTTTGCGGCGAAACACAAGAATCACGCCACTTTCTTGCAAATACTCGAAAATACAATAGTTGTTTCCAAATGACGTCATTTGGGGCAGACATTATCGAAGAAGGAGGTTTTAATCCGACATTTAAGGTATTTATTTTTGTACTTACATAGAATGTAGTCTATATATATAAAAGAAAGTTGTGTTAGTTACACCATTTATAACTCAAGAACGGCTGGACCGATTTGGCTGAAAATTGGCGGGGAGGTAGCTTAGAGCCAGAGTAAGGACATAGGATACCTTTTATCTCTTTATGTTAGAATCCAATACAACTCATAAATAGAAAAATTATATTTTAAATCATTAGCATTTGTTCAAAATTCATGTTTGTAAGAATCAATTGAATATATGCGTACAATTTTAAGCAGATTCGTCCTCAAAACTGATACAATTGCTATGTATTAGGAATAGAAGAAAAGAACTGCAACCAAATATGCAGTGTAATAGATTATAACTGGCTCAATAATCAGGCGCTGAGTACGTGCATCTCCAGCGTGCATTTTCCAGCCGCCCTTTTCGTCTTTCCACGCCTGAGAACCGCTTCATCATGTGCAGTATACTAGACTGACTGTCGATTGGACTCCAGTGGGAAATGATGGAGCTATGTTTCTATCACCGACGCAAAAATTCGGCCTTATTCCGATTAGAGAGCACTTAAACACTTCTCAGAATCAAATGTTCGTTGTTTTGGTTGTTTTTGTTGGAGGCACCTACTTTACTCATTTCGCCTGCTTTCAACATAGCAAATATCTTTTCAACGGTGGATTTCCCTGATGCAGACCCCAAATTCAACAGTATTTTCCCAAAAAAGCAATGCTTTATTAACACACGAAATGCTTTATAATCCATTTTTTTGTAAACTAAAACAAGTTGCTTCACATTAATGCTATATCTCATTAACTAATAATTATAATCCAACTAATAGAAATCATATAGATGGTAGTAGTAGTAGAATTATCTATGTATCAGCCACAGTGAAGCGTGGACGGGTACTCTAGTCTTTAATAAAAGCAACATTTAGTTAAATATTAAAGTACAGAGACATCGAATGACTAGTCGAGAAAAAATATATACTTAATTATGCTAATTAAAAATACAAAACTTAATCATCTTGTGTCCATGGACTTTTGACCCACTCCTTTATATCATTTATTACTGGTAAATCAGAACTTTCGTTCTGAATTTGGATGTCAGGAACATCTTTCGTATCAACATCGTCTTCTTCATCCATAAAGCATCGTCATCATTCAATAAACAGAGAATCTCTCGGGCACGTCTAACCGCAATTCTTTGTGGACGAATTTTCGCGATAGGTAACAGCTCTTGTTTTTTATGTGATTGTTTGTGTTGATTGGTGGCTTTATATGAAGAAAAATATAGGCCACATATGATATACGATGTTCTAAATAAGTATGATTCGACAGTAGGGCAATAACTATCATATGGAACTTATTTCAGATGGGATGATGCTTGGAGATTTAATAATATCTGTAGTAAAAATGGAGCAAACTTACCGTCGTTGTCTTTTGAAATGTGATGTCACAAAGCTGTTGACCCCCCTGCCCCTTGTCACACAATGTTACTTCGGAATGATACCCTCCCCTCCCCCTACAAGGTGTGACGTAATTTATGGATGGCCCTTTACATAAGGGTTTTAGTTGGACATAAAATATGGACAACTCTCTTAGTGTCAAAAACAAGAGTCGCTCCCATTAAAACTGTATCCCTACCCAGATTGAAACTCTGCGGAGCGGTTCTGCTAGCTAATCTTGTTAACTCTACCCTAACCCAACTACACCTAACCCAATATAAAAATTACTTTTGGACTGACTCAACCATAGTTCTTGCTTGGTTAAACAAACCACCCTGTTCATGGACCACTTTCGTTTCTCATCGAGTAGCTGCAATCAACGAGAAAGTGGGAGTCGATAATTGGAACCATGTGGAAAGCCAAGACAATCCCGCAGACTTGGCAAGCCGAGGATGTAAGTTATTTTTAATCTTCTTGTTATAACTCCTTTGGTGCTGCGACGGTGTTGTCGACAAGCCAGAGATATATTGAAGATGATATTGACAAGTCACTTTCACTCTACTTCTATGACTCCTTTGGGGCAGCGACGGTGTTGTCGACTACCCAGAGTTATTTTGAAGATGATATTGACAAGTTACTTTTCACTTTATTATTTTAACTCCCTTGGGGCAGCGACGGTGTTGTCGACTACCAGAGCTACTTTTTGAAAATGATATTCACGCTTTGAGTTTCATTCTAAAACTGATTTATTTTATAATTTGTAAGCTTATTGCTAGCTTACTACTTTCGCCGTCGCTGCTGCCGTTTGCTCGACGTTATTGCTTGCATAGGCACTTCCCACGCTCATGTATCGAACTGATCGAATTACTACAGCTAACCCAGCATGTTGTTTTGTTTACATAATTTGGTCGCGCATGAAGTGACCGATGCAGACTGCTTGCCTTGCAATTTTTGGCAGGATGAGCGCTTCAGTGCGTTAACTATTGTTAACTACTCCCTCCTTCAAAACATGGTCGTCCTCGGCCATACCCAACCTTTCCATCACTTGACGCACCGCCTTAGAAGTTTCTCTTCGCCGCCTACGTTTTAGTAAGATGATTGATGCAGCAAGCATTACGGCGATCGTGGCACAAATTATTGCGGCTATCAGTGGTGCAGCAATCGTTCGTATGCGTAATTCAGCGATGTGCCGCAAGTTTACTTCACTTAGCTTGTGAAGAAATGGTAGGCTTAGTAGGGTATGATGGGAGGTTATGTTGATCCGTGCGGAGGCAGACTGTTGTGGGAGTCTCTTCGGGTATCCATTGAGAGTAACGTATTTGGGCCATTGATAAAAGCGGTGCGTTCGAATGTAACGAGATAAGTGCCATTAATAAACATCTCAGGGCCATCATCTATGCTAGCCTTGACTATTGCATCGTTTATCAAAACTATACCATCGTCGACGACGACAATGGGGGATAAGTCGCTGGGCTTGGTGGCACAGTGTGCTACAGCGCCAGAGTGTAGGCCTTGTGCGCAAGTTTCAGTTTCGGCTTCTTTACAGAACGTTACCATTGGTGTATCAATACAGGATATAACAGCGGTAATGTTGCCTCCGCAGTCAGCTATAATGTTGTCCGGTAAATGCAATATACGGCCAGCATGCGATACAGGAAAAATAGTAATCTTCTTACATAATACCTTAGGTCTAGGAAAACCGATAATAAAGCTTACAATTTCCTTGCTTGCTAAAACCTTAACTCTAGCTATGCTAAACAATTGGGTTATTGTAACTCCTGTGAAACTCTCCTTCATAACCGCCTCCAAATCATCTGCATCAATAATAGCAGGGTTTATTGCATTAAATTTAGCCAGTGTGATTGCAATTATTAAATTTTGAATCTCAAGTGTTAAAATTCTGTTTCTAGCCAAAAGTGTTTCATAGAGGTGCGATGAATCTATTTCTTCCCTTTTTTTTACACTGAGAATTTTATTGACCGTATTCGTGAGGGCGTTAATCTGTTCCTGAGTTCTGGAATTAATGACGATCTGTCTATTGTTTGACCGTATTAGCTCTTGCTCCGTTAGTCTTGTTTGTAGCAAGTCATTGAAGTCAGGCGTGCCGGCTATTACCTTCAGGGCGGACCCCAAAAAGTTTAGGCTCCGAGCATGCCTATGGTGTACTCCTAATGTCCATAATAAAGTACGTAAATGTCTGGTGTCTACTTCTAGGATCTTCCTCATGTGTGATTGTGGGAAGACGCTAATCAAGTCTGTGGTTTCTTGTATGTACTGTCCATATTCCGTTAAATTTGATATGTGCCTTATGTACCTCGTCTCGTTCCAAATTATTGCAGTACCGTCCAGGATCGGTATGTAATCCGCGTGCGAGTAGTCCGTAAATTTGGAAGCCGTCAGCGCAACCCAAGTCAAAAGAGCGAGATTGGGAGTATGCCTGAAATTAAAAAAAAAATAAAAACTATGCAAAAAAAAGGTATTATGTCAGGAGTTTCACTTGAGGTTGTCCTTGTGGACCACCCTCCCTTTAATAAGAACGGTTGTTCCTAGATCAGCGTCTATCCTTTCCTCGACGTACAGTGGAGTGACCTTGTCGCCTAGTCTCTTGTTGGACTTTACCAGGACCTTTTCTCCAACTTCGAAGATTCTATTTTGGCGGTGGGCATTACTCCGCTCCAACTGTTCTTGTTGGGCTTTCTCTAGTCTGGTAGCAATATCCGGGAACATGTTTAAGTTGGCATGGATAACCTCAATCGGCTTCATGCCCGTCACTGAATGGAACGTTCTATTATATTCCACGGCGGCCTGAAGAAAAAGTTCAACTACGTCTTGTATCTGCCTTTGCAGTTTTAGACATCTGGCAATTTCCACGAGGGTGCTGTGGAATCTTTCCACTTGCCCGTTTGACGTACTGTGCAACGGTGGCACATTCACTATGTTGATGTCGTATTGGTTTTTCAGCAACGATCGAATTGTATCTGAATTAAATGAAGGTTCGTTGTCACAGTACACAGTTTCTATTTTAGGAAAAATGTTAATGATTTGCAAAATGCCCGCTTTTACGTCTGCGATAGTGCGTGACGCCACTGGCTGAACCAAGGCAAACTTGGAGAACTTGTCTAGGGCTGTTAAAAAGTGTTTTCCTGCAGTTGAAAAAATGTCAATGTGGATCAATTCTCCTACACGGGAAGGTATAGGCGTAACACCCATCTCTTGCTTCTTTGGATGCCTATCATACTTCGCCTTTCCACACACTTTGCAGTTTACAACAATTTCTGACGCAATTTTTCCCATTTTTGGGAAATAATAATCGAGTAGAATCTGCTTTACATTCTCCTGGGCGGCTCTATGTGCCCTATTATGCTCCATCGTTACTATCTCCTTTTGCTCGTCTTTGTTAACAACATCTGTTACCATATTCTTGCAGTGCCAGAATTTGGTGGCAGGGAAAACTCTGACCAAGTCATCCTGAATGCGTGCCAAAACGTGCAGGTCGCAGTGTAAAGCATTTACTACGTCCGGCTTTACGACTTCTTTCACTACCGCTAGCAATTTAAGCCAGTCGTTAAAGATGATCTGATGACGAGTCTTTGTGCCAAACAAGATAAATGTCCGTTTTGTGGGGGTAGACGACTCTTCTATAACTATCTGATTCCTGAAGCAATTCAGGGGCTTATCGATAGTCTCAATTACATGAGTTAAAGATACTTCACTATGTGCTGTTGCTGCATCGGACTGCGCAGATTTTTCTAAAACGTTAATACTTTGACGAGATAATGCGTCTGCAACGTAGTTTTCTTTCCCAGGTTTGTAAAATACCTTTGCGCCACTCTCTTCAATTTGCGCTTTCCAACGTTTTATCTTGGAATTTGGGTTCCTATCCGAGACCGCGAAAACTAGAGGTTGATGATCTGTATAGATTCGTATGTCACTCTTACCGTAAATGTAGTGCCGGAGGCTGTCCAAGGCCCAAACGATAGCTAATAGTTCCCTTTCGTTTGTCGCGTAGTTTATCTCCCTATCCTTCAGCGTCCTCGAGATCATTGTTATGGGTCTATTTCCCTGAGATAGTACTGCACCTATGCCACTTGAGGAGGCATCAGTAGTCAAGTCGAATGGTTTTGAAAAATCTGGGTAATGAAGAATAACATCTTCGGAAGCAAGAATATTTCTAAGCTTATCAAACGCAGTCTTCTGGATTTCATCAAAGGATACCGGGATGGTTTTTGAACGGAACTTGCTAACTCTTCCGCTCTCCCCTTTTAACAAGCTTGTTAAGGGTCTTGCTATTGCTGCGAAGTCCTTTATAAAGCACCTATAGTAACTCGCCAGACCAATAAAGGATCTCAGCTCAACTTGTTCGAGCTTGGTTGCTTAAAGTCTCTGATTGCTCTGACCTTGTCTGGGCTAGTTTTTGTCCCCTCTTTCGTAACAACAAATCTCAGAAACTCTACGCTTTCTTTAAAAAACTGTGATTTCTCCTTAGACACCCTCATATTGGCATCATAAAGGCTCTTTAGTACCTGTCCAACGTGTTGTACGTGGTCTTCTTCGTTTTCGAAAAACACTATAACGTCATCGACGTAAACATAGCAGGTTTTACCAATCATATCGCGCAGGACATCATCTATGGTCCTCTGGAAAATGCTAGAAGCATTCTTTAGCCCAAAGGGCAAACGGCAGAATTCATACTTCCCTCCATTTACTGAAAAGGAAGTCTTTTCCCTATCGTGTTCTGCTAACATAATTTGATGGTATCCAGATTTCAAATCCAGGGTGGTGAAATACTTGGCCTTTCCCAGGTTTGAAAGAATCATACTGATACTCGGCATTGGGTACTTGTCCGCGATGGTTTTGGAGTTTAATTTTCGGAAATCTACCACCAACCGCTTATTAGGCGCTCCTGTGAGGTCTGTGCCCTTTTTCCCGACAACCCATATGGGATTGTGATATGGAGACCTAGATGGTCGAATGATGCCATTTTTAAGCAGATCCTTGATTTCTTGGCTCACAAAGTCAGCAGCTCCCATGGGGAATGGGTACATTTTGGAGTAGACTGGTTCACTGTCCTCTGTGCGAATGGTGGCAATAACATTGGTGTTAAACGGGAGTAACTTGCTCGAGTCGGCAAATGCCTTCAAATGCTTTGTCATCATCTGTAGAAAATCTGCACGAACGTTAGCTGGAACTTCTATGTCTTCAATTTTTGTGAAATTGACTTGAGCACATTTGTGGAATCTCAGAGTTTCAGATCCTCCCTTAAAGTGGATCAATTCTGAAGCGAGGTCAATAGTTGCTTCCGCCTGTGTCAATAGGTCGAGTCCAATTATGCCGTCAAAAGTTGTGAGACCGGGTAAATGGAAAAAAGGGCTATTTATGCCAAACATCGGAATGAAGCTTTTACTCTCGATTTTGTTAAATCCGTGAATTGATTTAACCACAAACGGGGTCTGTACTGGGACAGAGGATAAAAGGCTTATATTAGGTTTTATATAACTTTTTGACGCCCCGGTGTCAATTAAGAATTCAACGATTCCCTGCTACTGTTCGTTGGATAAACGGGAGCAGGGACTCTCCGCTAAAAAATTAAGCGCATCTTCTTCATACTCATTTTCATTTTCAGCTTCTATTTCTGCCGCTGCATCATAAGCGGCTTGATCGTACTGCTTTTCATACACTTCGTCTCTTTTTTCCGTCAAATGGTTAATCCTCTGGCGTCTGTAGTCCGACGTTCTTTGAGAATTCGCAGGTCTCTTGAACGCACCTTGTGGTTGACTATTGCCAGAGGGATGTGCTATAGGTAAGCTTGAGTTATGCGTAATCTGGTTGTTCTGGTTTGGAAAGTTAGTGCTCTGACGGAACCTCGAGGATGGATCGACTTCCATTTTCTCAACTTGGTCGCGCTTTGGAGGGCGAGCCCCTTGCTCCCTGGTGAAATAAGGGTTTTTTCCAGTCCTGTAATGAATGTCAGACTGCTTCTGATAAGATCGGTTTTGAGGTTGTTTGAGGTTTTTTTCCTCCAACGATCTTGCAAACTGGGCCGCAAATGCGTGCCTATCGTGATTTCCTTCTATTTCCTGGGCCATTGCAAGAGCCGAGGGCAAATCTTTAGGCTGGGCTGCAAAAAGAACATCCGTGAGGTTTCTCCTTAACCCAGAGACGAATACGCGCAGCGCATCGGCCCTATGCTTGTCATTCATATACCGTGCCTGGTCAGTATCAAACGTCATTGTGGTTTTATTTGTGAGAAGTGTGAGTTTTTTCTCAACCTCCTCATAAAATTGAATAATAGTCAATTGTCCTTGCCTTAGCGTTGCTAGCTCTTGTTCGAGCAGATGCAATGGTCGCTTGTCTGAGTATGTAAAATCTAAACGGCTAATGATAGCGTCGAAATTAAGGACCGTGTTGAATGATGCTAAAACTGCATCAGCCGATCCCCTAATTCTGTTGCGAATTATGAGGACAGCTTGGTAGTGTTTTGAACTACCCACGTAAGTTTTAAATATATCATACGTGGCCATAGCTGCCTGTCGCCAGGAGACATATTGCTCCTGTGAGCCATCGAACTCTGGAAGTGATTTAACTGCATCCAGACCTTCATGACATTCTACCCCGTCTATGATTTTTATTGGTTCATAAGTCTTAATTTCAGCAGCTGCCACAGTCGTGGCCTGAAGCTGGTTTGTAAGCTGCTCCAGCTTGGTTTCAAAGTATTTCCTTTGTACTTGTAGTGCGGCGCTGACGGCCGCATTGATAATACCCTGCAGTTGTTGTTCATTCATGTCTTGTTCGCGCCTGAGACGTTTGCTTGTCAAAAGTTGGTTGTCTAGTCTGTCCAAAAGTTCACTAGTCTCAAGTTTGCTCATGCAAGGTAGTTAAGATGGCACGAACGGGTAGCGGACGTAAGTGCACACAAAAAAAAACAAAAATGGGAACTAGGAGTTCAAAATGCAATCTTATTTATTGCAATCACACTAACCACACTTAAATTGTCAAATTTTCACTGATATAATTGTAAACAGAAGGCGGAGAGAAAAAAAGTTTCACTTACATTATTCTTGATTCCTCTGCCTCCAGGTGATGGTGTTCCTTTGTTCCTTTCTGCGTGGGTTTCCTCTGGTTGGGCGCCAGTTATTTTTAATCTTCTTGTTATAACTCCTTTGGTGCTGCGACGGTGTTGTCGACAAGCCAGAGATATATTGAAGATGATATTGACAAGTCACTTTCACTCTACTTCTATGACTCCTTTGGGGCAGCGACGGTGTTGTCGACTACCCAGAGTTATTTTGAAGATGATATTGACAAGTTACTTTTCACTTTATTATTTTAACTCCCTTGGGGCAGCGACGGTGTTGTCGACTACCAGAGCTACTTTTTGAAAATGATATTCACGCTTTGAGTTTCATTCTAAAACTGATTTATTTTATAATTTGTAAGCTTATTGCTAGCTTACTACTTTCGCCGTCGCTGCTGCCGTTTGCTCGACGTTATTGCTTGCATAGGCACTTCCCACGCTCATGTATCGAACTGATCGAATTACTACAGCTAACCCAGCATGTTGTTTTGTTTACATAATTTGGTCGCGCATGAAGTGACCGATGCAGACTGCTTGCCTTGCAATTTTTGGCAGCATGAGCGCTTCAGTGCGTTAACTATTGTTAACTTGTACACCTACCGATCTATTGAATTGCAACCTCTGGTGGCATGAACCTCAATGGCTACAACATGAAAGGAGCATTTTCCAGCAACAGAGAAAACATACAACACTACCATGGAATTCAAACCCGTTAAGACGTTTGCGATAACCATCCAAGAGGATATACTCGAAAGGTTTTCCTCATTCCCCAGATCTATTCGCGTTATCGCTTACCTATTCAGGCTTTGCGCAAATGCCTCACCAAGGAGACAAGAAACTGTTTACTCAAACCACGAAATAACCCCGGAAAAGCTCAAAACAACCCGAATGAAGTTAATTATTCACACCCAAAAAACACATTTCAGAGAAGAATATGATGTATATCACTATGTGCTGTTGCTGCATCGGACTGCGCAGATTTTTCTAAAACGTTAATACTTTGACGAGATAATGCGTCTGCAACGTAGTTTTCTTTCCCAGGTTTGTAAAATACCTTTGCGCCACTCTCTTCAATTTGCGCTTTCCAACGTTTTATCTTGGAATTTGGGTTCCTATCCGAGACCGCGAAAACTAGAGGTTGATGATCTGTATAGATTCGTATGTCACTCTTACCGTAAATGTAGTGCCGGAGGCTGTCCAAGGCCCAAACGATAGCTAATAGTTCCCTTTCGTTTGTCGCGTAGTTTATCTCCCTATCCTTCAGCGTCCTCGAGATCATTGTTATGGGTCTATTTCCCTGAGATAGTACTGCACCTATGCCACTTGAGGAGGCATCAGTAGTCAAGTCGAATGGTTTTGAAAAATCTGGGTAATGAAGAATAACATCTTCGGAAGCAAGAATATTTCTAAGCTTATCAAACGCAGTCTTCTGGATTTCATCAAAGGATACCGGGATGGTTTTTGAACGGAACTTGCTAACTCTTCCGCTCTCCCCTTTTAACAAGCTTGTTAAGGGTCTTGCTATTGCTGCGAAGTCCTTTATAAAGCACCTATAGTAACTCGCCAGACCAATAAAGGATCTCAGCTCAACTTGTTCGAGCTTGGTTGCTTAAAGTCTCTGATTGCTCTGACCTTGTCTGGGCTAGTTTTTGTCCCCTCTTTCGTAACAACAAATCTCAGAAACTCTACGCTTTCTTTAAAAAACTGTGATTTCTCCTTAGACACCCTCATATTGGCATCATAAAGGCTCTTTAGTACCTGTCCAACGTGTTGTACGTGGTCTTCTTCGTTTTCGAAAAACACTATAACGTCATCGACGTAAACATAGCAGGTTTTACCAATCATATCGCGCAGGACATCATCTATGGTCCTCTGGAAAATGCTAGAAGCATTCTTTAGCCCAAAGGGCAAACGGCAGAATTCATACTTCCCTCCATTTACTGAAAAGGAAGTCTTTTCCCTATCGTGTTCTGCTAACATAATTTGATGGTATCCAGATTTCAAATCCAGGGTGGTGAAATACTTGGCCTTTCCCAGGTTTGAAAGAATCATACTGATACTCGGCATTGGGTACTTGTCCGCGATGGTTTTGGAGTTTAATTTTCGGAAATCTACCACCAACCGCTTATTAGGCGCTCCTGTGAGGTCTGTGCCCTTTTTCCCGACAACCCATATGGGATTGTGATATGGAGACCTAGATGGTCGAATGATGCCATTTTTAAGCAGATCCTTGATTTCTTGGCTCACAAAGTCAGCAGCTCCCATGGGGAATGGGTACATTTTGGAGTAGACTGGTTCACTGTCCTCTGTGCGAATGGTGGCAATAACATTGGTGTTAAACGGGAGTAACTTGCTCGAGTCGGCAAATGCCTTCAAATGCTTTGTCATCATCTGTAGAAAATCTGCACGAACGTTAGCTGGAACTTCTATGTCTTCAATTTTTGTGAAATTGACTTGAGCACATTTGTGGAATCTCAGAGTTTCAGATCCTCCCTTAAAGTGGATCAATTCTGAAGCGAGGTCAATAGTTGCTTCCGCCTGTGTCAATAGGTCGAGTCCAATTATGCCGTCAAAAGTTGTGAGACCGGGTAAATGGAAAAAAGGGCTATTTATGCCAAACATCGGAATGAAGCTTTTACTCTCGATTTTGTTAAATCCGTGAATTGATTTAACCACAAACGGGGTCTGTACTGGGACAGAGGATAAAAGGCTTATATTAGGTTTTATATAACTTTTTGACGCCCCGGTGTCAATTAAGAATTCAACGATTCCCTGCTACTGTTCGTTGGATAAACGGGAGCAGGGACTCTCCGCTAAAAAATTAAGCGCATCTTCTTCATACTCATTTTCATTTTCAGCTTCTATTTCTGCCGCTGCATCATAAGCGGCTTGATCGTACTGCTTTTCATACACTTCGTCTCTTTTTTCCGTCAAATGGTTAATCCTCTGGCGTCTGTAGTCCGACGTTCTTTGAGAATTCGCAGGTCTCTTGAACGCACCTTGTGGTTGACTATTGCCAGAGGGATGTGCTATAGGTAAGCTTGAGTTATGCGTAATCTGGTTGTTCTGGTTTGGAAAGTTAGTGCTCTGACGGAACCTCGAGGATGGATCGACTTCCATTTTCTCAACTTGGTCGCGCTTTGGAGGGCGAGCCCCTTGCTCCCTGGTGAAATAAGGGTTTTTTCCAGTCCTGTAATGAATGTCAGACTGCTTCTGATAAGATCGGTTTTGAGGTTGTTTGAGGTTTTTTTCCTCCAACGATCTTGCAAACTGGGCCGCAAATGCGTGCCTATCGTGATTTCCTTCTATTTCCTGGGCCATTGCAAGAGCCGAGGGCAAATCTTTAGGCTGGGCTGCAAAAAGAACATCCGTGAGGTTTCTCCTTAACCCAGAGACGAATACGCGCAGCGCATCGGCCCTATGCTTGTCATTCATATACCGTGCCTGGTCAGTATCAAACGTCATTGTGGTTTTATTTGTGAGAAGTGTGAGTTTTTTCTCAACCTCCTCATAAAATTGAATAATAGTCAATTGTCCTTGCCTTAGCGTTGCTAGCTCTTGTTCGAGCAGATGCAATGGTCGCTTGTCTGAGTATGTAAAATCTAAACGGCTAATGATAGCGTCGAAATTAAGGACCGTGTTGAATGATGCTAAAACTGCATCAGCCGATCCCCTAATTCTGTTGCGAATTATGAGGACAGCTTGGTAGTGTTTTGAACTACCCACGTAAGTTTTAAATATATCATACGTGGCCATAGCTGCCTGTCGCCAGGAGACATATTGCTCCTGTGAGCCATCGAACTCTGGAAGTGATTTAACTGCATCCAGACCTTCATGACATTCTACCCCGTCTATGATTTTTATTGGTTCATAAGTCTTAATTTCAGCAGCTGCCACAGTCGTGGCCTGAAGCTGGTTTGTAAGCTGCTCCAGCTTGGTTTCAAAGTATTTCCTTTGTACTTGTAGTGCGGCGCTGACGGCCGCATTGATAATACCCTGCAGTTGTTGTTCATTCATGTCTTGTTCGCGCCTGAGACGTTTGCTTGTCAAAAGTTGGTTGTCTAGTCTGTCCAAAAGTTCACTAGTCTCAAGTTTGCTCATGCAAGGTAGTTAAGATGGCACGAACGGGTAGCGGACGTAAGTGCACACAAAAAAAAACAAAAATGGGAACTAGGAGTTCAAAATGCAATCTTATTTATTGCAATCACACTAACCACACTTAAATTGTCAAATTTTCACTGATATAATTGTAAACAGAAGGCGGAGAGAAAAAAAGTTTCACTTACATTATTCTTGATTCCTCTGCCTCCAGGTGATGGTGTTCCTTTGTTCCTTTCTGCGTGGGTTTCCTCTGGTTGGGCGCCAGTTATTTTTAATCTTCTTGTTATAACTCCTTTGGTGCTGCGACGGTGTTGTCGACAAGCCAGAGATATATTGAAGATGATATTGACAAGTCACTTTCACTCTACTTCTATGACTCCTTTGGGGCAGCGACGGTGTTGTCGACTACCCAGAGTTATTTTGAAGATGATATTGACAAGTTACTTTTCACTTTATTATTTTAACTCCCTTGGGGCAGCGACGGTGTTGTCGACTACCAGAGCTACTTTTTGAAAATGATATTCACGCTTTGAGTTTCATTCTAAAACTGATTTATTTTATAATTTGTAAGCTTATTGCTAGCTTACTACTTTCGCCGTCGCTGCTGCCGTTTGCTCGACGTTATTGCTTGCATAGGCACTTCCCACGCTCATGTATCGAACTGATCGAATTACTACAGCTAACCCAGCATGTTGTTTTGTTTACATAATTTGGTCGCGCATGAAGTGACCGATGCAGACTGCTTGCCTTGCAATTTTTGGCAGCATGAGCGCTTCAGTGCGTTAACTATTGTTAACTTGTACACCTACCGATCTATTGAATTGCAACCTCTGGTGGCATGAACCTCAATGGCTACAACATGAAAGGAGCATTTTCCAGCAACAGAGAAAACATACAACACTACCATGGAATTCAAACCCGTTAAGACGTTTGCGATAACCATCCAAGAGGATATACTCGAAAGGTTTTCCTCATTCCCCAGATCTATTCGCGTTATCGCTTACCTATTCAGGCTTTGCGCAAATGCCTCACCAAGGAGACAAGAAACTGTTTACTCAAACCACGAAATAACCCCGGAAAAGCTCAAAACAACCCGAATGAAGTTAATTATTCACACCCAAAAAACACATTTCAGAGAAGAATATGATGTATTGACCCGTAAAACCCAAATACACAAGAAAAGTTCATTATTGACTTTAAATCCATTCATTGACCCTAAAGGAGTTATGCGAAGTGACGGAAGATTAACCAATTCCGCAGCACTATCATATAATGAGCGTCACCCTATCCTATTACCCTATAATAGTCGTATGACAAAATTACTAACTCAACTTACCCATTTAGCAACGTTACACGGCGGAAATCAGCTAGTTCTTCGACTCGTAAGAACAGAATTCTGGATACCCAAAGCAAAGATGCTGATTAAAACAATAATTCATCAATGCAAAACGTGCATCATACACAGCAAGGCTCAACAAACCCAAATAATGGCAGCTCTTCCAATGAACGAACCATCCTAACCCGGCCGTTTGCTGCCACTGGTATCGACTTTGCTGGACCGTATGACATCAAAAACTACACGGGGAGAGCATGTGTAATCACAAAAGGATATATATGTGTGTTTGTAAGCTTCTCAACTAAAGCAATACATCTCGAACCCGTTAGCGATCTCACTACGCAAGCCTTCCTAGCAGCATTCTCCCGTTTCTTCTCGAGGCGTGGATATCCCGCCAATCTTTATTCCGACAACGAAACAAACTTTACAGGAGATTAACAGTTGCTAATTAAAGATCGGCGTGAATTCTTACAGACACTTCGAACTCAAATTACATCTCTCCATATCCATCAAAATATCTTATGGAACTTCAACCCACCAGGAGCTTTACATATGGGTGGATTATGGGAAGCAGGCGTAAGAACTCTAAAAACCCACCTAAAAAAGATCGCAAAATTACAAAAATTCACGTTTGAAGAATTTGCTACCCTATTGACACGCATTGAAAGTTGTTTATAATAAGCGACGACTCATTAAACTTGGAACCTCTAACTCCAGGACACTTCTTTTTAGGTACCCCATTGCTAACCCCTGCCGAACCCAATTTAGAGGATGCAAACTTAAGCATCGTTAACAGATGGCAGAAACTAAAAATACTCTACCAGCACATTTACAAAAGATGGAAGGAAGAGTACCTCAAGAAACTACGCAAACGATATAAATGGAAATATCCACAACGTTATGTTGAAGTTAACGACTTAGTCGTTATAAGAAACAACAATATTTCACCCAACGAATGGAAGCTCGGTCGAGTCCAAAAGGTCTTCCTCGGCTTAGGCAATAAAACACGAGTGGTTGAAATCCGAACTGCTCAAGGCACAGTAACCCGCCCCATCACAAAAATTGTGATATTAAATACAGAATAACATACAAGTTTTCTCTTCTTTTTTAGTAAAATGGCCCCAACAATCACCAACTCACCCAAACCTCGTCGTATGAACTCAACAATTACCATCCGGTCCCGTAGCGCAACCCGTAGCATTACACCGATATCGGAAGACGAAACGATGTCACGACGCATTCAACGTTTCAAGTCGACCCTTTCCACTATTCGAGAAGAAAAGGAATGTGATGATCGCACAACACAAAAAACGATCTCACATCGTAGAAAACATACATCATCCCGTCATGTCGCTTGCGGAATATGCAAAAAAGACCACCGTCTAGTGACTTGCGTTACGTACTCGGCATATAATATAAACAAAAAATACGAAGCAGTAATAAAATACCACTACTGCGTTAATTGCTTAGCCAGGTTGGACAAGATAGAAGGATGTACAAGTAAAAATCGATGTTCCATTTGTCATGGGAAACATCATTCATCCCTACACGGACATCCGAGGCTATACCCGGCCAACGATGCAAATATTGTTGAGAAACATCCACTTGCGATAGAGACCCGACTACCATCCTTACTGGCTAAGCAGACCCTAGTACCCACACTGAAGATCCGATTAAGATGCGATGGTGAATGGCATGAGCCATTTTGAATCCTACCCTTAAAATTACAAATATAGCGGCCGAACTCGTCAAAAAATTCACTGCCGATTACATACCTCAATACTTATCGTATTTGCAGCATAAAAAATAGCTCAAATTATGATACAAAGTTTTGTTTGGAATGTAACGCAGTTATAACTCACAAGTTACCCAAAAAACCATATGAGCAAATGCGCTTTGAACACTTAGTCCTCGCTGACCCTCAATACCATAGAAACAAAGAGTAACGTTGGAGATTGGAGCGGATATCTACCCACAAATCATCAGAAATGGACTCTTTAAACCAGACAATGGTACAGTGGTAGCGCAGAATACAGCATTTGGCTGGACCCTTACTGACACCATCTAACCCTAAGTATACTGCTGATAAATACTTAAAAAATCTCAATTTTCAATACCCAATCAATTACCCTATTAATACTAAAATTATTTCGCAGATTCTGCAAGGTGGCCGGGATGTTTAATCCAAACAAATACTCCTCTGCATTACTCCCACAAATTACATAAAGTAATAGAGGCGTAATGCAGAGGAATATCAACCGCCCCAACTTCACACACAAGAACAGAAGGAGAAACAAAAAGAAATAACTTTCCCGCGCTTTTTGCCTTAAGGCATGATATTATCCCGCCAACACACAAGTGAAACACAAGCGAACAGTGAGACATTCAATAAGTGAGATAAGTGAACACAGTAAAACGTTAAACAAGGTGAAAAAACAAATACTAGCGCACATTACACTAAAAGAAGTCAACATTATCCCTAAAATTCTAAATAAAACAATACGAGCTCAACACAGGAATCCACACAAAATTAATCGGCAATTACCCACAGCGAAGGAATACACCCAGCACACAAAACGGATTAGTATATTTCAACTCGTAACAATATGTATGTATATTAACATTGAATTATAACACTATATATACGAAATTAAGAACAATTAACCAATATTGGAAACAAACACACACCCATATATTTATATATACACAATTAAACTCGAACATTTATAACGTTAAAACTAAACGACAGTTTGCTTAAACTAGTTATTATTTACTATAAACAACTTGCAGCCATTTGCGATCTTTCTTAATCTTATTATTATTAATTTTTTTATTGAAAATATAAGAATATTGATGCGTTATGCTATAGTAGTTCGATCCGAACAATTTCTTCGGAGATTTCAGCGTGTCCCTGATCAATAAAACATGCCCAATTGAGTGATATTTATTCATGTTAAATAAAACAGTTTTCCATATAAGAACTTTATTCAGATCGTTCAGTTTGTATGGCAGCTATATGCTATAATAGTTCCATATCGGATTCAACAAATGAGCAGCATCTTGAGGAGAAAAGTACGTGTACAAAATTGAAGAATATAAAATTTTGTACACGTTTTGTACATTGAAAATTTTGAACACGGGATTGATTTAGAGCAAAAAAATCACAGATTGGATACTGAACGAAATATTTGAATTGTTTCCCTTATGTGGTGTAAATTTGCGAATTTATTTCAATGACAACGATAATGTATATGTATATATACATATTTGTATACATAATATAAATGTACATATGTAGGCCAAACCTTTTTCACACTTTATGTTTCTTTTTCCTGAATTTTAAATTACCTTTATGTTTCATTGATTTCAAACAACGCTTTGATGAATGAACGTTTCTTCCACCGACTTTGGTTCATATTGTTGGGGTTCGTCGGCTTTGGTGTCTAAAAGATTTAGTGGCATCAACTGTTACTGCACAAAATTTCGAGATAGCTTCTTATTCGACTTACAGATACTTATTTTACCAGGAACTCACTAGCCTACTTTTCCAACTGTGTCAAAAGGCAATGACTTGAAGGGCCACTAGTGGTTCCAATTATGCTTAGTTTGTTCCATCGTAATTATGTTACGCTTTCAAATGGGTTCAATAACAAAAGTCTGCAAAAGAAAGTTGAGAGCCGTTTCGATTTTTTTTTAACCCTTTCAGCCCCAAAGGACTTTTTAAACGATGTCAAACATATATAGAAGTTGCTTATAAGCAACTTTGGGGCTAAAAGGGTTAATCATGATCATGAAGTTGATCTATAAGATGTGTATTTTAAAGAAGTTTTTGTGTATTTGACTTTTTAAACGATGTCAAACATATATAGAAGTTGCTTATAAGCAACTTCGGGGCTGAAAGGGTTAACAATACCTATGTATATGTATGAATGGTTGTATTGAATCAGAAAATTACTTTCACTTTGTCATTGAATGTCACGCTTTCTGACAAAGTAAGTAACTATGTTAAACAAGTGACCTTAAAATAAAAGATTAAAAAATGATTTATAATTGCCAAAGAAAACAAATATTTTTTAATTTAAAACACATCTTTTAGTAAATGCTAAATCTGCCATAATTGAGACGTTACATCTTCCTTGGTATATATTTTTATTTTATATTGTATATTGGTGAAATCATTTATTTAGTTCGTTATAAATCAAATTAATAAGGCAAAAATAATAATTACACACCGGTTTTATACATGTTAATAAGACATATACAAATATTTGGGGTCTTACATTCAAATGTCTGTATAATTTTTATGTATAATTTTTTTCCTTAACTTGCCCGGATGTATGCAGATATGTACATTTATACTTGGTAGATATTTGTGAAACACCAAATTTAGAAAAAAATACACGCTGGGTTTATATGTATATATACATATACATATATACATACATGTATAATCGCGTATGTAGTCTGTTCATGGATGATTACCACATACGTACATACATATAGAAAACATAAAAAAGAATATATATAAATAAATGTATATCTACATATACATACATAGATAATACTGTTTCTAGCGTTGGCGTTTCGTATAAATTTTCCCTGTTTTATTTGTCAGCTAAAAATCATTTTTCGTTGGTCTCGCGTTTAATGAGCTTATTCTAAATTTTCCTAAGCATTTTTCCTAGGATTGTTTCGCTTTTTGTGGTATCTCCCATCTCGTATTCTTATCATCTGAAAGTTTTAAATTATTTCTGATACAATTTGTTTTTTCAAAGAAAACGATTTTATTATTGTTTCACAAAAATATATTAATATTTAGGAGTGTAAAAACGTGTGTGCAATTAGCAAATTTATACAAAGAAGTGCCACTTCGCAACAGCAGGTGTGAATTGTTTCAACAATTATTAAGCAGTAAGTAAGTAATACAAATTTCCATTAGCTGCTATATGTAATGTATATATGTATATGTATATATTTGTTAATAATAGGAAAATATCACATATCTTGAAAACTCAAAAATTATACCTAATTGTTCAAATATACATATTAATATGCGTTTATACTAAGGTAAATATTCAAATTGATGTGACAGCTATGTGAAAAACTTATGAAATTTAGAAAGATGATGTTAAATAGTGGCGTTTCTTGTTTGTTATATTTACATATATGTGTATAAATCATTTCTGTTCTACTGAGAACTATAAAGTAATACCAAATCATATAAATATACTGTGTAATGCTGTGACAGTTTATGAAATTTAGAAATATGATGTTAAATAATGCCGCACCTCTGTGTGTTATACATAAGCATATTTGTAAGTATGTAATATATCACAATACAAGCATATATGTGTTTGTAAGGAACATTTGTTGCGACTGATAGGCAACTCTTCTTATATATGTATATCATTAAAGAATACAGCCTTGATTGCCAATATAAAACAAATATCTCTCACGTAGCAAACGTATCTTAAGAATACATGCACACCTATATAGTACATATGTACATGTATCGTAAAATTATGTAAGGAGGTAGCAAGTGTGATCTGAAATTAATACTCGTAACTAATTTTGTTCGCTGCTCTCATGTAAAAAAAAAATGTAAAAGCTACAGCAAAGTTGTCGAATGAATTTGTATAAGATAGTGTGCGTATGGCGTATGCCTGAATCACTAACTACTACCAAGATTTGTTTTAAATATTTTAAATTACTTTTATTATTGTGAGCGATTCAACTGACAAATTAAAATTAAAATTCATCTTTATTCTTTGATTTTAAAAACTAAAGCCTTAATTCAGATGTAATCTTTATATATAAAAATAACGTGTCCCATTGTTTGTCCGCGAAGGGCTCCTAAACTACTGAACCGATTTTAGTAAAACTTAGCACACTGTGTCCAGTTCGAACCAACTTAGAAGATAGAATAGTAAAAGCAATTAATAAATAAAAAATACAGTGAAAGCTCTATTAAATGGACGCTCTATTAAGCGGTCATCTTTTTTTAACTATGCACATTGTTGATGTTCTACTCTATTAACTGGACAGAGAAGCTAGCAACCAGATATTGAGAAAGAAGGCTTAAATTATTTATTTTTCCAATGAAATTTATTTGTATGAACATATTCAAAATTAAACCTCGTGTATAATCCCTTGGATTCTTATACCGACAAAAACATGTTAGCCTTTATTCGTAAATAAAATTTTTACTGTATTGAATAGTTTATTATATGAATACCACAGTAAAGCGTGGCCGAATCCACTTGTTATATTATAGAAAACAAAACTAACCGAAGGTTTGCACCATAAATTCTGATTGTTTGAACATCTGGTATGGCTTGTTCGATTGGCTGCTCTCCAATGCTTGGGTAATCAAAGACATCCCTAGTCTGCATGTATCGAATGTATTGATATTCAACTGCGCCGCTTACGCGATTATAGCCGAGTTTTTTTCTTCTTTTCGCTACGTGGCGCCAAGCGGATATTCCAAGCGAAGCCAGGTCCTTTCCACCTGGTCCTTGCAATGAAGGGAAGGTCTTCCCTTCCTCTGCTTTCCCCGGCGGGTACTGCGTTGAATACTTTCAGAGCTGGAGTGTTTTCGTCCATTCGGATAACATGACCTAGCCAGTGTAGCCGCTGTCTTTTAATTCGCTGAACAATGTCAATGTCGTCGTACATTTCATAGAGCTTATTGTTCCATCGAATGCGATATTCGCCGTGGCCAACGTGCAAAGGACCATACATCTTTCGTAGAGCCTTTCTCGAAAAAACTCGCAACGTCGACTCATCAGTTGTTGTCATCGTCCAAACTCAATGTTACTATCAAAAGAAATTGCCAACTGAATAAGTTTTATGCTATAGCTGGGACGTCCAAATGGTTCCTTCAAGCCAAGTTAATGTTCGAAATTGAAATATTTCGTATTCTGTTTAGTGTAAATTCTTGTCTTTTATATTATATGTATATTATGTATCTGCCTCACTAATTGATCTGTATGGTACAAAGTCTATTAAAAAGGCCGAAATAATTATAAAGATACATAGAAGCTAGGTGAGTGTGAGAACAGTAGTTACTCCTTCATAACAAACATTGCATAACAAATAAAATATCTCTACTTATTTTATTAAAAACTCTCTCATATTGATTGATCCATAACAATTATATAGAGTCTATAAGAAAAACTATTGGTGCGCGCACACTCCGAAGTACAGTCACGGCGGAAGAAAATCAGTCCTATTACTTTCCGGAGAAACCCTGCATCTCCTAAGGCTCTAAAGCTACAATAAGCAAGTTCGCAAACTACAAAACCCTTTAGCACCCCTATTGGCACTGCAAAAGTGGATGAAATCGGATGATAACCCCATTCACTACTCATATAACGGTTCTGACAAAAACTACTAAAAGTGCGATAAATCAATGATTAAACACGACAGAGACATACAATTTTACACCCGAGATGGTATGAGAGGCATTTATGGAAGCCTGTTTAAGAGTTGGATGAAAGGGGTAGCATCCCCCACTTTTAGGTGAAATCATATATCTCGGAACTTTTACATTCCAATGGACGACGCCATTTATCACAATTTTTAATTCCATATAATTCATTCACTTTCTAGTACACAAATCAATAAATATAACGGGATAAAACTTTGATTGAATAATGTCTTTAGTTCAAATCCAACCAAAACTGTTCAAGCCCCTAGGTACCGAATATCTTGACCCTAAGACTTATAGTTCACTTTTGAACGAAAATATCGGTCAATGTATGGGAAATGCAATTGAAATGCAGAGAGAATTCTTTACTGAAAAAATTATTCCGTGTATTAAAAATGGGTTGAATATACCTAATATAAAGATTTTCGAACATCCGGATGACTTTATACCGCATATATCAGTCAACATATGAGTTATCTCAATGAAAATGAGAGAGAGTTTTACTCTTAACAGTGTGTCTCGGTGCTTAAATAGATAAAATTGGGCGAAAACTTGAAGTAGCCTCCGTATAAATAATTAAAATTTTTCGAATACCCGGCTGACTCCTTGTATTGATTATTGTATGCGATGTACTTTATGAAGCCCAGGGAACATTTTTTTAGTATGTGTATTTGCAAAAATAGATTTTATCTAAATATAATATATTATTACCTCAACTCCCACATACTGCCTACATATAATGATTTTCGGTTTTCTAACAAACCTTATGTCGAATATGTCGGTCAGTGTGTGAGTTATACTATTATATTTATTCATAGCATATAGTATACTCGTATATCTGTGTGATTTTTAACATAGAGCCTATATCCTGATATAGAGATATTGTTCTTATTAGTTAGATGAGTTTTTCATAAATTGTGTTAGGTTTAAAATTCTAATTGCAACGCTTCCATTTATTCTTAATATTATTAGGTTTCGAACTCTGGTCAGTGATTTCAATAATTTTCCTATGAGGAAAATTTGGCATTTGGTTACAACATACTTGAATTCCGAGCGACAACTTTGATTTTAAGTCTGTATATTCAGCCAACCATTGTGTTTAGCAGTGCGATATTCTCTACGACAAAACGACCTTTTTTATTAAATACTAGCTGCCCCCTAGGCGTTGTCCTGCGTGAAATTGTGTGTTTTGAAATGAAAAGAAAGTTGAAAACCATTTATTTTCGAATTTTCTACAGTTTTTTTTCAATGTAACGCATCTTGATAAACAACATTTTTTGGTATCTGTTCCGGATCGTAAATGTACAGCGAGGATGGTTTTCCAACTCGTAAACACGCCACGTATATCTGGCCGTATGAAAAACATAGCATTACAAGATTTATGCAAAGAATTTAGAAATTCCACTAGATAATTCACGGTTTCGTCTTTATTAGTAAGACGATCGATCGATTTGAATCTTTCCGACATTAACATCGGTATTTTTGGCAGCTAAAATTGAGCGTGCTCTCAAGCAATAGTAGTTACGATAATTTGGCCAATGTTCGGATAAACATTCGTAATGAGTCCACCTTTCGTTGAAGTGAATTGACAAAAGGCAAGTGGAAGTATCAACCAAAATTTGCCCATTTCCAATTCTTAGCGAATATTATGTAAAATGTCATCGGCAATGTCAATTAAAATTGCAGGCATGCTTCTCAAAAAGATACACACACTCAAATGAAGTTTAACCGTGTACATTAATCAATAGCAACCGAAGCTATATAGAAGTAATAGTCGTTTTTCGGGTGGATTGTATAAGTTAGTCCTATTGCATTAGTTGAGGACGCACCTGGATGTTCATCTAATACTTGGCCTTGCTTTCTGCGTAACCATTTCTTCTACGATGCATTCCATGGAGCAATGGAATGGAGCAATGTCCTCGCAAACGGAGCACTGACGCAAGTTGAGAAACTACTCGTCAATGCCAATTTTTTTGCTGGAAGTTTTTCCGCTTTCTGTACTGTATTCTCTGGGTTAAAATAGACTAATTGGTCTTCTCCAAATGAACTGCGAGATGCGCAACAGTCGGAAAATGTTCATGAATTGCAAAAGTAAATATCTTATAAAACGCTTCATCGCAGTACACGTATCGGCACGGCAAGGCCAATAACCGCCATGTTGCTTTCTTTGGTGACGTACTTACCGTAAACGTATTTAATCGATTTCACCAAACTGCGATACTCAACATTGATATGAGTTTTGAATGTGAATTAGACAGTAATGACGAATATGGTACGATCCATGAGTTGTCAACTTCGATATTCCATCCTCTAAATTGAATGCTGAATGTTTTGCCACTGTCGTCTGGTGAACGATGCCGATACAGTGGATATCCAGTATTTCCAGTTTGCGTTTCCGAAAGAAAAGTGTTTCGTCCATTAACTGTCAGACATACAAACCGAAGTGGGGTTGTGGTGATCGCAAGACCCATGAACCATATTGATTTTCACCACTTCGTATAATTCTGGATCTAATTCGCCCGTCCATATTTTCGCACGTACATATGTCATCGAGGATGGAGTCATGTGTAGAAGTTCACGCAGGTGAGGAAAGTCCTCTGATCGCCATTCACTTGAGAGTAGCCAGAAAGGATTCTTTCACATATGGCTCAAGCAGCTCACGACTTCTGGTCTTTGACCAAGTATCCTCTGGGTAGCCTAAGAATATCCGTTTGAAGGCTGGGTTTGGGACCAGCCACGTAAAAAACGAAACCAATGAAAAAACACAACAAGCCTCGGTTGAGTAACCCTCCTCTTGATGACGACTATGGCAAACGAATTAATGGCTATGATTTGAGAGCATGCACCTGGAATGTCCGGTCCCTTAATTGGGAAGGTGCCGCTGCCCTGCTGGTTGATGTTCTCGTTAGAGCGAAGGCTGACATCACCGCCGTCCAAGAAATGCTATGGCCGCGTCAAGGACTAAGACAAGTAGGTCTTGTGGCATTTACTACAGTGGCCAGACTCCGTCGCCGAGCACTGTCATTCACCCCAGTGGATGAATGTCTAGCCACAATCCGCATCAATGCGAAGTTATTCAACATATCGCTGATCTGTTGCCACGCCCCGACGGAAGGGAAGGATGATGTGACCAATGATGCCTTCTATGAGCGCTTGGAGCACATCTATGATCAACCTATATCAAAATTGTGTTTGGCCACTTTAACGCCAGGGTGGGCAAAGAAGGTATCTTTTTCACTACGGTCAGTAAATTCAGCCTCCACGATGAAACATCCTCAAATGGGTTGAGGCTGATCGACTTCGCCGGGGCCCGAAATATTGTTTTCTGTAGTACATTCCAGCATAAGATAATTTATCAAGCCACCTGGCTGTCCCTGGATCGAAAAACCACTAACCAGATCGATCATGTTGTGATAGACGGAAGACACGTCTCCAGTGTTTTAGATGTGCGTGCGCTCCGAGGTCCTAACATCGACTCGGACCATTATCTTGCTGCAGCCAAGATTCGCACCCGCCTCTGTGCAGCAAAAAATGCACGCCAACAAACACAAGGAAAGTTCGACGTCGAGAAGCTGTAATCGCATCAGACAGCCGAACGATTTTCTACTCGGCTTGCACTCCTGCTCTCTGAGAGCACTCGTCAACAACTCGGTATAAGGGAATTGTGGGACGGCATTTCTAACTCCTTACGTACAGCTTCAACCGAAAACATTGGCTTTTGGAAAACGCAAAAGAACAGCTGGTACGACGAGGAGTGCCGTGTCGCAGCGGAGAGAAAACGGGCTGTTACCACGCAACGTTACGACTGACCGCAACACGTGCGGGTAAGGATAGATACTGAGAGTTAAAGAGGTAAGAAAGACGCGTTGGCAGACAGAGAAAGAAAAAGGCCGAAATGCGTGAGTATGACAGCTTGACAAGCTGGCCGAAATTTCTACGAAAAAATGCGGCGACTTACAGAAGGTTTCAAGACCGGAGCATACTCTTGTAGAACCCCCAAAGGTGATATAGTGACCGATGTCCAGAGCATACTTAAATTATGAAGGGAACACTTCTCGTGCCTTCTGAATGGCGGTGAACATATAACGCCAAGATAATGCAAACCCGATTCCCCAATCGATGACGATTGAGCACACGTTCCATTGCCCGACCATGAAGAAGTTCGAATAGCAATTACCCGTCTGAAGAACAACAAAGCAGCGGGGGCCGATGGATTGCCGGCCGAGCTATTCAAACAATGCGGCGAAGAACTGAAAAGGAGCATGCATCAGCTTCTTTGTAAAATATGGTCGGCTGAAAGCATGCCCAACGATTGGAATTTATGTGTGATTCGCCCAATCCACAAAAAGGGAGACCCAACAATCTGCGCCAACTACCGTGGGATAAGCCTCCTCAACATCGCGTATAAGGTTCTATCGAGCGTATTGTGTGAAAGATTAAAGCCTTAGACCTTATTAGTGTGGCTTTGGACCTGGAAAATTACAACCGCCCAGATATTCACCATGCGCCAAATTTTGGAAAAGACTCATGAAAGGAGAATCGACACACACCACCTCTTCGTTGATTTCAAAGCTGCTTTCGACAGCACGAAAAGGAGCTGCCTTTATGCCGCGATGTCTGAATTTGGTATCCCCGCAAAACTAATACGGCTGTGTAAACTGACGTTGAGCAACACCAAAAGCTCCGTCAGGATCGGGAAGGACCTCTCCAAGCCGTTCGATAACAAACGGGGTTTCAGATAATGCCCTTTCGTGAGCCTTCTTCAATCTGCGGCTGGAGAAAATAATTCAAGCTGCAGAACTTAATCGGGCAGGTACAATCTTTTATAAGAGTGTACAGCTGCTGGCGTATGCCGATGATATTGATATCATCAGCCTCAGTACCCGCGCCGTTAGTTCTGCTTGCTCAAGACTGAACAAGGAAGCAAAGCAAATGGGTCTGCTAGTGTACGGGTGCAAGACGAAAAATCTCCTGTCATCAAACAAACAGTCGGCACCTGGCTTTCACGTCACTGTTGACAGTCATAACTTTGAAGTCGTAGATAGCCAGTGTGAACACAACCAACAATGTCTGCCTGCAAACCCAACGCAGGATAACTCTTGCCAACAGAGGACATGTAGGACTGAGTAGGCAATTGAGATATAAATTCCTCTCTTGACGAACAAAAACCAAACTCTATAAGTCACTCATAGTTCCCGTCCTGCTATATGGTGCAGATGCTTTTACGATGACAGCAACTGACGAGTCGACGTTGCAAGTTTTCGAAAGTAAAGTTCTGCGAAAGATTTATGGTCCTTTGCGCATTGGCTACGGTGAATATCGCATTCGATGGAACGATGAGCTCTATGAGATATATGACGACATAGACATAGTTTATTAAAAGGCAGCGGCTAAGCTGGCTAGGTCATGTTGTCCGAATACTCCAGCTCTGAAAGTATTCGACGCAGTACCCGCCGGGTGAAGCAGAAGAAGAGGAAGACCTCTACTCCATTGGAAGGACACGGTGGAGAAGGACCTGGTTTCGATTGGAATATCCAATTTGTGCTACGTAGTGAAAAGAAGAAACGACTAGCGCGCTGTTGTTAACTCGGCTATAATTGCGTAAGCGATGTCTACACCAATTAAAGAAGAAGAAGATGTCTTGCTTTGGGCTGTCAATGTATATTGATTGCAAAAAGAACGCGACCGATATTAGGGCGACCTGTTAGTGGCATTCTAACGAAATTTCAATCTATAATTGATAACTTTGTATGAAACACATATAAAGTTTTCACTGAATAATTTTCAATAATTTACCTATTTAATACCGAAATAAAGAAAGCAAACGTCAGAAATTGAACGGTTCAAATAATTGCAAATAAATCAACAAAACAAAAAAAGATAAAAAAAAAAAAATTGTTATGGAAAAGACACTTTTTGATCTTTTTTTTGTTTCACAAACCATCCTCATTGGATCCCCTTCAAAGTGGTTCAGGTAATTTTTCATTTCATGTAACGGTTTAGTCAGCTATAGTGAACAGACGAAAACCTTTTTTTTTTTATATATATGTATTAGATTTGTTGGTGAAATCATCCTTCTTAATGGTATACAGTAAAACCTGTAAAGTTGGACACCCTTATAACTTGGACACTCGCTCAAATTGGACAAAAAGTTCTGTACCAAAATAATATCGTACAAAATATCCATATATTCACTGCTTAATTTGGACACTGTCTATCTTGGAAGTTGGACAAAATTTGTCTCAATTTTTAAACAGAAAGCATTAAAATCCCTTTATATCTTGGACAATACATTTAATATGTATGCATATTTGTATGCTATTTACTTATGTACTATACCTATGTATATTACACACAAATGTACTTATTTGTATTTCGGCATCAATGAAATTTTTCAAACGATGCAATGCAGCTATTTTTGCGTACATATGTATCAAATTTCATGGATTAGCTATTGACACAATTATGCATATTTGATCTGTTGTTGCAATCATGTCAAAAAGAAAACACCCAGTGGAGGTATCTCTGAAAATTAAAAGTGAGATATTGAATGAACCGGCTAATAAAAGCCTATCTATAAGGAAATTGGCAGAAAAATATGGAGTTTCCAAATCAACAATAGCTAATATTAAAAATAAAAAGGAACATATTCGTATTATAAAAGTACATATTACTGATTTTGAAAAAATAAATGAGGGAGTGAAATCGTTTTTTGAAAAAAGCAGGTCTTAGAATATTCCGATCAGTGGCCCAATAATTCAAGAAAAGGCTAAGCTATTGGCTTCTGAGTTACAAATAGAGAACTTTAAAATAAGCAATGGGTGGTTATAACCTTTCCACTTGAGATATAACATTAAATTTACAGCTTTAAGTGGTGAAGGAGCGAATGTAGATCTTAAAGCTGACTCAGTTTGGAAAGAAAAACTTCCTACTTTTCAAAAATTATTTACCTGAGAATCAGTTTAATGCGAATGAAACTGGATTGTTTTATCGTCAATTACCTACTCGAAGTCTCGTTGCGAAAGGCGCAGTTTGTAAAGGAGGTAAACTGGCAAAAGAAAGTCTGAGCGTATTGTTTTGCTGCAGCAGTACAGAAGAAAAGTTAATGCCGTTGGTTATAGGTAACGCTGCGAAGCCGCGAGCATTTCACCGAAATAAAATCGACACTCAAAATTTTATTGTGCAATGGGTTCACAATAAAAAGGCTTGGATGACAAGTGTAATTTTGCAGTATTGGCTTAGTTCTATCAATGACCAAATGAAGAAGCAAAATAGAAAAATTATTTTGTTCATTGACAACGCTACAAGCCACAGTTTAATAAATGAATATTCAAATGTGTTTGTAAAATTTTTGCCACCAAACCTAACGGCAGAAATACAACCTCTCGACCAAGGAATTATTCAAAATGTAAAAACAAAATATAGATCAAAAACGATGCATATTTTTCTAAAACATAAGTTGTACATATTGTATATCCGTATTCTAAAATGTGTTAATATTTGTTTTTCTATTACACACTTATATATTGAATTCAATGTACGTTTTTTTAAACTATTTTTTAAAATAAAGTCAATAAAATAAGAAAAGAATCATTTCTTTATAACATGGACACTCGCATAAGTTGGACAAAAAGTGATGAACCGCAGGCGTCCAACATAGACAGGTTTTACTGTATTTGGAAATATGATGTAGATTACAAATACTTCACAAAAAACGCGTAGGGTGCAATATGATTTGCTGTACCCATACTTTGGCAATTAGTGCATGGTGCTTGACCATTTCTTTTAAGTGATTATTCAATGGTTTGTATGGATGTGTGTATGCATGTTTACATGTTTGCAACTTTTTCAAAAGAATCAACAGTTTGATAAGCAGTGCAAAAAAAAGAAAAAACAAGAAAAAATCGTTAACTTTGGTTGCACGGACGCTATAACAACCTCCACAAAAATAAAAGAACTTGATCTTGAGCGTTCTGAACAATTTCTTTGGATATTGATCAATTTCTTAAAGATATCTTGTCAAATGAAAAAGTTGTCAAAGCAGGAACTTGATAATGATCGATCAGTGTTTGTGACATGTATGTATATTCTGTAGTGGTACGCCTATAACAATTAGATATTGCACTGATAGTACTTTAGACAATATTCCATGCTTAATTTCGTGAAAACAACTTGTCAAATGAAATAAGGTATTTCTAATCAAATTTCAACATACTTTTTTATATTTATACTAATAAATAAATAAAGAAATATGTACCATTTTGGTCGACCACTTTTTCTCATTTTTTCGCTTGAGACATTATTCTATCAGTGTAAAACTTTCATCACTATTGTTGTACTACACGAACTGATACAGCATCTTCTCCGTAAACTTCACTACTTTTTAAGCAAAAATTTCAAAATTTAACGAATTTCTTCAATATTTTCACATTGAGGACTTTTGGCGCATTTTTCCTCAAATTATTTAAATTAAAAGCACCCATTGTTAAGAAAAAATAAATTCCTAATCTAAACAACAGCCTATATGTTGAATCTAAATATTAATTAATTTCTATTTTTTACCAATCCTTCTTTTGCACAAATCAATTTTGTATAAATAAAATAATTTAAATTACCGTAAATATTTTTGTTATTAAATATCATTATTAGTTACATGTTCAAACTAAAATAAGTAAAAAACATCGATCGAACACAAAGTTCGCAAAACAAAAAAAAAAAAAACAAAATATGATGCACAAATATTATTATAAGCTAACAACTCTTCTTCTTCTTTATTGGCGTAGGAACCGCTTACGCGATTATAACCGAATTAACAACAGCGCGCTAGTCGTTTCGTCTTTTCGTGGCGCCAAGTGAAACCAGGTCCTTCTCCACTTGGTCCTTCCAACGCAGTGGAGGTCTTACTCTTCCTCTGCTTCACCCGGCGGGTACTGCGTCGAATACTTTCAGACCTGGAGTGCTTTCGTCCATTCGGACAACACAACCTAGCCAGCGTAGCCACTGTTTTTTAATTCGCTGAACTATGTCAATGTCGTCGTATATCTCTTACATCTCATCGTTCCATCGAATGCGATATTCGCCGTGGCCAACGCAAAGGACCATAAATCTTTCGCAGAACTTTTCTCTCGAAAACTCGCAACGTCGACTCATGAGTTATTGTCATCGTCCAAGCCTCTGCACCATATAGCAGGACGGGAATTATGAGTGACTTATAGAGTTTGATTTTTGTTCGTCGAGAGAAGACTTTACTTCTCAATTGCCTACTCAGTCCGAAAGAGGACATGTTGGCAAGAGTAATCCTGCGTTGGATTTCCATGTTGACATTGTCGGTGGTGTTTATACTGGTTCCTAAATATACGAAACTATCTACAACGTCAAGTTATGAAAGCTACTCTTGTATTGGTGAAAAAGCGTTGGCTGCTCAATATGACCGTATGCGAAAATATGACCCACGCCTTTGTAATATACCATAAGTAATTTTGGGTCAATATTACTGTCAGTTTATATTAAGAATTATTTTTCTAATTTTAGTTTGAAGTAATTTATTTTTGGTCAATAGTACTGCCAGTTTTAATGTAATTATGTGTTGGGTCAATAAAAATGGCAGTTTCTATTAAGAATTATTTTTCTAATTTTAGTTTGAAGTGTTTTAAAAACACGTTTTTTAGGTTTTAAAGCTATATTTATTCTTAAGTTGGTTAGCATTTTGAATCAATTAATTTTTGAACTTTCGGACTTTTTCTTCAAAGAGGTTTCTTTAGTTCATTAGAGTCTACCGAAGGCTTTATAGCTTTTATGACAACTATGTTTTGAGAGTTCGTCAGTTAAAAGAATAATATTTTTTCATGATTTGGCAAAAATTTTAGAACTTCCAAAAACTTTTCTCTTTTTAGGTTAGCACTTTTGTTTCAGCAATACTATCATATTTCCCGTATAGATAATATAATTCTTTTTAAACTTGCGGTTAGTTTTGTTCAAGTAAAATTAAGTTGGTGGTGGAGGAATTGATTGTCGAATTATCAGTTCAGACCTTGTTCTAGCGCCATTATAGTGATTATTGACTTCTCGGATGACTTTATACCGTATGTATATGCCAATACGTGTGATATTTAAATTCATGCCCACTTAATATTTGAACACACAGGGTCTAATTGGATCTAGCCCCAATGCACTTAATACAAAAGGCAAGTCATATAAATTTGGGTAAGTTAATTTTTTCAAAACTTATTCTACACGATTATAAAACAAGGGTGTACTATTAAATAGTTCTCTCCATTAGTTTTTCTAAGAATATTTTGTCAAGCATTTTACCGATTAGTGAATTTAGACAGTTTTAAATGCCTAATACCGTAGGGTTTGTGTTCAGTTTTAGTATCTTCAATTATGGAACATTTTTTATGAGTTTATTACTGTGGTAAGTTGCTATAAACTCGCTTAAACACCTGCAATGTCTTCGATCCTTGGCGTAGAGTCATGAAAGTGCTATTTTATCTAAAATCGGTTTTAGCATTCTTGCTTTCATTTATTTACTACACATACATATGTGTGTATGGTAGATACGCTATTTCCGAATTTTGCCTAGTGCACTTTTACCGAACTTAAAGATGTTTAATAGATGAGTTTTTACACATAATTAAAATCTTGAACAACGGATGCATATTTTAAAATAACACTAATAAATCTTTTTTTAATTTTACAGATTTTTGTAATATTACCTAAACCAAAATCGTCATGGAGTCAAAGGTAAGAACCTCAGAGTTGTTGCTCCTTTTACTGTTTCCTACGTATATTTTTGGTATTATAACATAACATTACAATAGTAAATTCAGTAGCACGCTTGTACAATGTTGCATACAGCAATCCATGTTGTTAAATATTGGCAAGGCTTTCTTATTAACTCTAAAAAAGCTAAAAAAAAGTAAAATTGCAGCAACAATTACATTTAGTCATATGTTTTTACACTTTTAGAAATTTTTGTCATCACTTCGATTCATTATTACTTTAGACGTGGTTATTGTCCGATTTCGCTATTTTCACAAGGTGGCATAGAAATATGAAAAAAATACAACGCACCAAATTTCGTCGAAATCCGTCAGTCGGGTCTCGAGATATGAGATTTCACCAAAAAGTCACAGAAGAAGTTCCTTCCTACAATCTCGATGGTAAAACTTAATGTCTTTAACGTGTTTAGTTATTGATTTATCGCGCTTTTAGTAGTTTTTGCCAGAACCGTCATATGGGGAGTGAACGGGGTTTTTATCCGATTTGGTGTATTTTCGCAATATTGGTCGAATTTCTTATAAAATTTATTCTGAACGAATTTGGTTGTTGTCGCTTAAGTGGTTTAGGAGATATATACATTAAACTTATTAAAGGGCTGGACCACGCCCCCTTTTTCAATTTTTTTTACCAAAAATTGCCCCTGGCTACTGCGGTACTCCGTTCAAATATGTTTTATACCTTAATTTAGTGCTTAGTTATGGCACTTGTATATTTTCGGTTAATGGCGATTTGTGGGCGTGGCAGTGGTCAGATTACGCCCATCTACGAACTCGAACTTTTTTTGTACTAAGAAACCTGCATACCAAGTTTCATCAAGATATCTAAATTTTCATTCAAGTTACAGCTTGCACGGACGGACGGACAGACACAACCGGATTTCAACTTTTCTCGTCACCCTGATCATTTATACGAGGTGTGTTCAAAAAGTATCGCGAATTTTGTGTTTTTTCAAAAATTATTTATTTATTCATGAATATCTATTTTGTCCCCTTCAAAGTAATCCCCATGAGATATTATACACCTGTGCCAACGGTTTTTTCAATCTTCGAAGCACATCAAAAAATCATTTTTTTTTTATCTTCTTCAGCTCCTCCTTCGATGCCGTCTTTATCTCGTCAAGAGAAGCGTAACGTCGTTCTTTCATGGGCCTCTTCAGTTTAGGGAACAAGAAAAAGTCACAGGGGGCCAGATCTGGGGAATACGGTGGCTGCGGCATCATTAGTGTGTTGTTTTTGGCCAAAAAGTCGCGCACAAGCAACGATGTGTGTGAGCAGGGGCGTTATCGTGGTGCAAAAGCCAATTTTTGTTCTTCCACAAATCCGGGCGTTTCTGGCGGATTGCTTCGCGCAAATTGTGCATAACTTGCAGGTAATATTCCTTATTGACCGTTCTTCCCTGTGGCAAGAACTCATGATGCACCACGCCCCTGCAATCGAAGAAAACTGTCAGTTACGATTCGCGATATTTTGAACACACCTCGTATATATGTAACCCTTCATCTACCTCGTTTACTATTAGGTGATATGTAAAGGGTGATTTTTTAAGAGCTTGATAACTTTTTTTAAAAAAAAAACGCATAAAATTTGCAAAATCTCATCGGTTCTTTATTTGAAACGTTAGATTGGTTCATGACATTTACTTTTTGAAGATAATTTCATTTAAATGTTGACCGCGGCTGCGTCTTAGGTGGTCCATTCGGAAAGTCCAATTTTGGGCAACTTTTTCGAGCATTTCGGCCGGAATAGCCCGAATTTCTTCGGAAATGTTGTCTTCCAAAGCTGGAATAGTTGCTGGCTTATTTCTGTAGACTTTAGACTTGACGTAGCCCCACAAAAAATAGTCTAAAGGCGTTAAATCGCATGATCTTGGTGGCCAACTTACGGGTCCATTTCTTGAGATGAATTGTTGTCCGAAGTTTTCCCTCAAAATGGCCATAGAATCGCGAGCTGTGTGGCATGTAGCGCCATCTTGTTGAAACCACATGTCAACCAAGTTCAGTTCTTCCATTTTTGGCAACAAAAAGTTTGTTAGCATCGAACGATAGCGATCGCCATTCACCGTAACGTTGCGTCCAACAGCATCTTTGAAAAAATACGGTCCAATGATTCCACCAGCGTACAAACCACACCAAACAGTGCATTTTTCGGGATGCATGGGCAGTTCTTGAACGGCTTCTGGTTGCTCTTCACCCCAAATGCGGCAATTTTGCTTATTTACGTAGCCATTCAACCAGAAATGAGCCTCATCGCTGAACAAAATTTGTCGATAAAAAAATTTCGAACCGAACACTGATTTTGGTAATAAAATTCAATGATTTGCAAGCGTTGCTCGTTAGTAAGTCTATTCATGATGAAATGTCAAAGCATACTGAGCATCTTTCTCTTTGACACCATGTCTGAAATCCCACGTGATCTGTCAAATACTAATGCATGAAAATCCTAACCTCAAAAAAATCACCCGTTACAACAGTTAGATGAACAAAACTATAATAACCTGTAGCAACTGGTTGCAAGGGTATAAAAATCTTGTGGAATTTTCAGTTGGGTATTCTACGATAATTATATCAAATATATAAATAGTTGATTAATCCCCTAAAAAGATAATGCGTAAATTACGAATACATATCTGTACCTTGCATTTTGATGACACTGTTATGTGTATTATAATACTGCAATGTTCAACGCTGGTTTTCTAATGATACTTAGTACAAAATATATGGTATGTGTTACATAGACATAATACCTTAAATTATTCGTGGTTTCACACTATTTACATATGATTTGCCTAACAAATGAAAATAAGAAGACTAAAATTCTGTTCAAATTCAAACTCGATGTCATGAATACGAGTACATACCATTATTAAGCAATCACAAGGTCATCAATTGAAAACTATATATGTACTAGCTGACCCCGCATACGTTGTCCTGCGTGACATTATATGTTTTGAAATGAAAAGAAAGTTGAATTTTCGTTGTGTTAAAAATATTTTATTTTGGATTTTTCCAAATTTTTTTTTTCAATGTAACGCAGTTTGACAAACAATATTTTTTGGTTTCTTTTCCGGAACGTAAAAGTACAGAGAACATGGTTGTCCAACTCGGGAACACGCCACGTATAACTGGCACGCACTCATGCAATCGTAGTTACGATAATTTGGCAAATTTGGCATAAACATTCGTGATGAGTTCATTTTTCGTTGATATCAAACCACTGGAACCGAAATTTGCCTATTTCCAATTCTTATCGAATACGATGTAAAATGTCTTCGGCAATGTAATCTTGTTCGTATTCCAAAATTGACGCGGATTTGAAGGCTGATATGTCCAAATGACCACCGCGAAAAGTGTGCGAACTTCAGTGGCATGCAAAGTGGGTTATGTAAATTCGTCCTAGGGAATTAGTTGAGAACACACCTGGATGTCATTCTACTGGTTGGCCTTGCTTTCTGCGTAACTATTTGCATTCCATGTATAATATCAAGGCATTTCCGAATAGAGCAATGTTCTCGCAAACGAATCACTGACGCAAGTTGAGAAAAAACTCGTCAATGTCAATGACAATGTTGTTGGAAGTGTTTCCGCTGGCTTTACTGTATTCTCTGGGTTGAAAAACACTCTTTGGCCATTCTCAAAATGAACTGCGAGACGCACAACAGTCGAAAAACGTTCATAAATTGCAAAAGTAAATACCCTACAAGGCGCTTTATTGCAGTTCACGTATCGACCGTATCGTTCAAGACCAATAGCCACCATATTGGTTCCTTTGGTAACGTACTTACCAACGTATTTTATAGATTACACCAAACTACAATACTAAACATTGATATGAGTTTTGAATGTGAATTAGACAACAGTGGAGAATATAGGACGATCCATATGTTGTCAACTTCGATATTCACTACTCTAAGTTGTATAGTCGTATGATGAGCTACGACGATAGAGTGGATATCCATCATTTCCAGTTTGCGATTCCGAAAGAAAAGCAAGTGGATAGTGTTCCGTGCATTTATTGTTAGACATACAAACCGAAGTGGGATTGTGGTGTCCGCAAGGTCCAAGAACCGTATTGGTTTTCATCACTTTGTATAATAGTGGATCTTTCTCTGTATCAGGAATTTCCGCATAAATGATTTCATCAATTTGATCTGGTGGAACCACTATCCACCATCCAAAGAAGAACATCGTAACTGTTGTTTGAAAAGTCGTGCTGTGACAAAGTGACGATCGCTTGCTGATTGACCCCGACCCATAAATCCACACGTACTATATGTCATCGCATCCTGGGAGTACTCGTTCATGTGCCTTGGCGTTGATGGCAAAAGGAACACCGACCGATATTAGCGGGACCTCTTCGTGGCTTCGTAACAAATTTCAATCTGTAATTGACCACTTAGTTTGAAACACACATAAAGTTTTCACTGAATAATTTTCAAACATTTTTTTTAAATAGCCGGAATAAAAGAGCAAGCGACCGAAATTGAACGTTTCAAATAATTTACAAATCAAAATATTGAAAAAACACAAGAAAAAAGAATTGTATGAAAAAAGTCAAATTTTGGAAATTTCCATTTTTTTGACTTTTACTTATGAAAAGTTCTTTTTTAATTTTGGAACCTTTCCAGTTCCACAGCGAACAACTTCTGAAAATTTCATAAAGATTAGTTTCGCCGTTCTCGAGCCTTAGCGTTACTAACAAACAAACATTCATTTTTACTTACATATGTATAGTATATACAAAATAAAACGTTTGTATGGGAAAAAGAAAGGGACTGTTTTTAGGCGTTTTCCGGCAACTTTCGTATTTTTTTTTTACATAAGAACCTTCTCCTAATAATAACAAATACAACAAAAAAAAAAAAAAAAAAATTAGTGAAATCGGTCCAGCCATTCACGCGTGATGCCGTGACAGCCGGAAACGGGTTTCATTTATATATATATAGATTTATAACTTCTCTTAAACAACAAATTAGGAAGAGGAAGCGAGCTACATAAAAGGAGTGTATGTCAATAATTGTTAAATATTGTATATGAAACCGGTTAATAACTCATTCACCACACCATAAAAATTGTTAACATTTAATATCACTTTACCAGTATTTTCTATGAATATACTATTAGGTCTACAACTTTGCTTCCGCCGTTTTTTTTGTAAATTTAAGGCTTTATTGTATAAAAACGGTCCAAAAGTGTTTTCCTTATTCCCTCAAAAAACAATGTTTAATTAACACACAAAATACTTTATGATCCATTTTGTTGTAAACTAACACAAGTTCTTCTTCTTCTTAATTGGCGTAGACACCGCTTATGCGATTATAGCCGAGTCAACAACAGCTCGCCAGTTGTTTCTTCTTTTCGCTACGTGGCGCCAATTGGATATTCCAAGCGAGGCCAGGTCCTTCTCCACTTGGTCCTTCCACCGGAGTGGAGGTCTTCCTCTTCCTCTGCTTCCCGCGGCGGGTACTGCGTTGAATACTTTCAGAGCTGGAGTGTTTTCGTCCATCCGGACAACATGACCTAGCCAGCGTAGCCGCTGTCTTTTAATTCGCTGAACTATGTCAATGTCGTCGTATATCTCGTACAGCTCATCGTTCCATCGAATGCGATATTCGCCGTGGCCAACGCGCAAAGGACCATAAATCTTTCGCAGAACTTTTCTCTCGAAAACTCGCAACGTCGACTCATCTGTTGTTGACATCGTCCAGGCCTCTGCACCATATAGCAGGACGGGAATTATGAGTGACTTATAGAGTTTGGTTTTTGTTTGTCGAGAGAGGACTTTGCTTCTCAATTGCCTACTTAGTCCGAAGTAGCACCTGTTGGCAAGAGTTATCCTGCATTGGATTTCTAGGCTGACGTTGTTGGTGGTGTTTACGCTGGTTCCAAGATAGACGAAATTATCTACAACTTCAAAGTTATGACTGTCAACAGTGACGTGAGTGCCAAGTCGCGAGTGCGACGACTGTTTGTTTGATGACAGGAGATATTTCGTCTTGCCCTCGTTCACTGCCAGACCCATTTGTTTTGCTTCCTTGTCCAGTCTGGAGAAAGCAGAACTAACGGCGCGGGTGTTGAGGCCTATGATATCAATATCATCGGCATACGCCAGCAGTTGTACACTCTTATAGAAGATGGTACCTTCTCTGTTGAGTTCTGCAGCTCGAACTATTTTCTCCAGAAGCAGGTTGAAAAAGTCGCACGATAGGGAATCACCTTGCCTGAAACCTCGTTTGGTATCGAACGGCTCGGAGAGGTCCTTCCCGATCCTGACGGAGCTTTTCGTGTTGCTCAACGGCAGTTTACGCAGCCGTATTAGCTTTGCGGGGATACCAAATTCAGACATCGCGGCATAAAGGCAGCTCCTTTTCGTGCTGTCGAAAGCAGCTTTGAAATCGACGAATAGGTGGTGAGTGTCGATTCTCCTTTCACGGATCTTTTCCAAGATTTGGCGCATGGTGAATATCTGGTCGGTTGTTGATTTACCAGGTCTGAAGCCACACTGATAAGGTCCAATCAGTTTGTTGACGGTGGGCTTTAATCTTTCACACAATACGCTCGACAGAACCTTATATGCGATGTTGAGGAGGCTTATCCCACGGTAGTTGGCGCAGATTGTGGGGTCTCCTTTTTTATGGATTGGGCAGAGGACACTTAAATTCCAATCGTTGGGCATGCTCTCATCCGACCATATTTTACAAAGAAGTTGATGCATGCTCCTTATCAGTTCTTCGCCGCCGTGTTTGAATAGCTCGGCCGGCAATCCATCGGCCCCTGCCGCTTTGTTGTTCTTCAGGCGAGCAATTGCTATTCGAACTTCTTCATGATCGGGCAATGGAACGTCTGCTCCATCGTCATCGATTGGGGAATCGGGTTCGCCTTCTCCCGGTGTTGTGCTATCACTGCCATTCAGCAGGTTGGAGAAGTGTTCCCTCCATAATTTAAGTATGCTCTGGGCATCGGTAACTAGATCACCTTGGGGGGTTCTACAGGAGTATGCTCCGGTCTTGAAACCTTCTGTAAGTCGCCGCATCTTTTCGTAGAATTTTCGAGCATTACCCCTGTCGGCCAGCTTATCGAGCTGTTCGTACTCACGCATTTCGGCCTCTTTCTTCTTCTGTCTGCAAATGCGTCTCGCTTCCCTCTTCAACTCTCGGTATCTATCCCATCCCGCACGTGTTGTGGTCGATCGTAACGTTGCGAGGTAGGCAGCCTGTTTTCTCTCCGCTGCGAAACGGCACTCCTCGTCGTACCAGCTGTTCTTTTGCACTTTCCGAAAACCAATGGTTTCGGTTGCAGCTGTACGTAAGGAGTTTGAAATGCCGTCCCACAGTTCCCTTATACCGAGTTGTTGACGAGTGCTCTCAGAGAGCAGGAGTGCAAGCCGAGTAGCGAATCGTTCGGCTATATGTTGTGATTGCAGCTTCTCGACGTCGAACCTTCCTTGTGTTTGTTGGCGTGCGTTTTTTGCTGCACAGAGGCGGGTGCGAATCTTAGCTGCAACAAGATAGTGGTCCGAGTCGATGTTAGGACCTCGGAGCGCACGCACATCTAAAACACTGGAGACGTGTCTTCCGTCTATCACAACATGATCGATCTGGTTGGTAGTTTTTCGATCCGGAGACAGCCAGGTAGCTTGATGGATGATGGATTTTCTTATGCTGGAATCTAGTACTACAGATAACCATATTTCGGGCCCCGGCGAAGTCGATCAGCCTCAACCCATTTGGGGAAGTTTCGTCGTGGAGGCTGAATTTACCGACCGTAGTACCAAAGATACCTTCTTTACCCACCCTGGCGTTGAAGTCGCCAAGCACGATTTTTACATCGTGACGGGGGCATCTCACATAAGTGCGCTCCAAGCACTCATAAAAGGCATCTTTGGTCACATCGTCCTTCTCTTCCGTCGGGGCGTGGGCGCAAATCAGCGATATGTTGAAGAACCTCGCTTTGATGCGGATTGTGGCTAGACGTTCATTCACCGCAGTGAATGATAGTACTCGGCGACGGAGTCTCTCTCCCACCACGAATCCCACACCAAACCTGCGCTCCTTTATATGGCCACTGTAGTAAATGTCACAAGGACCTACTCGTCTCTGTCCTTGTCCCGTCCATCGCATTTCTTGGACGGCGGTGATGTCAGCCTTTGTTTTCACGAGGACATCAACCAGCTGGGCAGCGGCACCTTCCCAATTAAGGGACCGGACATTCCAGGTGCATGCCCTCAATTCGTAGTCCTTAACACAAGTTACTTTACAAAAATTCTATATTTTTTTAATACCTAATAAAAAACATATAGATGGTAGTAGTAGAGTGATAGTATTATCTACATATGTATGTGCCTCAGTAAAACGTGGACGGGTCCTCAGCCGCACTTTTCTTGGAATTAAAAAATAAAAGCAAAATTTCCCGCAAATGTGGAGAATTAGGCTCAAAAAGTAACATATTCAGTTGAGAATAAGTTTGGGATGCAAACAGATCTCTACAAATATTTTGTTGGGCTATTGTTGACACAAATGTCCAAGATCGATAAAAAACGAATTAATCGATTTAATCGACGAGTGCTGGACCCTAGAGACATGTATTGGATATATTTAAAAATATCTGTGTTATACGCAGAAATTTCAATAAATTGCGAACTATTTATGTGATTGCATAGAGAGTACGATAACACTAATAAACACATAACGATTGTCTGTAGCTAAAGTTAAACAAATTGAAGATGTCTTCAAAAACTACCGAACATTTAAAAATTGAAGCTACAAGTGTTTAAAGAGTCCAATTGTCATACTTTTTTAATCGGTTAATTTAGATGCCTCTGAAGAACGATTCAATATTTAGTTGTATACATTGCTTACTTTATCTATTGAAGCCGTAACGGTTATAAGTATGTGTTTTTATGAGCCTGGTGATTTTCGTTTGTTAAAAGAAATGGTTCATAGATTTTTTTTCTTGAATTCTTGGCCAAAAACAATGCTATAACAATACCCCAGTCTTCACATTCGCCAGACATAGCTGCTGGGACCTTTCTCAAATTCCAAAAATGAAATAACTTTAAAGCGACGTCTTTATCTTTTAGTAATAATGCTTTGTGTGTTTTTGCGGCAACATGAGTTATATAATTTTATTAAATTTAATACATATTATTGTACAGCTTTTGAATTATATTAGAAAAAATTTTCGGTGAGAAATATTAATAAATAAGCCTGCGACGGTGAATCTTCAGAAGCCCCTTGAAAAAAGTGAAACATTATAAAGATAACTAAGTTCAATTAAAAGCAATACTTGATTGTAACGCGAAAAAAGTGTGCGAAAAAGTTAAGAATATTGGAAAAATGGATAGCAAAGTGCGCGTTGTTTATATTCTGTCATTTAAATATATTAAAATTTTTTTTGTTAATATATAATTTTATTGGCAATATACAAAGTACTTATCTCTGTTGCTGTAAACAGAAAGAAGGCGACAAGTTGCCTACTTATATTTGGTAAATTCAGCAAAATGCACGAAAGTTTTGTGCAGTACTTACAAAAGTAATGAATGTTGAGTGAGCGAACAATTTGAGCGGCAAAGAATAAAGAATTAGAAGACCTAACGTACGAGTTCACAATGTGGATATTGGATCAATGCATAAATTCAAACCTATTGGCTGAAAATGAAGCCATTAACTAATCAATTGAATATTTGAACTCCGTGAATGCGCCTGGCTTGCCAAAACACAATTTACACCTAATGTTTGGCTCTGTAGTAATAATGCTTTGAAACATAAACCAAGCAAAATGGTACGTGTTTGGTGATAAGTATGATTCGGAATATACCGATGTGTCGTTTGAGATTAAAATACTTCAATTTCCGATTCTGTCACTCGTAATGACCATTAACAAATTGCAATGTCAATCTTTTAAAATTTGTGCTTTGAATCTGTAATATGTAATGTATTCGGATGTTCAAGGGACGGAGAGTTATCTGCGTTGTTTGATCTTGCGCCTGATAATTATCATGCGACGAATAAAACTAGAACTACGCGCTTTCAGCGCCAACTAGCGAAAATACCGCAAGACTTTTCTGACAATCCAATATTTGTATTTCTTTAAAAAGGACTTAATTAAGTACAAAACCTGCTATTTGTTTCCTTTAAGGCAAAACAGAATTCACCGGGTCCTCTAGTCTATATATAAAAAAGAAAGCCGTGTTAGTTGCACTAGCTCAACCGGCTGAACTGATTTGGCTGAAAATTGGTGGGGAAGACATTCATAAATACCAAATTTCAAATCATAAGTCTGTGTTCAAAATTCTTATAAGAAGCATTTGAAAATTTTATTACTTCAAAAAAAGAAAGAAGTAAGTAAGTTTTTTTAGGACGAACCCGTCAGATATTTTTAATGTCACAACAAAAAATGACATTGACACTTTCGTCCCCAATGCATTGTGGCTACTTTGCTAGATTATGGGCGAATAACCAACCAAACGTGACATCTTATTCAAAAAATAGCGGAATAACTGCTGTGTTATTTAAACGGAAACGATGAAGTATATGCGTACAATTTCAAACTGATCCTTCCTCAAAAATAATACAATTGCTAAATATTTGGAATGGTAGCATAGAACTGCCACCAAACATGATAAATGTTATACCACGTGCAAGTTAACGATAGCCCCCGCATAGAAACCTTAGCATAACTGTAAACAAAATTGAATCTTTGCACTCTGCAATTACATTGCCTCATAAACTAGAAACATAATTCACTTTTCTGATTATTTAAGAATTCGATACGCTTTTTCCGCTCTGTATCCAAAAATCCATATCGCTCGCCCTCACACGAAGGCATAACAATAACAATCATAAATAAACCACTTAACATTCCGTTGGAATTTGATGTCACAGCTAAAAATGTAATTTAACACTTTGTTCTGGACTCAATCAAGCTGATGCTTACACTTCAGCTCTAACCTTAAGTAAACAAAACTAAATTGTATAAATACTAGTATTTTAGAAATAAAGAATTGATTTGTATCTTACAATCCAGAATAACCACAAGCGTTTTTATTTAATCCGCGCGTTCGCGGATGTAAAATATATATATTTTTTTAAAATTCCCTCGTTACGGGAATTAATTGGCGCCCAACGTGGGGCACGAATCAAAAAGTGCCTAATAAAGTTTAAATTTATTAAAAATATAAAAAATTTAGTTATTAAAAATTGTGAAAAATTGTAAAATTAAAAATATAAAAAATCGAGTTATTAAAAATTGTGGAAAATTGTAAAATTAAAAGTATAAAAAATCGAGTTATTAAAAATTATGAAAAATTGTAAAATTAAAAGTATAAAAAATCGCGTTATTAGAAAATTGTGAAATTAAAAAAAAATGCGTTATTAAAAATTATAAAATTAAAAGTATAAAAAATCAAGTTCTTAAAAACTGTGAAATTAAAAGTATAAAAAATCACGTTATTAAAAACTGTGAAATTGAAAGTATAAAAAATCTAGTAAAAAGTTACCACTAAAATAAGAAAGGGATAAACCTTTTAAGTAAGAACATTTAACGAAGTGACAATCGCAAGATAATATAAAAACAACAAGAATTTTTTTTAAATAATCTATTAGAAAAATAACAGTGACCAAAAAATGTGTAAGTGAAAAACTTCCACTCAAAAAATAACTGTCAAAGAGTGACTTAAAAGTGCAACAGAATAACAGCCAAGCAACAGGGGTAACAACATCAGCGGACGTGTCAACAGTAGTAGCAGCAGGCATAAAGGGAACAGCAGTAACACCAACAGCATCATCAGCAGAAATTTTAAAAGAGACAGCAGAATATATTTGTAAGTTAAAATTAAAATATTCTTGTATATTAGAAATGGGAAATAGCCCAAGTATCAAATATAAAAAATTGTCATATTGCGATTTTTGTAAGGGCGATCACGAAATTAAGAAATGTCCTAAACTAAGAAAATAAAGAAACAAAAACTATAACTAATAGTTTGTACAACCAATAAATTAAATAATTAAAAGCTGCAATTCACCACCGCAAGGGGGACCCTCCAGCTTATAACAAATTAAAATTCTCTGCGATTCACCACCCAAGGGACCCTCCAGAGAATTATATAAAATTAATTCAACCAAAATTTTTTTAAATTAAAACAATAATTAAAGGCTCGATCAGCCACATAATAAAAATATATTGAAACCGCGATTCACCACCGCAAGGGGGACCCTCCGGTTTATAACAAAGCTTAATTCTGCGATTCTGAACTTCAGACCCTCCAGAATAAAAAAGCATCTCTTCCTAGAAGGGATAAAATAAAAAAAATTAAAAAGAAAAGCCAGAAATTTAAAAATTAGACAAAATGGCTAACGGTGACGCTTTGACCGTAGACCTAATAACTCGCCTTATTGCTGACAGCAATATAGCATTACGTGAAGAAGTAGAGCAATTACGCTCACAAATAACAGTCAATACTACTAGTGCAACTGATTTTTTAACACAGACGATAGACGACAATATAGCCTGCCAAGAATCATTAGATGTAGTTAAATCCGTACCTGAATTTACTGGTAGGATCAATTCATATGTTAGTTGGAGAGAGGCAGCGCTTAACGCTATGAACCTATACGTGAGGGGCAGTAGAAAGTACTTTGCCGCACTCACAATACTAAGAAATAAAATAACGCATGATGCAAATGATGCATTAACAAATCACGGAACAGTACTAAATCTCGATGCAATTCTATCTAGTCTAGACATTGCATATGCGGACAAACGTCCAATACACATAATTGAACAAGAATTAAGCATCTTAAGGCAAAGTGCAATGTCGGTTGTAGAATACTACAATCTCGTCAACAAAAAGTTGACGCTATTAATTAACAAAACAATTATGACGCACGGAAACAACGCAGACTTGACCAAAGAGTTAAACAAAAAAAACAGAGAACATGCCTTAAGGATCTTCATAACAGGACTAAACACACTATTACGAGACATAATTTTCTCTTTAAGCCCACAAGATTTACCTGACGCTTTAGCAAAAGCTCAGGAACTTGAATCGAATAATCAAAGAGCCAAATTTGCTCAAAATTGTATGTATGACAGAAACAGAATGAAGCCAACGTACACAAATAATAATCTAAAATTTCCTCAAAGGAACAACCCTCGCAATACTAATACACATTAGTAACTCCAATGGATATAGGTCCATCTGTATCCAGACTTTATAACGGGTGATTTTTTTGAGGTTAGGATTTTCATGCATTAGTATTTGACAGATCACGTGGGATTTCAGACATGGTGTCAAAGAGAAAGATGCTCAGTATGCTTTGACATTTCATCATGAATAGACTTACTAACGAGCAACGCTTGCAAATCATTGAATTTTATTACCAAAATCAGTGTTCGGTTCGAAATGTGTTTCGCGCTTTAATTTTGTTCAGCGATGAGGCTCATTTCTGGTTGAATGGCTACGTAAATAAGCAAAATTGCCGCATTTGGGGTGAAGAGCAACCAGAAGCCGTTCAAGAACTGCCCATGCATCCCGAAAAATGCACTGTTTGGTGTGGTTTGTACGCTGGTGGAATCATTGGACCGTATTTTTTCAAAGATGCTGTTGGACGCAACGTTACGGTGAATGGCGATCGCTATCGTTCGATGCTAACAAACTTTTTGTTGCCAAAAATGGAAGAACTGAACTTGGTTGACATGTGGTTTCAACAAGATGGCGCTACATGCCACACAGCTCGCGATTCTATGGCCATTTTGAGGGAAAACTTCGGACAACAATTCATCTCAAGAAATGGACCCGTAAGTTGGCCACCAAGATCATGCGATTTAACGCCTTTAGACTATTTTTTGTGGGGCTACGTCAAGTCTAAAGTCTACAGAAATAAGCCAGCAACTATTCCAGCTTTGGAAGACAACATTTCCGAAGAAATTCGGGCTATTCCGGCCGAAATGCTCGAAAAAGTTGCCCAAAATTGGACTTTCCGAATGGACCACCTAAGACGCAGCCGCGGTCAACATTTAAATGAAATTATCTTCAAAAAGTAAATGTCATGAACCAATCTAACGTTTCAAATAAAGAACCGATGAGATTTTGCAAATTTTATGCGTTTTTTTTTAAAAAAAGTTATCAAGCTCTTAAAAAATCACCCTTAAATAGAGATTTTAATATGAGGGGACAACAAAGCACTAACAATTTTTATCAACAACAAAGAAATAGCAATAATAATCAAAATATAAAACCTATGCAAATAAATCCAAACTTTCAGGCCAATAGGGGGCTAAATCAGGAAGCCCATGGGGTAAAGCGGCAGAGAGAAAGCAATAATAGCTTTCGCCCGCAAGAAAAAAGTCAGCGAATTAACAATATGAACGAGAGCCATTTTTTAGGCGAAGAGGGGACGAACTCCCCTATCTCAAATTACATGACTCAAAATTAAATAAAACTTTAAAAGCTCTAATTGATACGGGGGCAACCTCATGCTACATTAAGCCGGGGTTTTATAATAATAAAAATGAATTAGCCATTTATAAGCGCATAAAAACCGTGAATGGCTGTTCCATAATAAAATTTTACCACTTAATTACCCTATTTGGAGTCGAAGAAATCTTCTATGAAATAGAAGGATTAAATCGGATCTCCTTTTAGGATACAATTTCCTTAAAAGTATTGAGGCACTCATCGATGTGTGCAATGGGAAAATTAATTATAGGGTAAAAAATAACTCGGAAAATGAAAAAAGTAGCATGAATATTTATTTTGAAAACAAAACTAAGGAACAAAAAGCTTCCAAAAAACTAGCCGAGAAAAGTATCGGTGATATTAAAAATGAAAAAAATAAAATTGTGGAACAAGCAAGTTCTACACCACCAGCCGAAGATTTTACCGGCAATATTATATTAAAAAAATTTATTTTGGGACAAAAAGGTCCTAAAACGCCAGCTGAAGATTTATACCAGCAAAATGAAAAGAATGATCATAAAAAAAAACATTATGGAACGAAAAAGTTCTACAAAGCCAGCCGATGACAATACCGGCAAATTATATAAAGAAAATATTGTGGAAAGAAAAAGTTCTACAAAGCCTGCCGATGATAATACCGGCAAATTATATAAAGAAAATATTGTGGAAAGAAAAAGTTCTACAACGCCAGCCGATGAATTTGCCGGCAACATAAACGATAATTATTCGATACTGGGTGAAAATGGCTCAGAAATTAATGATGATAATGATTATTATTCAGAAAAGAATTCCGAAAAGTTAGATATTGAAAATCAAGATGAAAGATTAACTCAGCTTAAAGCCAAAATAAAAGAAAAAATTGCTCAAATGCATTCAAATATTAATACAAGCTTTCCCTTCATGACAAATGTAAAAGCGGAAATAAGAATGAAAAATGAGGATCCGATATGGAGCAGACAATATCCATATCCTCTATCTGTAAACTCGTTTGTTAATGAGGAAATAAATAAAATGATTAACGATAATATAATAAGACCTAGTAAAAGTCCATATAACTCACCAATTTGGGTGGTACCAAAAAAGGGTACAAACGACAATGGAACACCAAAACTTAGAATGGTAATTGACTACAAAAAAATAAATGAGCATACAATTTCTGATCGTTATCCGATCCCGGATACAAACGTAATACTGTCTAATCTAGGCAAAGCAAAATATTTTTCAACCATTGATCTAGAATCAGGATTTCATCAAATTTTAATGACAGAAAATGATATTGAGAAAACAGCTTTTTCCGGTAATAATGGGAAATATGAATTTTTAAGGATGCCTTTTGGGTTAAAAAATGCCCCTAGAATTTTTCAGAGAGCTATGGATGATATATTGCGAGAACATATAGGAAAAATCTGTCACGTTTATATGGATGACATAATTATTTTTTCGAAAAACGTAACTCAACACTTAAAAGATTTAGAAACAATTACAAAAATATTAAAAAATGCTAATATGAAAATTTCATTAGAAAAATCAAAATTTTTCGCTGAAGAAATAGAGTTTTTGGGTTATATAGCAGCTCAAAATGTCATAAAAACAGACCCAAATAAAATAAAATTAATCTTAAACTATCCAATACCAAAAAGTTTGCGAGCATTAAGAGGATTTTTGGGACTTGCAGGATATTATCGTAAATTTGTTAAAGACTATGCTTCGATAGCCAAACCTTTGACAAAATACCTATCAGGAGAAAACGGTAGGATTTCTAAAAACAAATCAAAAAAATTTGAAATAACTCTAGATGAAGAAGGAATAAATGCATTTAATAAATTAAAAAAACAATTAGCTTCAGAAATGGAATTGATACAGCCTGACTACTCAAAAACATTTGTATTAACTACCGATGCATCTAACGTTGCAATGGGTGCGGTACTATCACAAGGGGGTAAACCAATAACCTTCATTTCAAAAACTCTTAATAAAACAGAAAGAAATTATGCAACTAATGAAAAAGAGCTTTATGCCAATGTTTGGTCATTAAAAAATCTACGAAATTACCTCTATGGTGTAACCAATTTGGAAATACACACTGATCACCAACCATTAACATTTGCTTTATCACCCCGTAATCCTAATCCAAAAATGAAAAGATGGCACGCATTAATAGAAGAATTTTCTCCAAAATTTGTATATCAACCCGGTAAATCCAATATTGTAGCTGACGCATTGTCGCGTCTTGAATTATATAACATTTCCGATGATTCCCACAGTCAGGAATCTCAACATTCAGCACAGAGTAGTGAAAGCGTTCAAATACAAGAAACACAAAAACCCATAAATCAATTTAAACAACAAATAATATTATGTAAGAACAGATTTACTGTCCATGAGTTAATTGAAACCTTTGGAAATGAAAGGCATTTAATAGAATTTGATACAGTAGAAAATTTAGTAACAATTTTGAAAGAATATATTCATCCAAAGCTAGTGACGGGGATTCACTGCACCGTTGAAGATTTGCATGAAGTCCAGGAAACTCTCAAACAAACTTTTCAGAACAAATTTGTACTACAAAACTTTTTCCAATGGATATTATTAATAGAGAAGATCAGTCCGGATTAATCGAACAAACCCATAATAGAGTTCATCGAAGCTATAATGAAAATATCAAACAAATTGAAAAATTATATTACTGGCCAGAAATGAGGAAAAGCATGAAAGAATACGTTCGAAATTGTATGATATGCAATAAAAATAAATATGATCGTCATCCCAAGAAAATACAAATAGGCAAAGCCCCAATTCCAGAAAAAGAAGGGGAACAACTTCATTTAGACATTTTCTACGCACAAAAACTCAAATTTATCACATGTATAGATGCTTATTCAAAATTTTTAGTATTAAAACATATAGAAGATAAATCGAATATTGAAGAAAATGTTTTAGAATTGCTTCAAAGCTTCACAGATGTAAAACAAATTACTTTAGACAACGAACCAAGCTTTACCACACCAACATTTAAATCCTTAATTCTTCTTCTTTACTGGCGTAGACACCGCTTACGCGATTATAGCCGAGTCAACAACAGCGCGCCAGTCGTTTCTTCTCTTCGCTACGTGGCGCCAATTGGATATTCCAAGCGAGGCCAGGTCCTTCTCCACTTGGTCCTTCCACCGGAGTGGAGGTCTTCCTCTTCCTCTGCTTCCCGCGGCGGGTACTGCGTCGAACACTTTCAGAGCTGGAGTGTTTTCATCCATCCGGACAACATGACCTAGCCAGCGTAGCCGCTGTCTTTTAATTCGCTGAACTATGTCAATGTCGTCGTATATCTCGTACAGCTCATCGTTCCATCGAATGCGATATTCGCCGTGGCCAACGCGCAAAGGACCATAAATCTTTCGCAGAACTTTTCTCTCGAAAACTCGCAACGTCGACTCATCGGTTGTTGTCATCGTCCAAGCCTCTGCACCATATAGCAGGACGGGAATTATGAGCGTCTTATAGAGTTTGGTTTTTGTTCGTCGAGAGAGGACTTTACTTTTCAATTGCCTACTCAGTCCGAAGTAGCACCTGTTGGCAAGAGTAATCCTGCGTTGGATTTCAAGGCTGACATTGTTGGTGGTGTTAACGCTGGTTCCTAAATAGACGAAATTATCTACAACTTCAAAGTTATGACTGTCAACAGTGACGTGGGGGCCAAGTCGCGAGTGCGACGACTGTTTGTTTGATGACAGGAGATATTTCGTCTTGCCCTCGTTCACTGCCAGACCCATTTGCGTTGCTTCCTTGTTCAGTCTGGAGAAAGCAGAACTAACGGCGCGGGTGTTGAGACCGATGATATCAATATCATCGGCATACGCCAGCAGCTGTACACTCTTATAAAAGATTGTACCTGCTCGGTTCAGTTCTGCAGCTCTAATAATTTTCTCCAGCAGCAGATTGAAAAAGTCGCACGATAGGGAGTCGCCTTGTCTGAAACCTCGTTTGGTATCGAACGGCTCGGAGAGGTCCTTCCCGATCCTGACGGAGCTTTTCGTGTTGCTCAACGTCAGTTTACACAGCCGTATTAGTTTTGCGGGGATACCAAATTCAGACATCGCGGCATAAAGGCAGCTCCTTTTCGTGCTGTCGAAAGCAGCTTTGAAATCGACGAATAGGTGGTGAGTGTCGATTCTCCTTTCACGGGTCTTTTCCAAGATTTGGCGCATGGTGAATATCTGGTCGGTTGTTGATTTACCAGGTCTGAAGCCACACTGATAAGGTCCAATCAGCTTGTTGACGGTGGGCTTTAATCTTTCACACAATACGCTCGATAGAACCTTGTATGCGATGTTGAGGAGGCTTATCCCACGGTAGTTGGCGCAGATTGTGGGGTCTCCTTTTTTATGGATTGGGCATAGCACACTTAAATTCCAATCGTTGGGCATGCTTTCGTCCGACCATACTTTAGAAAGAAGCTGTTGCATGCTGCTTATCAGTTCTTCGCCGCCGTGTTTGAATAGCTCGCCCGGCAATCCATTGGCCACCGCCGCTTTGTTGTTTTTCAGGCGGGTAATGCTATTCGCACTTCTTCATGGTCGGGCAATGGAACGTCTGCTCCATCGTCATCGATTGGGGAATCGGGTTTCGCCTTCTCCTGGCGGTGTGCGTTCACTGCCATTCAGCAGGCTGGAGAAGTGTTCCCTCCATAATCTAAGTATGCTCTGGGCATCGGTGGCTAGATCACCTTTGGGGGTTCTACAGGAGTATGCTCCGGTCTTGAAACCTTCTGTAAGCCGCCGCATTTTCTCGTAGAATTTTCGAGCATTACCCCTGTCGGCCAGCTTATCAAGCTGTTCGTACTCACGCATTTCGGCCTCTTTTTTCTTCTGTCTGCAAATGCGTCTCGCTTCCCTCTTCAACTCTCGGTATCTGTCCCATCCCGCACGTGTTGTGGTCGATCGTAACGTTGCGAGGTAGGCAGCCTGTTTTCTCTCCGCTGCGACACGGCACTCCTCGTCGTACCAGCTGTTCTTTTGCACTTTCCGAAAACCAATGGTTTCGGTTGCAGCTGTACGTAAGGAGTTTGAAATGCCATCCCACAGTTCCCTTATGCTGTGTGTTGTTTTTCATTGGGGGAGGTTTTTACGTGGCGGGTCCCAAACCCAGCGCACAACACTATGCAGGGGATTTTTCGCCTTCTCACTTTAGCTCGCCTTCAAACGGATGTTCTTAGGCTACCCAGAGGATACTTGGTCAAAGACCGGAAGTCGTGAGCTGCTTGAGTCATATGTAAAAGAATCGTTTCTGGCCACTCCCAAGTGAATGGCGATCAGAGAACTTTCCTCACTTGCGTGAACTTCTACACATGACTCCATCATCCCTTAATGCAAAGGTTAAATATTGAAATTTATTTTTGTGATCCGCGTCATAGCATAACTAACGGACAAGTTGAAAGAGTCCATTCAACAATAATTGAAATAGCCAGATGTATAAATGAAGAATACAATATTGTCAGTAATTTAGAAACAATACTTAGAGCAGCACAAAAATACAATTCAACAATACATTCAGTAACAAATTTTAAACCGAATGAAGTACTTTATAATAAAATAAACCATGAAAATTTGCCAACAACTTTAAAACAAGCACAGGAGAAAATGCTAACGTTTCATAATAGACATAGATCAGATAAGCAATATCATCCCGGCCAAATCATTTACGAGAAAATAAGAGGAGAGAGAAATAAATTAGAACCTAGATATAAAAAACAGCAAGTTAAGGAATATTTAAAGAATAAAATAATAATTAATAATAGAAATAGAATTATTCATAAAGATAATATAAAATCATAATTTTATAGGTTTCCAATATGATCATTTTAATCTTGACTGCATTAATCAGCTCAGCAGCCGCTGATGTTATAGACTATACTCGACAAGACTACGTACTTATCGAAAATGGAGATGTTTCCATTTATGAAGAATACGGGGACCTATTCCACATTACTAATTTATCTTATTTTGAAAATATAATAGCAGACGAAAATAGAAATTTTTACAGTATTAACGAACAAAATCACGACAGCAGGAATTATTACACAGGAAACTGAATCTGAAATTTTGATAATTAAAACTTTAATAGAACAATTAAAACAAACCAATTTTCGGCAAAAAAGAGGTATAAATGAATTAGGAACGCTTTGGAAATGGATAGCTGGTACACCAGACCATGATGACATTGTAAAAATTAATAATAAATTGGACGAACTGGTAATAAATAACAATAAGCAATTTACAACAAATTCAGAAATTTGTATAAATAATATTAAAGGCGATACCGCCAACAGGAAAATAAAAAGAAAACGAAATCAATATGTTATTCATGAACTGCAAAATCTAATAAATACAATAACTTTTGGTAAAATTGGAATTTTAAATCCAACAATTTTACATTAGGATGAATTAAAAAACATAACATATTACCAACACGGTATTATGACTATAACAGATTTAATGGACATTTCTAAATTTAAAATAGCCCAAAAAGAGACATAATTATAATTTATATTAAATATCCTAAAATACAACTAACATGTAAGTACTACGATGTAAGAGCCATAGCTCAATTAGATGGTAAGCTTATTATTGACCAGAACATAATATATTGTAAAAATAAGTTTTTTAATATTCAAAATTGTAAGACAGAAATTTCAAAAACCTATTGTAAATTAAATAAGAAAAACACATGTTTGTCAGAAATTTTAAATAAAAAACAAGGAAAATGTAACAAAATAAAAGAAAAAAATTTACAAATTGAAGAAATTAAATCAGGAGCGTTATTAGTTTCAGGAAAAAACATTGTAGATAACCAAACATTAAATGGAACATATTTAATAACATTTGAAAATTATACTATAATAAATAATCAATCTTATGAAAACATTGAAGTAAAAATCTGGAATTATTTTAAAAATAACCACATTAATAATTTTGAAATATTAGAATATTTTGAAACAACCAATAAAATGTTAAAATTAGACAATATAAATATTTTAGCAGAACGGAACAAGAACATAATAGTAAATTCATATTTTTGGTATATAATTTTAATCTTGGGAATAATTTTCATAATTTACTTAATACTAAAATTAAAAAAATCTCGCGCAATTCCCAAACAAATCGAAAATGCGCAATTTCAAGAAATCACTTACAATGCTCTTTTAAATCAAATATCTAAATTTACTCAAAATAATAGTGAATCGGGGACGATTCATTTTAGGAAGGGGGGAGTTAACGATAGCCTCCGCATAGAAACCTTAGCATAACTGTAAACAAAATTGAATCTTTGCACTCTGCAATTACACTGCCTCATAAACTAGAAACATAATTCACTTTTCTGATTATTTAAGAATTCGATACGCTTTTTCCGTTCTGTATCCAAAAATCCATATCGCTCGCCCTCACACGAAGGCATAACAATAACAATCATAAATAAACCACTTAACATTCCGTTGGAATTTGATGTCACAGCTAAAAATGTAATTTAACACTTTGTTCTGGACTCAATCAAGCTGATGCTTACACTTCAGCTCTAACCTTAAGTAAACAAAACTAAATTGTATAAATACTAGTATTTTAGAAATAAAGAATTGATTTGTATCTTACAATCCAAAGTAACCACAAGCGTTTTTATTTAATCCGCGCGTTCGCGGATGTAAAATATACATTTTTTTTTTAAATTCCCTCGTTACGGGAATTAATTTGCATCCCAAAAGACTAATGCCATATGCCAATGTGCCGTCCACTAGGCTGACTGTCGATTACTCAAATACTCCTCAGAATCAGCAATTCGTTGTTTTGTTGAATTATGAACTTGCGCGGCACCCACTTTGCACTTTCGAACAATTGCTGTATACACGTTGATGAAAAATGATGAAGTGATATGTTTTCCGGATGTTGCCGTTGACTGGGCAATCGATTACTAGTAGTAAAAAACTCAGATATGTTGATAAAATATCTTGTAAGCACGAGTATTAAATGACAATGAAATATGTTGCGAATGAGTGGAAGGTCCACAGAATGTCGTTATTCACAACAACATTAACATTCTAAAGTCAATTTCGGTACAATGTATCAGAGCATTTTGTAGCTTCTGTACCAAATTTATAGCTTAATTGGATACAAACATATAGGTAGTAATGGTTTCTTGGCTGACGTCCCTTTTCATATATAAGTGAAATAAAAACCTCGTCCATGAAAATATCATGTTTAATCAGAATATCTCAAAATTAGTTCAAGTTAACGCTTAAGAGATGGATTAGTTCAGGCAAATAAAAACTAATTGCGAATGTTATGCAGAACTTTTGCGAGAGTTGGTACGATCTGCTTATAAACAGTTAAGATTAATTATGTTCCTCTAAATGATTGCTACACGTTTTGTTGTATTATTGGCTAATACAAGAGCTGCTATATATATTTCTGGCCTAATAATGAAAATAGGCATAGTTATCAACGAAAATGTTTCTTTTTTCGTTGGATTTGGCTCGTCTTGGAAGACCCACACGGTCGATTGCTGTTTTGTTTCGGGCTCATACGCATAGATCCATGATTCGTCACCTGTGACGATCTTATAAACGTCTTTTGAAGCACCGCGATCGTATTTTTTAGCATTTCTTTACACCAATCCACACGAGCCTTTTTTTGAGCGATTGTCAAATTGTGCGGGATCCAACGAGAACAAACCTTTTTTACGGCCAGGTGTTCATGCAATATCAAATGTATGCTGGTGGGAGAAATGCTTAGGCATGCCTCTATCTGAAGGTATGTTACATGACGGTCTTGCATTATCAATTCCCGTAAGGCATCGATGTTTTCTGGCACAACGGCTGTTTTTGGACGACCTTCGCGGAATTCGTCTTTGAGCGAGCGTCGGCCACGATTGAAGTCGTTGTACCAGTTTTTCACAAAACTATAAGATGGTGCTTCATAGCCATATAAAGATTTTAGTTCATCGATGCACTCTTGTCGTGATAATCCACGTCGAAAGTTGTGAAAAATTATCGCACGAAAATTAAAATCAAAAAACGTGATTTTTGAGTTAATGCTGCAGAATTGTTCGTTATATCATACTTCATGTTGAGTGAAAAATTCATATGAATACCTCTTATATGCTCCGCTTGAGAAGAGGTGTAAGGTTGGAGTCACCATGTAAGGTTGTAGTCAGTTGAAAACTTTAAACGCGTTTTCTGGAGAATCGACTTTTTTGACTTATGCCGGTCTTGCAGCAAATGAGCGATATGTTGATGCCAAAAAGAACGCCGACCGATATTAGCGCGACCTCTTCTTGGCATTACAAATTTCAATTTGCAATTGATCACTTTATGTGCAACACACATAACATTTTCACTGAATAATTTTCGAAAATTTTTGAAGCTAACGACAAATTTGAACGATTCAAATAATTGAAAAACAAAACAAAAAAATTAAAAAAAAAAATTGTATGGAAAAAATTAACTTTTTGGAATAATCCAATTTTCGACTTTTCCTCACGAAAAGCATACAGTTTTTTTTTTTACTTCTAAACCTTCCCCGATTCTTACAGAACATTCTCTTGAAAATTTCATCAACATTGGTTCAGCCGTTCTCTTAGCGTTACTAACAAACAAACATTCATTCGCTTGTATGAGAAAAAGAAAAGGGCTGTTTTTAGGGGTTTTCCGGCAATTATTCGATTTTTTTTCTCCGCATAAACCATACCTGAACCTCAACGAACATTTTAAAGAAAGAATTATCAAATTTGGTTCAATCGTATGAAAGTTATGAGCGTACATACATTTTGGCGATTCATTTGGAAATTGGAAATTTCCAAAATTTGACTTTTTTCATACAATTCTTTTTTCTTTTGTTTTTTCAATATTTTGATTTGTAAATTACTTGAAATTATGTGTGTAACTTGAATTGTTATTATTTGAAATTATGTGTGTAACTTTTTGAGAAGCATGCAAGCAATAACAATTGCTGGAACATGATAATAAATGTAATCAAACGATGGACGATTCGATAGCTACTTTGCATGCCACTGAAGTTCGCACACTTTTCGCGATGTTCATTTGGACATATCAGCCTTCAAATCCGCGTCAATTTTGGAATACGAACAAAATTACATTGCCGAAGACATTTTACATCGTATTCGATAAGAATTGGAAATAGGCAAATTTTGGTTCCAGTGGTTTGATATCAATTCCACCTGGTCATTTGGACATATCAGCCTTCAAATCCGCGTCAATTTTGGAATACGAACAAAATTACATTGCCGAAGACATTTTACATTGTATTCGATAAGAATTAGAAATAGGCAAATTTTGGTTCCATTGGTTTGATATCAATTCCACCTGCCTTTTGTCAATTCACTTCAACGAAATATGAACCCATCACGAATGTTTATGCCAAATTTGCCAAATTATCGTAGCTACAATTGCATGAGTGCGTGTCAGTTATAGGTGGCGTGTTCCCGAGTTGGAAAACCATCTTCTCTGTACATTTACGCTTCGGAATAGAAACCGAAAAATTTTGTTTATCAAACTGCGTTACATTGAAACAAATTTGGAAAAATCGAAAATATAAGATTTTTAACACAGCGAAAATACAACTTTCTTTTCATTTCAAAACATATAATTTCACGCAGGACAACGTATGCGGGGTCAGCTAGTAAATTATAAACAAACACGGGAGTATTATTAATAATTTTTTTCAAGTATTTTTGTATAATTATGAGGGAAAGGGAGCCAACTTGCGATCCTAAGCAAAATTTTAAAATTTTCTATTGTCCCATTATTTATACTGCATTGTCGTCCTTATAACTTTTGGATTTTTATTTAATTTGGATCAGCATCAGACTTTTACATACTGAGCCTTTTTGAACATTGTAAAAAATTACAAATGTCATTAACTCACCGTGGATTGACGGCTATAAGTAAGTACAGCAGACTTACATATGTAACGAAGTACAAGCTACTGGCAAAAAAATTGCTTATATAACTGCGTCATTGGACGTCGTGAGTTATATTTGTTCAAAAGAATTAATATACATACATACATATATTGCTCTTAAATACTTACGGCAATATGGGTAACGCTAACACTAATGCTAATGGAGCGCACCGTTTCTCTAATTGAAACTTAAAACAAAACATACTTGCTCCCTACAATGTGTCAAGAAAGACTGATAGCCTTATAGCGAAAACAGTCAAAACGTAGACCCGTGGCCGTGTCAGCTGATACGACCTATCTTATGGGCGCGCAATGTAAGGGAACAGCGAAAAACGCTACTCTCTTCCTCTTTGCCGTAGGAATGCATGGCATTTGTTGCCAATCTCGATATACTGTAGTAATTATAAAATTTGTCTTCAATATGTTTGAAAGTCGAATGTTATTATTTATAAATATATAAACTATTTTTAATAGTTTGCTTTCAGTTTTGATATTTTATATTATGAAAAATTTAATTGAGCAATGGCAACATTGTTCAAATGAAAACAAAAAACACTGGATTACATTATGACACCCTTTGCTCGCTAAGAAAGGAAGGGAGTAGCGTTTTAGTTGAACATTAGTACCTTTATTTAGGAAAAATATTAATAGAAAACAGAAAATGTGTAGAAAAACATTTTATTTATAATTTTAAATTATTTTAATCAGTAATTTTGTGCAAATACATAGAAAGGTGTAAAAATTGTTGAGCCTGTTGAGAAAAATCCCCAAACTTGGGGACAATCTAAAATTTGGAAACAGCAAATACAACAGTAAGGGTCTGTACGAAGTGTTTCGAGCATAAAGAGCGGGTACAATCTATTAGGCCAAGGAATATACTTTTTGAGTAAAACTTAGCTTTTGAAAAAAATTTTCTTCTCTCCAGTCATTTATGTTTTATCCACTACGCAGAAAAATGGTGTTCATTATATTTAAAACCTTCTTAACAACCATAACTACATTTCGTAGTCTGCGACAGCCCAAAGCTAAAATTACAACAGCAAGGAATTAAAAAAGTGCTTCCTTTTTCAAACGAAAATAAGTTATGAATCCACAACAAAAAATAAGACATTTAATTGTCAGTAAAACCTTGGGTGAAGGAGGATGCCTTTAATATTTCCAGATTTGTTGATTCTCGAAACTCACAATTTTATAGTGAAGTTTTACATTTTTGATGGAATGCATACTTAGAAAGTTTTGACATACGAGCACTATTTGTGTTGTTTACAGAAACTTAATATATTCTTCAAAAATTGGAATTAAATCCCGAACATTTTCGCGGGATTCTTTTTTACAAATTTCGACGTGGACTCATGAAGAGTTAATGAGTGCATGGATGAACTTAATTCAAATTTTGACGATCAAGCTCCATTAAAGAACAGTGTTCATCGATGGTATAGTAAATTTATTAGGGCTCGTAGATCACTCCAAAAACGAATTGCGGGAACGTCGTTCAAAATCAGTTGTCGTTTCGGAAATTCTTGTTGCTATGCACAAGCTGATATTGCAAGACCGTCATGTGACATGGTTGCCTATTTTTTTGAAAAAACTGGACATGCCGCAACCTTACTACTGGAATAACGCAGAACAGTAAGTTCTGACTGGTATACAACATTTGTTTTCCAGTTTCTTCCATTTCTTCACCACGGCCATGCTGGCACTCACACATCGACTGAAACAACCACATTTTTGAGCGCTCACAACACATGATGGTCCTCCGTAAAGTCCTGACTTGACACCGGTTGCCTTATTTTTATTCCTGTATTTTTATTCCTGTAAAAATAAACTAAGAGGTCAACATGAGCAATGCAAAAGTGTATAGATCTTAATGGAGAAAATATTGAAAAACAATAAAATGGTTTTCGATGATTAAAATTTGTATTTGTTTTCTAAGTTAAGCAGTTTAATTGAATTTGAATATGAGTTTGTAATATAAATCTAAAATAATGTTAATTTTAATAATTGTTCACCTTCTCGTGAGCAATAACTGAATTGAATTCTTTTTAGTTTTCGTTTAAAGGTTTAATTATCTGTTAAAACCTTTTTTTTTTTGGTTGGCAGCACCAAGCAAACTTAAACTGAAAATATTTGAAAATCGTAATACCAAAAAAGAGTTGAGTCTAACAAGTGGAGTTGAAAATCGGAGAGGGGTATATTTTAAACCTTTGGTTTTTAAAATATTTCAAAAGTTAGTTTTTTTTCGTTAAAGCGAAATAAGTTTAAAAGTAGGGTCGGCACTGGTCTGAACAGATTATTTTAAGTTTGTTGGACACCCTATGAAGTACTATATGCATACGAGAATATACATATGTATGTTACTCAAAAAACTTGGCACGCTGAGTCGAGTTCGCCATGTCCGTCTATTTGTACAAAAGCGAACGAGCTTCCCGTTTATATACTCTTGCAAACTCTTGCTACTCTATAACTGATGAGGATGATGAGACGAGTTAAAATCCGACTGGATATCTGCCTGTCCATCCGTCCATCTGCGGAAGCGATAACTTGAGTAAAAATTAAGATATCTAATGAAAATAGGTTCGCGTGTTTCTTGGAAAGGAAGTGAGAACGACTTCGCAGATAGACGTAATCGAGCCATTGCCAAGCACACAAATCCAATTAATGTAAATATATAAACTACCTTAACTATGCACTAAATTAAGATATAAAACTTTAAGCAGTAGCAACAGGCAATCAATATCTCCTAAACCACCCCAAGCGCCCCTACCAACACTGAATGAAATCAGTTGATAACCCTTTGCACTCCTTATGTAAAAGTGCTGCTGAAAACTATTAAAAGTGCAATAAATCCATAATAAAATACGTCAGAGACATTAAAAAAAGACCGTAAGCTCTTTGCAGAGAACGTTTATCATAAAGAAGGTTCACGTTTCAAATATCGTAACTTTTCGAAGGGGTACTCGGCAGAGATGAGGGAGTCTCAACGCAGGCAAATTATAAGCGTGTTTCACCAGAGTTTTGCAGCAGGGGACTAGGGGACTCGAAAATAGCAGAATTGAGAATTTTCGGTGATAAACGAGAAATATAATGTTAATTTCAATGTAAAGGAATGTATGCTTACAGATTCGCTTATTTACTATGCACAAACGACTCTGCTTATAACTTATAGATCGATATACATACATACATATAAAGGGTGATTTTTTAAGAGCTTGATAACTTTTAAAAAAAAAAAAACGCATAAAATTTGCAAAATCTCATCGGTTCTTTATTTGAAACGTTAGATTGGTTCATGACATTTACTTTTTGAAGATAATTTCATTTAAATGTTGACCGCGGCTGCGTCTTAGGTGGTCCATTCGGAAAGTCCAATTTTGGGCAACTTTTTCGAGCATTTCGGCCGGAATAGCCCGAATTTCTTCGGAAATGTTGTCTTCCAAAGCTGGAATAGTTGCTGGCTTATTTCTGTAGACTTTAGACTTGACGTAGCCCCACAAAAAATAGTCTAAAGGCGTTAAATCGCATGATCTTGGTGGCCAACTTACGGGTCCATTTCTTGAGATGAATTATTGTCCGAAGTTTTCCCTCAAAATGGCCATAGAATCGCGAGCTGTGTGGCATGTAGCGCCATCTTGTTGAAACCACATGTCAACCAAGTTCAGTTCTTCCATTTTTGGCAACAAAAAGTTTGTTAGCATCGAACGATAGCGATCGCCATTCACCGTAACGTTGCGTCCAACAGCATCTTTGAAAAAATACGGTCCAATGATTCCACCAGCGTACAAACCACACCAAACAGTGCATTTTTCGGGATGCATGGGCAGTTCTTGAACGGCTTCTGGTTGCTCTTCACCCCAAATGCGGCAATTTTGCTTATTTACGTAGCCATTCAACCAGAAATGAGCCTCATCGCTGAACAAAACACGCGCGCGAAACACATTTCGAACCGAACACTGATTTTGGTAATAAAATTCAATGATTTGCAAGCGTTGCTCGTTAGTAAGTCTATTCATGATGAAATGTCAAAGCATACTGAGCATCTTTCTCTTTGACACCATGTCTGAAATCCCACGTGATCTGTCAAATACTAATGCATGAAAATCCTAACCTCAAAAAAATCACCCGTTATTTGTTATGAAAACACATATGTAAGTGTGTATTTTAAAATTGACCCATTTTATGGTATATTCCATAAAATCTTTGCAAGTATTACTACCTAAATATAAATTTTATATGGGTTTGACAGATCATATACGTATTTATTAAAGGGCTGCATGAATACGCAAAAAACAAACTTTGAGTCACTGTCCAAAAATTTCAACTTGCACTCACTCACACAACGTAAAAATGAATTCTCATGTTTGGGTAAAATAAGGACCGAGTCTCATTAGTGAGAACAACAACGAGTTCGCTCAACTCATAGCACTCTCACAAGTAACGATCCACTCTCTGTAGAATTGGTCTACCAAAGCATTTCATTCTGTTGGTGTGTATTAATTCTGTGCAAGAAGGATGTTGGATGAGTGAATGATGTTCGTGTGAATTAACAACTGTTAATTCGAGTTATTCTATTTGCACGACTAGAAAGAAGTATACATATATTCAATTTTATTGCAATTTTTCATGAAGTTTATTTAGGGATTAATAGATTTAACAAAATATTATAAAAAATAAAAATATTTTAGAACTAAAACCTGTCCTTTGGAACAATTGAAAAAAAAACTCTTTTTAAATCACAAAATACATACAACTTTTAGTTCCAAAGTATCACATTTTTATTAGTTACATTCGCGTTCATTTCCAGTCCAATTAACTCATGTGTAAATATACCTATGTATTATGCTGATAAACTGTCGATAAATCGTAAAAAAAACATTAGAGAAAAAACATAAGTACGTACGTGCGACGTACGAGTCTCTTTATATCGACTAACGAGAAACTTATACATAACATGAAATGAAATTGTAAAGAAAAGCATCAAATACCATACATGGATACATATGTATTTTTTATTTTTATGTATTCTAAACTATGAAATAAAAAAGAAATTCGCTTATTCAACAAAAAAATATACACATAATTCTTGTATTAAAAAATAATATGTAAAACCCTTCAGTCTCATATAACTTAAAAAAATTGCGCTATTAAAAACTTAAACAAAAAAGAAGCAATTCATTTATCTAACAAAAATATAAAATATATACGTAATTCATTTATTTAAAAAAAATGTGTAACACATTCACCAGTCTTTTTGAACTTAAAAATAATTTATTTAAAAAATTAATGACTTCAGAAATTTAGAAAAGATAATTATCAAATTAGTTTAAACTCTAGAAATAATTAATTAATTTACATATTCGTATGTAAAAACATAATTTTTCCTACAGTAACAGGGTTAGACCCAATAACACAACGCTTTTCAGAAAGTAAATTTTTGGCATTTGAGAATATTCTCTCAGACGAGGCACTACTAGCCGGTGTTGCTAAGATTTTTAAACTCAATTTAAAAAGTAACGGAAATTTAAGTTTATTTAATTCCCACCATTGTAAAACATCAAAATTGTCGTGCATTACTTCCTTGACATTTTCGTATAATAGTAATTCATTTTGAACTCGATCAAGATTATTTGTTGGATTTGAAGGCTGAAGAAATCCTGAGAAAAGTTGTTCCTTATTATTTGAGAGAGAATTTAATTGACTTCTTTCGTTATTGCTTTGATCTTGCTCAATGATCAATGCTTCTAGCATGTTTTTGCAATGTAGTTTTATATAATTTTTTTCTTCATTTGTAAACTGTAACAATTTATTAGTCGGTGGAAACAAAAACAAAGCAATTTTGTGAAAAATTGTTAAGTTTTTAATTACGACATCATTTATCAATGTGCTGAGTTTAATTTTTAACGATTTTATGCATTCTGAATCATCATCGCTATTTGTTTCACATATTTGTTTTAAAAAGTAAACATGCACAATAACTAAATTTAAAGTAGGGTAGTTATCTCCTTCTAATTCTTTTGATGTTAGTTCGAACTTTTTCAAAATATTTATTGTGTCTTTTAAAGTATTTAAGCTGATGTTACTTATTCTATGGGTTTGACTTTTTATATGTAAAATGTTTATAATATCGATCCAATTGCTTTGAACAGATTGCAATAAATAATAGATTGAGTTCCATCTAGTTTCAGAAAAACTTTTTAGTGTGGTTTTTAGTTGTGCATTAGCCCCAGACTTTTTAAAATATGTTACAAGTTTGATGCACTTTTTACATATTTCCCTTATATCTGAACACTCCTCAATAGATTTTTGAACTATGTTGTGCAGCATATGACTGACGCAGAATATGTGATCGTATGTACTAAATGCAGCTTTCATATTGGAGCCCCTGTCTGTAACAATTATCCCCTTATCAAGACTTCAATCAAACTCCTTCAATGCCGCCTTTACTTTTTGTATAATTCTTTCACCTATATTAAATAAAGTTACACTTCGTTTTTAATTATGAAACTTTCGCAGTATAATGAAAAACTAAAAATTAAAATAAAATATATATATGGTATCAAGGCATATTGAACAAGTAGCCTCATGTGAAAATCCCATGTATTTTGTTGTTGCCTGAAACCTCGAATGCATCAACCTACGAAATATCAAGTTTGATTTGAAAATACGTACATACATATGTACAGCTGCGAGCACTAAAATATTAGTGTGCAATTGTGGTAAGCATTTCTTGAAATTACAACAAATTGTTGTACTTGACACCACATATAGCACGTACACATACATATCTGCAAATATATACCGTTTCAACAAATACTTACTACTACAAGATTCAAAATCCATTGATCGAAAAGCAATAAGCTTCATTCCAATTTTTCCGCTTTTTATATAGTGAATAGTCATAGACAAAAACGATTGTTTTAAATAATTATCGGTCCATAAATCTGAGGTAAGTCTTCTTCTTCTTTACCGGCGTAGACACAGCTTACGCGATTATAGCCGAGTCAACAACAGCGCGTCAATCGTTTCTTCTCTTCGCTACGTGGCGCCAATTGGATATTCCAAACGAGGCCAGGTCTTTCTCAACTTGGTCCTTCCACCGGAGTGGAGGTCTTCCTCTTCCTCTGCTTCCCGCGGCGGGTACTGCGTCGAATACTTTCAGAGCTGGAGTGTTTTCATCCATCCGGACAACATGGCCTAGCCAGCGTAGCCGCTGTCTTTTAATTCGCTGAACTATGTCGATGTCGTCGTATATCTCGTACAGCTCATCGTTCCACTGAATGCGGTATTCGCCGTGGCCAACGCGCTAAGGACCATAAATCTTTCGCAGAACTTTTCTCTCGAAAACTCGCAACGTCGACTCATCGGTTGTTGTCATCGGCCAAGCCTCTGCACGATATAGCAGGACAGGAATTATGAGCGACTTATAGAGTTTGGTTTTTGTTCGTCGAGAGAGGACTTTACTTTTCAATTGCCTACTCAGTCCGAAGTAGCACCTGTTGGCAAGAGTAATCCAGCGTTGGATTTCCAGGCTGACATTGTTGGTGGTGTTTACGCTGGTTCCAAGATAGACGAAATTATCTACAACTTCAAAGTTATGACTGTCAACAGTGACGTGAGTGCCAAGTCGCGAGTGCGACGACTGTTTGTTTGATGACAGGAGATATTTCGTCTTGCCCTCGTTCACTGCCAGACCCATTTGCGTTGCTTCCTTGTTCACTCTGGAGAAAGCAGAACTAACGGCGCGGGTGTTGAGACCGATGATATCAATATCATCGGCATAAGCCAGCAGTTGTACACTCTTATAGAAGATGATACCTTCTCTGTTGAGTTCTGCAGCTCTAACTATTTTCTCCAGAAGCAGGTTGAAAAAGTCGCACGATAGGGAATCACCTTGTCTGAAACCTCGTTTGGTATCGAACTGCTCGGAGAGGTCCTTCCCGATCCTGACGGAGCTTTTCGTGTTGCTCAACGTCAGTTTACAAAGCCGTATTAGTTTTGCGGGGATACCAAATTCAGACATCGCGGCATAAAGGCAGCTCCTTTTCGTGCTGTCGAAAGCAGCTTTGAAATCGACGAATAGGTGGTGAGTGTCGATTCTCCTTTCACGGGTCTTTTGCAAGATTTGGCGCATGGTGAATATCTGGTCGGTTGTTGATTTACCAGGTCTGAAGCCACACTGATAAGGTCCAATCAGTTTGTTGACAGTGGGCTTTAATCTTTCACACAATACGCTCGATAGAACCTTGTACGCGATGTTGAGGAGGCTAATCCCACGGTAGTTGGCGCAGATTGTGGGGTCTCCTTTTCTATGGATTGGGCATAGCACACTTAAATTCCAATCGTTGGGCATGCTCTCATCCGACCATATTTTGCAAAGAAGCTGATGCATGCTCCTTATCAGTTCTTCGCCGCCGTGTTTAAATAGCTCGGCCGGCAATCCGTCGGCTCCTGCCGCTTTGTTGTTCTTCAGGCGGGCAACTGATATTCGAACTTCGTCATGGCCGGGCAATGGAACGTCTGCTCCATCGTCATCGATTGGGGAATCGGGTTCGCCTTCTCCTGGTGCTATGTGTTCACTGCCATTCAGCAGGCTGGAGAAGTGTTCCCTCCATAATCTAAGTATGCTCTGGGCATCGGTGGCTAGATCACCTTTGGGGGTTCTACATGAGTATGCTCCGGTCTTGAAACCTTCTGTAAGTCGCCGCATTTTTTCGTAGAATTTTCGAGCATTACCCCTGTCGGCCAGCTTATCAAGCTGTTCGTACTCACGCATTTCGGCCTCTTTCTTCTTCTGTCTGCAAATGCGTCTCGCTTCCCTCTTCAACTCTCGGTATCTATCCCATCCCGCACGTGTTGTGGTCGATCGTAACGTTGCGAGGTAGGCAGCCTGTTTTCTCTCCGCTGCGACACGGCACTCCTCGTCGTACCAGCTGTTCTTTTGCACTTTCCGAAAACCAATGGTTTCGGTTGCAGCTGTACGTAAGGAGTTTGAAATGCCGTCCCACAGTTCCCTTATACCGAGTTGTTGACGAGTGCTCTCAGAGAGCAGGAGTGCAAGCCGAGTAGAAAATCGTTCGGCTGTCTGTTGTGATTGCAGCTTCTCGACGTCGAACCTTCCTTGTGTTTGTTGGCGTGCGTTTTTTGCTGCACAGAGGCGGGTGCGAATCTTAGCTGCAACAAGATAGTGGTCCGAGTCGATGTTGGGACCTCGGAGCGCACGCACATCTAAAACACTGGAGACGTGTCTTCCGTCTATCACAACATGATCGATCTGGTTGGTGGTTTTTCGATCCGGAGACAGCCAGGTAGCTTGATGTATCTTCTTATGCTGGAATCTAGTACTACAGATAACCATATTGGGGATGTTTCCTCGTGGAGGCTGAATGTACCGACCGTAGTGCCAAAGATACCTTCTTTGGCCACCCTGGCGTTGAAGTCGCCAAGCACGATTTTGACATCGTGGCGGGACATCTCTCATAAGTGCGCTCCAAGCACTCATAAAAAGCATCTTTGGTCACATCGTCCTTCTCTTCCGTCGGGTCGTGGGCGCAAATCAGCGATATGTTGAAGAACCTCGCTTTGATGCGGATTGTGGCTAGACGTTCATTCTCCGGAGTGAATGATAGTTCTCAGCGACGGAGTCTCTCTCCCACCACGAATCCAACACCAAACTTGCGCTCCTTTATATGGCCACTGTAGTAAATGTCACAAGGACCTACTCGTCTCTGTCCTTGTCCCGTCCATCGCATTTCTTGGACGGCGGTGATGTCAGCCTTTATCTTTACGAGGACATCTACCAGCTGGGCAGCGGCACCTTCCCAATTAAGGGACCGGACATTCCAGGTGCATGCCCTCGAATCATAGTCCTTATTTCGTTTGCCATGGTCGTCATCAAAAGGGGGGTCGCTCATCCGAGGCTGTTTGTTGTTTTTCATTGGGGGTGTTTTTTTTACGTGGCAGGTCCCAAACCCAGCGCACAACCCTAAGTAGGGGATTTTCGCCTTCTCACTTTAGCTCGCCTTCAAACGGATGTTCTTAGGCTACCCAGAGGATACTTGGTCAAAGACCGAAAGTCGTGAGCTGCTTGAGTCATATGTAAAAGAATCATTTCTGGCCACTCCCAAGTGAATGGCGATCAGAGAACTTTCCTCACTTGCGTGAACTTCTACACATGACTCCATCCTCCTACTAAGTTCACTTTGTTCTAATTTTAAGGAATCGTGGGCTATATTGTATAGATTGTCTATGTTTCTGGATATCGTTGTTGGATGAGGTAATAGTTGATCAGTATCTACGTTCGACCCATACTTAGCTCCAATTGAAAGTATTAGATCCGTATATTTTTTCAGTCCTGCATCTTCGATCATCTTGAATGGTCTGCAATTTTTAGTGACCCATTCAGTGAATGTATCAGCAACATTTTTTTTGTGTCGTTGTCCACTAATATCTTTGGGTGATCCGAATGGTTTTTTAAATTTTTATAGCATTTATGTTTCACAAGGTTAGACGTGCTATTCATAAATTTAAAAAAGCTGTTACAATTTTTGCATGCAACAACATCTCTTACCAAACTGCCACTATTTTCAACCTTGCCAAAAATTTCCCAAACCTTGCTTTTCCCAGCTTCAATAACCACTGTATATTTCGCTTTCACTAAATTATCCTTAATTTCATTAAGCTGCTGCCTTAGTACAGGCGCAGACTGGGTTGACGATGCAGATTCATCTAATGTTACCTATTTTTGTAAAACAGAGACACAGGTGTAAATTGTATTACAACTTGGCAAATATTAGCAAACAATTGCACTGAATTTGCCATGAATGTATATATGTTACATCTAGACAAATTTACAAACATTATCCCTATAGTCTGTCATATACATATGTTTACATCAGTGAAGCGCTTTACCTAGCTCGCGGGCGGCCGACTTTATTGCTCTCTTACAGATTCGCTCACACGTATTAGTGAAGCGCTCTCTATACATTGTGGAAAATGAATGTCCATTTGGAAATCACTTGATCAACGACTGTTGACTGCTACACATGTAATTTGTATGTGCGCGCTGATTAACAATTTTACTATGTTTAATATTGGGTGGGAAAACAAGTTTTTGTTTTCCGAAAACTTTTTCGGTAATGCTGAGTGTTTAGTTTGTAAACATATAACTAAACGAAATAGGCAGTACTATGTTAAAAGGCATTATAGCGGAAACCATTTTATTTATGAATCGGTAACGAGCAGTTCTAGAGAATTATTTATATGCCAACTAAAAAACCCGTTTTATGAGCAATTCATTAGCGATTCATTGGGAGAAAACTCAAGCGTTCGTTATGCTCAACGAAAGGCTAGTTTTGCTCTAGCTTTAGAGCTGGCAAAGCAGGGAAGACCATGCGAGGACGGAGTTCTTTTTAAAGATATGTGTCAAAAGGTTTTTCAATGTTCTAGGTCAGGAAGTTTTCGCTGCTATCAGTTCAATAACTTTATCACGGACAACCATAACTCGACGCACTGAAGTAATAGGCCGACATATTTATAATATGACTATGCGAAGGGTGCAAAAAAGCAAGTATTTTTCCATATCTATTGATGAGAGTACAGATATATCCGATGTGAACCAATTAATTATTTATGTAAAAACGGTAGATGAAAACTTCGATACAAAAGTGGACTTGCTTTCGGTTGTATCTATGCATGGCCATGTGACTGGTAACTTCGTATAAAGTTTTGCGGCTCCGAACTAGATTTAGATAAGTTGGTTCAAAACCATGAAAATATTGATTTTTAGTTTTTTGATACAGCCGTTTAGCTGAAAACTTCAACATAAATTCAGTACTTAAAATTTTTTAATTTTAATTTCTTTTTGACACGTGAATTGTCTTTATTTTTATAATTGCTAAAAAATTAATAAGGAATTTCATTAATTTCACAATTTTGTAAAAGTTGTCGAATCACTTTCAATTTTTTTTTATATAAATTAATACTAAAGTTTTGTATTTTTTTGGGTGTAGCAGCAAGCAGGATGGAGTCATGTGTAGAAGTTCACGCAAGTGAGGAAAGTTCTCTGATCGCCATTCACTTGGGAGTGGCCCGAAACGATTCTTTTACATATGTCTCAAGCAGCTCACGACTTCCGGTCTTTGACCAAGTATCCTCTGGGTAGCCTAAGAACATCCGTTTGAAGGCGAGCTAAAGTGAGAAGGCGAAATATCCCCTACTTAGGGTTGTGCGCTGGGTTTGGGACCCGCCACGTAAAAAAAACACCCCCAATGAAAAAGCAAACACAGCCTCGGATGAGAGACCCCCCTTTTGATGACGACCATGGCAAACGAAATAAGGACTATAATTTGAGGGCATGCACCTGGAATGTCCGGTCCCTTAATTGGGAAGGTGCCGCTGCCCAGCTGGTAGATGTCCTCGTAAAGATAAAGGCTGACATCACCGCCGTCCAAGAAATGCGATGGACGGGACAAGGACAGAGACGAGTAGGTCCTTGTGACATTTACTACAGTGGCCATATAAAGGAGCGCAAGTTTGGTGTTGGATTCGTGGTGGGAGAGAGACTCCGTCGCCGAGTACTATCATTCACTCCGGAGAATGAACGTCTAGCCACAATCCGCATCAAAGCGAGGTTCTTCAACATATCGCTGATTTGCGCCCACGCCCCGACGGAAGAGAAGGACGATGTGCTCAAAGATGCTTTTTATGAGTGCTTGGAGCGCACTTATGAGAGATGCCCCCGCCACGATGTCAAAATCGTGCTTGGCGACTTCAACGCCAGGGTGGGCAAAGAAGGTATCTTTGGCACTACGGTCGGTAAATTCAGCCTCCACGAGGAAACATCCCCAAATGGGTTGAGGCTGATCGACTTCGCCGGGGCCCGAAATATGGTTATCTGTAGTACTAGATTCCAGCATAAGAAGATACATCAAGCTACCTGGCTGTCTCCGGATCGAAAAACCACCAACCAGATCGATCATGTTGTGATAGACGGAAGACACGTCTCCAGTGTTTTAGATGTGCGTGCGCTCCGAGGTCCCAACATCGACTCGGACCACTATCTTGTTGCAGCCAAGATTCGCACCCGCCTCTGTGCAGCAAACAACGCACGCCAACAAACACAAGGAAGGTTCGACGTCGAGAAGCTGCAATCACAACAGACAGCCGAACGATTTTCTTCTCGGCTTGCACTCCTGCTCTCTGAGAGCACTCGTCAACAACTCGGTATAAGGGAACTGTGGGACGGCATTTCAAACTCCTTACGTACAGCTGCAACCGAAACCATTGGTTTTCGGAAAGTGCAAAAGAACAGCTGGTACGACGAGGAGTGCCGTGTCGCAGCGGAGAGAAAACAGGCTGCCTACTTCGCAACGTTACGATCGACCACAACACGTGCGGGATGGGATAGATACCGAGAGTTGAAGAGGGAAGCGAGACGCATTTGCAGACAGAAGAAGAAAGAGGCCGAAATGCGTGAGTACGAACAGCTTGATAAGCTGGCCGACAGGGTAATGCTCGAAAATTCTACGAAAAAATGCAGCGACTTACAGAAGGTTTCAAGACCGGAGCATACTCCTGTAGAACCCCCAAAGGTGATCTAGCCACCGATGCCCAGAGCATACTTAGATTATGGAGGGAACACTTCTCCAGCCTGCTGAATGGCAGTGAACACATAGCACCAGGAGAAGGCGAACCCGATTCCCCAATCGATGACGATGGAGCAGACGTTCCATTGCCCGGCCATGACGAAGTTCGAATATCAGTTGCCCGCCTGAAGAACAACAAAGCGGCAGGGGCCGACGGATTGCCGGCCGAGCTATTTAAACGCGGCGGCGAAGAACTGATAAGGAGCATGCATCAGCTTCTTTGCAAAATATGGTCGGATGAGAGCATGCCCAACGATTGGAATTTAAGTGTGCTATGCCCAATCCATAAAAAAGGAGACCCCACAATCTGCGCCAACTACCGTGGGATTAGCCTCCTCAACATCGCGTACAAGGTTCTATCGAGCGTATTGTGTGAAAGATTAAAGCCCACCGTCAACAAACTGATTGGACCTTATCAGTGTGGCTTCAGACCTGGTAAATCAACAACCGACCAGATATTCACCATGCGCCAAATCTTGCAAAAGACCCGTGAAAGGAGAATCGACACTCACCACCTATTCGTCGATTTCAAAGCTGCTTTCGACAGCACGAAAAGGAGCTGCCTTTATGCCGCGATGTCTGAATTTGGTATCCCCGCAAAACTAATACGGCTTTGTAAACTGACGTTGAGCAACACGAAAAGCTCCGTCAGGATCGGGAAGGACCTCTCCGAGCAGTTCGATACCAAACGAGGTTTCAGACAAGGTGATTCCCTATCGTGCGACTTTTTCAACCTGCTTCTGGAGAAAATAGTTAGAGCTGCAGAACTCAACCGAGAAGGTACCATCTTCTATAAGAGTGTACAACTGCTGGCTTATGCCGATGATATTGATATCATCGGTCTCAACGCCCGCGCCGTTAAATCTGCTTTCTCCAGAGTGAACAAGGAAGCAACGCAAATGGGTCTGGCAGTGAACGAGGGCAAGACGAAATATCTCCTGTCATCAAACAAACAGTCGTCGCACTCGCGACTTGGCACTCACGTCACTGTTGACAGTCATAACTTTGAAGTTGTAGATAATTTCGTCTATTTAGGAACCAGCATTAACACCACCAACAATGTCAGCCTAGAAATCCAACGCAGGATTACTCTTGCCAACAGGTGCTACTTCGGACTGAGTAGGCAATTGAAAAGTAAAGTCCTCTCTCGACGAACAAAAACCAAACTCTATAAGTCGCTCATAATTCCCGTCCTGCTATATGGTGCAGAGGCTTGGACGATGTCAACAACCGATGAGTCGACGTTGCGAGTTTTCGAGAGAAAAGTTCTGCGGAAGATTTATGGTCCTTTGCGCGTTGGCCACGGCGAATACCGCATCCGATGGAACGATGAGCTGTACGAGATATACGACGACATCGACATAGTTCAGCGAATTAAAAGACAGCGGCTACGCTGGCTAGGTCATGTTGTCCGGATGGATGAAAACACTCCAGCTCTGAAAGTATTCGACGCAGTACCCGCCGCGGGAAGCAGAGGAAGAGGAAGACCTCCACTCCGGTGGAAGGACCAAGTGGAGAAGGACCTGGCCTCGCTTGGAATATCCAATTGGCGCCACGTAGCGAAGAGAAGAAACGATTGGCGCGCTGTTGTTGACTCGGCTATAATCGCGTAAGCGGTGTCTACGCCAGTAAAGAAGAAGAAGAGCAGCAAGCTCTCTCATACTCCAACACACGCACACAGTTTGGTAGTGTGCGTTTGGGCATCACTGGTTTACATGCACACATAATTATATATGAGCACAAATGCGACCGCTTGGTCTTTTAACATAATATCGAAACTTTTAATAACCAAAGCAAATATACATATGTATGTATATTTTTGTACATAAATACTAAAGGGTTGGAAGAAATCATCATCATCTCATAAACAAACCCAACTCACACTCATATCATCAACCAGCAGTGAATGCAAAGCGTTAGCGTTCGCTTAGTAGTGGAATAGTGTGTGATCGTCACTTATTGTTATGTGAATTCATTGTTTCTCTCATTCTTTTAATAGAACAGGGTGCACCCATAGTGTTCATATATACATATGTAAATATGTATACTCAATGCTTCATGCGAAATCTCCGTTGACACGGGCAATCAATGGCGAAGCTCGCATTTTTTGCTTTCATGTCAACGAGTCAATCCGTCGACACAGCATTGTGTTGTTGGTACAAAATCCGAGCTGTGCCGAAAAAATAAGCAAACGATCGTCTATTCCCAAACTTATTTTGTCTACTGCCCACTTTGAGAATAAATATTTTTTTAGCGCCCCCCTTTTTTCACCTATTTAAAAACCACTATAACTTCAAATTAATTATTGTGACCTACATATGTATATTAACGGAGAATTCTAAACGAAACTTTAACTATAACCAGCAACTTGAAACCTGAGCGCTTAGGTCTCAAGTTAACTCTTACGGGCTCCACCTGCCAATAAGAATGATTATTGAAACACAACTTTATAGTATTAAAACAGAGACTGTTTTATTAAAAATAAAACTGAAATAATCGATCCATATACATATAAAAACTAATGTGGAGGATGAATCTGATGTTGTTTAATAAGTTTTTTAATATCAGGTTCAATTTACTCAAGAACAGTCGCAAGTCGCTACGTTCGGTTACAAGCAAGCGATTTCTATTTTTAGTAAGCAGTGTTGTCACAGCACTAAATCCACGTTCACACAAATATGACGATGGGAATGCTATCATGAATCGTTGAACGATTGACCACAATCCAGGGTACAATTGCGAGATTGGTTTTTGTAGCCAAAATTCTTGGTAACCATTTTTGAACTTGATTTTTATTTCCTCGTTTGTTGTCAATTCTATAAGTTCTTCTTCCAGCTGAGGTGACATTGCTGTGTTGACATTTAAAAACGGATCCAACACCCAGTCTGGTATTTCTAAGTTCAAAATGTCCTGGTATCGTTCGGTGAAGTCAATGTGAAGGTTTTCCAAATGTTGGCAGTAGGCAAACAATTCGTCGTTACTGCATAATACTGATAAATTCGGAAAATTGTGAAACCCACGTCTGCCCAGATTCTTTTTGTGTAGAAGCAGTTTGGCTGCGAAAGCAGCAACGACGTTTTTTATTTTAATTAAATTTAGTTTATCGCCTTGCAGTTGGAGATTCATGTCGTTGAACAATTTATACAGGTCTGTCATGTAAGCTATATCATTCATTGATGTTATGAGCTTGTCTTGAAATTCTGTTGTAAGAAAGGATAAAGATCCTTTTTTTATTTTCCACATAAAAGATTTAAGGAGTTCAAAAGCTCAAAACGTGCGCTACATCAGCTCGAACCTACCTACCCTACACCTTTGCGCAAATGATTAAATTATGATAGCAAATGCCCACATACAGATTTGGCAATGGCAATAGCAATACGTTTGACAGTTAGTATTCTATAAATTCCATCCTGTCGAGATGCCCCGTTATGAAACGGAGTGACCGATTGACATGATTTTCATTTTTTTCTATATTCAATAAAATAGGACAGATAAATGAAAGACGCGGAGAGAAATATAGAACCGAGTTTGAGCAATCTTTTAATTCATATTAATTGATGTTCACAAGTTGTTGCTGAGAGTCGAGAGCTCATGAAATCGTTGTCTAAGAGGCCTCCTAGCTAAATAAAATTACAAATAACCCCCCAGGCCTCTACACAACGCCCCCATTTTCTTTCTGGGTCTCTTACCGCCCCCCTTGACACCTCCAGCGCCCACAAGGGGGCGTTATCGCCCACTTTGGGAAACACTGGCCTATTGTCACCGCTTCTAACAGCTTCGCCCACAAACTGGCATAAATATGTATGAATATTTACGTATGAGCCTGCATACATATCGACGAAGATTTTTGCGAGCCACGGAAAAATATTTTAGAATTGACAAATACAATATTATAAATCGACAACAGCTGTGTTGCCACTTAGTTGTTGTTGTTAGCTATTTGGCTGTCATGCCTATTGGCTTGTGACGCTGCTGATGCTACTTGAAACGATTGTTGTTTTTATAGGACACAATTTGTAATTTTTGCGGGTGACATATCTACATTTTTTTTTTTTTTTTACGAGGAGGAAGCATCGAAAGCCTGAACCCAAGTCAGTGTGGAACTTTAATCCGAACTAAACCTCCTACTGTCTTGTACCGAACCCCCCGGTACCACCGTCAAGTATTACGTCGGGAGGAAGGTTTTTTTTTTTTTTTTATAGTAGGAGGAAGCATCGAAAGCCGGAGTGCGGGACTTTAATCCGCTAAACCTAACCTACTCCCACCCCATGTCTCTCCCACGGGACCACTGGACAAAGTATTACTTCATGGGAGAGAAGAAGACGATTAAGTCTCCTCTAATGCACGGACTGACTGACGCCTAATCTGTTCTAAATGTCTCAACTTTGTCATAATTAGATTTGCCGTTCTACTGACAGCTTTCCATTTTACAGAGGACTCACACATATGTGCAGTCAAATTTTCCACCGTGATACTACCTCCCAGGGTGGTTTTCAATATTTCCCTTATACTTGAAAACCGTGGGCAATAAAAGAACACGTGTTCAGAGTCTTCTATACACTCTGTACACGTCGGACAGTATTGACTAATGTCATGACGATATTTGAAGAGATAGCTTCTGAAGCAACCATGCCCACTGAGTATTTGGGTAAGGTGGAAATCCAGGTCTCCATGTTTCCTACCTATCCACGAGTGTATGACCGAAATCAGTCGGTAGGTCCACCGTCCTTTGCATGAAGTTTGCCACCGCTGCTGCCACATTGCAATGCTTTTTATTTTCTCTTCTCTTTTTGCTGTGGTAGACGTCTCTGCTAAGTTATAAATTCGCGCGAATTCGTCACCCTGGATGTCAATCGGTGCCATACTGGCTAATACCTCAGCAGCGTCATTTGAAATGGTTCGGAAAGCACTTATCACTCGTATTGCTGAAAGCCTATTCACAGTGTTGATTGGTCTAGCATATGATTTTGTTTCTAGTGCCTGTATCCATATTGGAGCCGCATACAGGATCACTGAACTTATTTCCTTAGCTATTAAACATCGTCGGCTGGAACGCACACAGCCTTTATTTGCCATCATTCTAGACAACGCATTATATATTCTATTTGCTTTTTCAAGTGTTCTTTGAACTTGAGTCTTGAGTGCACTATTCAACTGCGGCTGTGAAGTAATCTCACATTCTCCGATGGTCAGCGATATTTTCTCCTCAATTTTCCTTGAGCTTATGAGCAGGACTTCTGTTTTCTGCTCAGCCGGCTCTAGACTCATAGTAGTAAACCATCGGCGCAGACCATTTATGCTGTCATTGCATTTGATCCGGAGGTCATCCAGATGTTTAGCTACAGCTACCACTATGAGGTCATCCGCATAAGCGACTGTTTTCACATTTTTTGATTGCGGTATTCTTAACACCCTGTCGTACATCAGGTTCCATAGCAGCGGGCCTAAAACCGAGCCTTGCGGTACTCCACTGGAGATAGTGTAGCTCTGAGTTCCCCCGTCCGTCTCGTATAGCAATCTCCTATTTTGAAAATAACTCATTATAATATTTATCAGATACTGAGGAGCATGTATATCGTGTAGAGCTTTTATTATATTTGCCCACTTTGCGGAGTTGAACGCATTCTTCACATCCAGGGTTATTAGCGCGCAGTATTTTTTCCTACCACCTTTCCATCTTTTTCCGCTTATTGCACATTTTGCAGTATCAACTATTTCTCTTAGTGCGTCAATAGTGGACCTCTTTTTGATAAAGCCGTATTGTCTCTCTGATAATCCGCCGGCTTTTTGGATTGCTAACTCCAAGCGGTTTCTTACAATGCTTTCGTACACTTTTCCAATTGTGTCGAGCATGCAAAGGGCTCGATAAGATGAAGGTTCTTCGGGTGGCTTTTTTGGCTTTGGGAGTAGAACCAGACGCTGCATCTTCCACGGATCAGGGAACACCTCTTCTAATATACACGCATTGTACATGTTAACAAATAAGTTGGGTCTTAGAGTTATGGCTTCCTTGAGGGCTCTATTTGGTATACCATCTATTCCGGGCGCTTTAGAGTTTTTGATTTTTTTCGCAATAGCCAAAAGTTCGTCTTCTGTGACTAATAGGGGTGGCTCCGTAGCTTCGTTTCGTTTAGTATAGGAAATGGAGGCATGTGTCGGGAATAACGCTTCGACAACATTTTTCATGAAGGATGCGTTCTTAGGTTGCTGAGACTTATGTTTAAACTTCGACATACAAATTTTGTATGCCGTTCCCCAGGGGTCTATGTTCGCTTCTTCACAGAGCTTTTCGAAACAGGATCTCTTACTACGGATAATAGCTGACTTCAGGAGCTTTTTCTGATATTTAAATGATTCTCTGAGGCTGAGTTCGTTATCACCTCCGTTGTTACGCTGGTGGCGGCGTCTAGCCGAGTGACAGAGCTTCCTCAGCTTGGCGATTTCGTCGTTCCACCAGTATACCGGCTTCCTATTTATATTGCACCTCGTCCTGCGCATAGTTGCATCGCATGCTGCAACTAGCTCCTTCTGCACAGCGGATACTAAGTGGGCGGCATCTACGCCTGATGCCTTTGCCTCACTCCAAACACTCTCAAAAACGCCAATATCAAAGACTTTTTGCCGCCAGCTTCGTTTTCGACAAGTATTTCTACGACAGAGTTCCGTTTCCTGGGAGAGCGAAACTTCGGCAATTATAGCCATGTGGTCGCTATTTGTATACATGTCTGTCACCTTCCACTTTATATGCCTGCTAAGCGCATCGTTAGCAAACATTAGGTCTATTATTGATCCTTTATTTCCCTTTTGAAAGGTGTTTTGTGTCCCACTGTTTATAATCATAAGGTTTGTTTGACTCAAGAATTCTAAAATGAGGCGACCACGATGGTTTCTGATTCTACTACCCCAAGCTGTAGACCATGCGTTGAAATCTCCCGCTATTATTATTGGCGATTTGCTTCTGATTTCTAGAGACAACTCCAGGAGAAAATCTTCAAATTCGCTAATTGTTGCGCTAGGTCGAGCATAGCAGCTTACAAAAAATATTCCTTGTATATTCGCCCATGTAAAGCCATTATGGGTTTCTTTGGAGCGAGATGTGAGGGCTTGTCCTTTGCAGGCCCATATTGCTGCTTTGCCACTTATATCTTTACACCACGTGCTTTCCGAACGTTGAGAATATTGTTCGCTTAATATGGCGACATCTATGTTTTCTTCTAGCACCGTCTGTTTTAGAAGGTCTTGTGCTGCAGCGCAATGATTAAGATTGAGTTGCAGTATCTTGATTTTTCCGTTGACTTCAACATATCTGCGTATTTAGGACAGGCCGTACTCAGAACAGAGTGTTCCCCTTTGCAGAGCATACAACTCGGGGAATTCGTACATGTTTTTGCCATGTGACCTGCGGTTCCGCAGCGAGTACAAAGGGATGACCTATCAATGGGGCTCCTACATTTGTGTGCGATATGTCCTAGTTTTAAACACCTAAAACAACGAGTAATAGGTGAAAATTCCCAGAGACGACAAATAGACCACCCGATCTTTACTTTACCGCACTTAAGCAAAGTTTTGGCATCCTCAGCCCGTAGGCATATAAGCGCAATTTGAGTGCCACTTCGAGTTTTCCGCAAATTTTTTATATTTTGCTTCCCCAGGTTTTGGATCCCACACTCCTTTTGTAATGCCTCGCAGATTTCTTCCGGGGTGGTTATCTCATCCAAGTCTTTGCACTAATGGTAATATTATGAGTTTTTGGCTGTATTACGGCCATATCACCAATAACTCCCTCTAGGGCACTTTCGAACGTATCGGCTCTCTTTTCTGTTTGACTTTTTAATTCGATTAGTAGGTCTCCTTTGAGGGTTTTTCTAATATACCTCACGTTTGATCCCAGTTCTTCAAGGCCACTGTCGCATTTTATTTTTTTCAGTATATCTGCATACGATGCTCCCTCTTTTTTTGTTAAGATAATAGCGTCTGGTTTCGATCTTATTCTCTTTTCAATCGGTTTCTTCTTTCTGACAACGTCTACCCATTTTTCGCCTGCGGGCTTGACTCCCAGATTGTCTTTGTGCATGCATTCAGTGACCTCACTATATGTTGCTTGCACTTTATGAATCATATTTTTCGGCTTCTTCGTTGGTGGCAAATATCCCAATATCTCGCGAGGTCTCTTTGGGGCATTTTTATCATTTTTGATAGGGGATTCCTGCGACGCCTTTCCTACCATAACTTTTTTTGATGGGTTTTCTTGCTTTTCAGCCTTGTCATACAAGCTTGTTATACAGCTTAACAGATCACGCATAGCTTGGTTAATATGTCTCTGACCAGACATCATGCTTTCGAGCTCTTTAATTTTTTTACCCAGTTTGCAGAAAATATTGGGATTTTCATAATTTTGAAACTGCTCAGATTTTCCACCTTTGCCTGCTTGGTCGGCATTTTCACATATTTTTGCTGATCCAGCAGCGGTGGCTTCTTCAGATTTGCCTTTTGGAGGCGTTCTCAAGATTTTTGAGTTCCTCCGAAAAGGATTCTCTGGTGTACATCCCAAACTGTTCTCAGAGGCCATAACTCCGGCAGAGAATAGTTGGGAACACCTGTCAGTGGGTACGTTCAGTCTTTGCCCTAACAAACCTTACTTATATTTTGATGGTTGGCAATGCCGTAACCAAAGCAAAACGAAGAAGGAGAAAAAGGAGAAACAAAACAAAACACAGCTGATAGACTGAAATCAAAACGGCAAAAAAGAATTAAGTGCACGTTTTGATTCGCTGTTAGATGGGAAAATTCCTATTTAATTTCTACTTTATATATATATAATTACCAAAAAAAGGGCAGGTAAGTGCCAAATATATTCTATTGAAACGAAATCAAAGTACTTATCTAATTTTTGGTATTAGCATCCAATCAATCAAAGGTCCAGTTCCAGTCTCCCGGTGAGTCTCAAATAAAAAACAAGCCTTCTACCACTTTAAAAACTACAAATTCTTGCTGATATTTCAGACCACTAAAAACACGTCTACTTTCACTGACTACCTTAACATGTGCAAGGAAGGTTGAGTATTACTCATACGTACGTGATGGTCCTAATGCATTCCGTAGCAAGCTGCATTTACTTGGCCCCACCTCGGTTTGTCTTATACCCCTTATACCCCCCTAGTACAGTGATTGTCACCCAAAACCTCCTTGTCTGCTCCAGTCATGGTTTGTGTGTCGCGTCTTAGTTGTTCGTTGGAATTTGTAGTAATCTTCTACGTTGTTGTTCTCCAGCTCTTTGGCGTTTCATGATTTTTGCTGCCACTTCGGACACGGCTTTCCACTTATCTAGTGATTCTACCATTTGGGACACTAGATTTTCTGGGGTTGGGTCTTTCCCGAATGCGTTTTTCAAAAATTGCCTTTCTTCGTCGTATTCCGCACATTGGAACATTGTGTGCTCCACATTCTCGATGATCTCGCCTCCGCAATAATCGCATACATCGTTGTCCTCATGTTTGAATCGCTTCAAATATGATTTAAAACAGCCGTGTCCAGTGAGAACTTGGGTGAGGTAAAAATCTACTTCTCCGTGCGGTCTATTAAGCCATAGTTCTATTTTAGGGATTAGGCAGAAAGTCCAGCGACAATTTCGGCTGTCTTCCCATCGTTTTTGCCAGCGCTTCACCGTATCTGCTCTGGCTTTCTCCTTTTGGATTCTGGGCGTTACTCTCTCATTTGAACGGTATGTGAGCTCTTTGACTAAGAGGTCTAGCGGGTGTAAGCCCGCGATCACTAGGGCAGCGCCTTCGGATACTGTACGAAACGCGGAGCATACTCTTAATGCGCATATTGTGTACGTAGAAAAAAGGCCGCGACGATATGATTTGACTTCAAGAGCTTTCTCCCATATTTGGGCGCCATATAGAGCAACTGACTTTAATACTCCGGCTAGTAGTCGTCTCCTATTTTGTTTTGGTCCACGGGTATTAAGCATTAGCCGGGTTAGAGCTCTGCATATTTTCGTAGCTTTTTCACTTGCATAAGCTACGTGTTCTTTAAACGATAATCTTGCGTCAAGAACGATACCCAAATATTTTATAGCAGGCTGAGTGGTTATGCTTACACCTTTAGAGCAGAATGTAGCAACTTCCCGGACCTTTCTGCCTGTAATAAGTACGGCTTCTGTTTTGCTCTCTGCCAGAGATAGTCCATTAGCTTCGAGCCAGTCGCTAATTTGAGAAATTGTTGTGTTGGTTACCGAAACTATATCCTCTATATGTTTAGTTATTACCACCAGGCAATGTCGTCTGCAAACCCAATGATATAAACGTTTTCCGGTACTTTGAGTCGCAGTACTCCGTCATACATTATATTCCAGAGAAGGGGCCCAAGTACAGATCCCTGTGGCACTCCCCCAGAGATTTTGTATTTTTTGTAGCCCTGGTTTGTGTTATAGCATAGGGTCCTCTCGTTGAAGTAGCTGACTATTAGGTTGAAGAGATATGCCGGTACCGAGAAGTTTTTAACGCGCTTAGTATACTTGACCATGATGCCGTATTGAACGCATTTTTGACGTCGAGGGTTGCAACCATGCAGTATTTGATGGTACCACCTTTCCATCTTTTCCCACTAATGGCATTTTCCATTCACTAGGGTCACCGCTGCGATTGTTGATCTTGCCTTCCTAAATCCAAATTGGTTTGGGGATAAACCGCCGGCGTTGTCAATGGCCTTACTTAAGTGTTGATAAATGATCCGCTCAAGAATTTTTCCCGCAGAGTTCAACATGCAGAGTGGTCGGTAGTGGGACGGGTCTGTCAGCGGTTTGTTAGGTTTTGGCAGCAATATTAGGTTTTGCCTTTTCCAAATTGTTGGGAAACAACCATCCTGCATGCACAAATTGAAAAGTGCTCTGAATGGGTCTATGTTCGTAACAATCGCTGTTTTAAGCGCTATATTTGGGATATCATCAGGTCCTGAGGCTTTACGTGGGTCGAGTCGGTCGCATGTCTCTATAACCTCTTCGTTCGTTACTTCTGGTACCAACTCGCTTTGTTGTAACATCGCGATCTCTCGAGGTAGTTGGGGACGGGTCGGGAAAATTACTGAGACAATTCTGTCAAGGGTTGTGTAGGAGGTTGGCATTTGATCTCGAATGCGTAGTTTCCCCATTACTGTCTTGTATGCGAGCCCCTAAGCATTGTTATCAGCATCGTCACAGAGCTTGAGAAAACATTCCTGTTTACTTTTTTTGATGGCCTGTTTCAGGAGCTTTCTCTTGGCCTTGAAACTTGCTTGTAGGGAGTTGTATTCGTAGGTACCACGAGACCTTTGGTATAAGCGTCTTACTTTTTGGCATTCTTTTCGCAGCTTAGCAATTGAGTCGTTCCACCAGTAAACGGGGGGATGATGATTACGCCGTGGAAGCTTCGATATTGATATGTCGCATGCACACTTAATGTGGCTCATAATCAATGAAGTCGCCTGGTTAACCGACCGCAAGTTGTCAGGCAGAGTAGTGGGTCCAAAGGCTTCTTCGAAGAGGTCTGGGTCGAATGTTTTGGGTCGCCATGAACTTCTTGTTAGGGTCGGTAAGTGGAGCCGAGTTTGCGGAGCATTTACCTCAAGTATGATGGCATAGTGATCGCTGAAAGTGTACTGGTCGCTAATTTGCCATTGCGATCTACGAACTAGGCTTGAGTTTACGAAAGTAAGGTCTATCACTGATTGTCGGCCGCCTTTGTTGAACGTGCATTGGTTACTTGTGTTGAGAAGCTCAAGATCAAGGGAAGCAAAATCTTCTAGTAAGGCTTTGCCCCTACTATTAGTTCTTTTGCATCCCCATTCAATAGCCCAGGCATTAAAACCGCCAGCTATTACCAATTTAGTTCTACCTCGGGCATCGGTCACAATGTTGTCGACAATATTCTTAAATTCCTCATCGTTGATGCTGACTCCAATTGAGGGAAGCTTGGGTTATATTTCCATACAGCCGCCTTATTTTTTGTGTCAGTTAACCAGCTTACACTCCGCTTGGTTTTGTATGGTTCGCTGAGTAATGCCACGTCGATCTGCTTTTCAGCGATCGTCTGTTTTAGCAGGTCCTGTGCCGCTTGACAATGGTTAAGGTTGAGTTGTAATAATCTCATACGACCTTTTGTGCAGCCTTCTTATATACCGGGCACCTGACGCTTCCAGTGAAATGCTCAGTTTCTTTGGATCCTGCCTTCAGGCAGAGTAAGCATTTCGGCTTATTGGTGCAGTCCTTGGCTTGATGTTCACCTTCGCCACACCTTCTGCAGATCCTAGACCTATCCTCGTTTGTGCACACTTTCGCTGTGTGACCATAGTCAAGAAGCATCGCTGCGGCTGCCTATGTTCCCGAATACGGCAGATTACCCACCCGACTTTCAGCTTTCTATTTTGTAGAAGCTGTCTAGCTGCCTCAACCGGGAGTTTTATGAGTGCAGTTTGAGTGTCTCCGTAGGCCTTTCTTATGCCCTTAATTGCTGAGATCGACAACTCCTTGTCTCGCAACTCTCTTTGCAGAGCATAGAGAACCTCTTCCTTACTGGTGATTTCATCCAAGTCTTTACACTCAAGTAAGATCTCCTGGGTCAACAATTTAGCGTTTGCTTGGTCACCAAGGCAATTCTTCATATTTTCGTGCGAGTCTCTTGGTATCACTGTACCACTTAGCTGTAGCAGCATTTCTCCGCCTTGTGTTTTGCGTATTTTTGTTACCATATTTCCGAATGCGTTCAGATTAGAGTCTGTCTTAATTTTGCGTAGGATTTCAGCATAGGTAAGATTCCCATTTTTTGAGATTAATATGGCCTGGGGCTTTTTCTTCGGCAATTTCGTAGACTTTTGGTTAGCTTTCCTAGCTATGTACTATGTTCCACGGTTCCTCCATTGGTTTCGGAGAGTCGCAGTTAGCCTCTTGTGATGTTTTTGTGCCCAACTGAGTTGCTGGTAGTGACTTTGTGGTGCCTTCTAAATTGTTGGTATTGACGCTGTCCTTCATTATAATTGATCGTTTAAACTGACCAATTAGATTTGTTCTCGCCCGGGTTTTTGGCGAATTAAAACAAGTTCGTTTCGATTGTTGTTGAGTCTGCTCCTCTGCTATTGGTTCTTCAGAGCTCTTTGCGCGGCCTCGTTTCGGTTGGGTAATTGGGAGAGATGCCGCCTCTCTAACTTCTCTTGTTGCTTGTTTTTGTAGTTTTGCTATTTGATCTATTATATTTCGCATGTGCTGGTTGACATGTCTTTGCTTCTGGCTGTGCGTGAGAGAGATTAGCTTATCTATTAGCACTCCCAGAGCGGACAGCGCGTTCTCTCCTTCGCTCATTGATACCACCAAATCACTGCTATTGGTTTTATTTGCAGAAGACATGTTGACTACGCTTAAGTCGTTAGTCGAAGCTAAACCATTGTCCACAGGAGTCACCTCGCAGGCAGATGATTTAGCAACTTTAATGCTCTGTAATATGGGCATTGTTGTCTGTCGGTCCGGCGATCGGGGAGTCTTATTGCTCCGAGTGAATGGGCTAACATCCTCCTTATTACCAGTGAAGGTATTTGCTTGTTTGGCTTTAGCTGACATTTCCTCAGCTACGCCTGCAGCAATCCTTTAGTACTGGTGATCACGTAAATTCCTCAGGAATGAATCCCTCGGTAATTTCTTTTATTGTGGAACGTGGATTGTGGTATGTGTAGTTTTTTGTGGAAGGGAGAGAGAGAATATGCGCTCTTTGCGAATTCTCTTTTCTGTGACCTTGGCACAAGAAAAAAAAAAACTAGATATTTAAAATATATTTTTCCACTTACTTCTTTTACACGAGAGCACCTGCTCAGTTTAGTGATTAGTGTTGGATGCTGTGGGCACTGCGTTTTCGCGCACTTGGGAAATAATTTTTGGGTATTTCCACTAGTAGCTGGTGCCATAAGCGGAGCACCAGAAAACACGTCACTTTCACTTCACTTGTGTGTATGTGGGGTGACATATTGTTGACATGTGTATGTTGTGTATGCATTATTTGTGTGGGAATGACATACGCCCATATTTATGTAAAGGGTGGGCCATCTAACGTTTTAAATCTGAATGATCTATATTTCGGCATTGGAAACATCAAATACCATTCGGAAAGTGACAGATATTCAGTAAAAAATCTAAAATTTATGAAATGGGTCGCTATTCACTATTCTACACGTTTCAGTTCGCAGATTGGGCAGAAGATCGTTTGACCGAGGATGGTCAATTTTACCGAAAAATCATCTTTTCGGACGAGACTCATTTCCACCTCGAGGTTACGTTAACAAGCAGAATTGCCGCATTTGGGGCACAGAAAATCCGCACATAATCGTCGAGAAGCCAACGCACCCAGCACCAATCACTCTATGGTGCGGATTTTGGTCTTTTGGAATCATCGGCCCATTTTTCTTCGAAAATGAAGAAGGAACCACCGCAACCATCTATGGTAAGCGATATCGCGCACTGTTAACCGAATTTTTCTTCAAGCAAATTGAAGGGGAAGACTTGGACAACATTTAGTTTCAGCAGGACGGCGCTACGTGCCATACTGCAAACGCTACACTCAATCTTTTACGCCCTATTTTCAAAATTTAAAATTTTATATGGCTACATATAGGGTGTACAGTGACTCACACGACCAACCGGATGAACTCAGCTTTAACTTTGGATGTGAGTTAATGCTATTGATATTATAATCTAGCTTAACACATTGTATATCATGAAAAAGGCAATTTTATGCACTTTTTATTTTTTACATAACCCATAAAAAATTTAACTTCATATTTAACATAAACACAAAAAGTCCAATACACACTTCAAATTCATCTCCCACGACTAACCGGATAAAACCCAATGGAAACCCACTGTAAAGTAACGGGACCTTTATTTCATTTAAAATTCTGTAAAAATGTGTAGAGCTAATTCTTATATTGAACCAGATGTAAATTTCATTGCTTGGTGTTTAGTTATATCAAAAATGGCTCCTTCACGTACTCAGACATCTATTGACATTAGAAATTTAAAAATACGACTTCGAGAAGATGGAAAAACTATAAAAGAAATATCAGATATAGTAAAGCGAAGTACTTCCACTATCCACGATATTGTAAGAAGGTTTCGGAAGGAAAATAGAGTGTGTAACATATCCAGAAAAGGCCAAGGAAAAATACTAACAGAAAATGATGAGCGTTTCATATTGCGAATTATTAGAAACAATCCGGCATCTACAGCAGAACTATAAAAATTATAGTTGAAAAGGGTCTAGGCAAAAAAGTTTCAACAGAAACTATTTGACGAACACTTCGGAACAACAATTTGCATGGAAGGGCGATGGTAAAAAAGCCATATATATCGGAAAAAATAAGAAAATTTTCGTATGCATGCTTACTTAGTATAGGGTTTATACTGATTATTGCTCCTGAACTAGGGAATATGACGAACTCGTCAGATATTTTTAATGTCACGAAATAATTGCATTGACGTCTTCGTCGTGTAGGTATTCTGGCTACTTTCTTAGATTATGTGTGAAGGAGGCAAATGTGACATCTAACATAAAAAATAGCGGAATAACTGCTGTGTTGATAGAAATGTCTATTATAATTTGAGATATTCAAATATATTTTCGAAGCATTGCACTAAAACGTGCTGTACTTAAACAGAAACGAAAGAGTATATGCGTACAATATCAAACTGATCCTCAAAAAAAATTGCTAAATATTTGGAATGGTAGAATAGAACTGCCACCAAACACGCAGTGCAATGGATCATAACTGGCTCAGTAATTATTCGATGAATACTATACCACGTGCATCCCAAAAGACTGATGCCAAAACCTTGCCAGACGAATTTTTCGTCTTTTCACACTTGTAGACTGGTTCGTAATGTGCCTGGACGGGTCACTGTTGATTGGACTACAGTGTGAAATGATGGAGCCATGTTTCTATGTCACATATCGACGCAAAAAATCGGTATTATTATAATTAAAGAGCACTCAAACACTTTTCAGAACCCGCAATTCGTTGTTTTGTTGAATTGTGCACTTGCTGGGCACCCACTTGCACTGAGCTTTCGCCCCGTTAGGGCGTCCCCTGCCTCCATTGTCCTCGGTGCTCATTCCATCTTTTTCCAACTTAGCAAATCTCTTTCCATCGGTTGATTTCCCTGGTGCAAATTCAACAGTATTATTCGCCCAAAAAGCAGTGCTTTATTAACATACGAAATGCTTTTTGAAACTTTTTTTGGTAACTAACACAAGTTGTTTCACCTAAATTCCTATATTTCATTAACTAATAGTTCCTCAGTAACGCCAAATTTGTATACGTGTCTTTTAAAGGTAGGGGTTGACTAGAAATCATATGGATGATATTTAGTACTACTAAGTGATACTTGTGTTATGAGCACAGAAAACGATGAACGCAGTGGTCGCCGAAAAGAGATTGCTGCCGACGAAAACATCAGGAAACCCCACAAAATAGTTTTGCATTACAGTGAAGTGAAATTGTTCGAGATAGCAGGCACTCTAGAGATATCAACTGAGCGTGTACATCAGAGACATGCAACGGGTAATAAATTTTTGTTCATAATCGGGTATTGATCCGTTACTCTGTCTGATTCGCTCAGTTCGATTCATGTACACTAATCGAACCGTTTGTCTTCAAATTAGCGATAGATAACAACCTGGAATCACTAGCGATCAGCTTATACATGTTTTGTGTATGCACGTTCGCATTTGCAGAAAATACCCGAAATTATGCATACTCATGCTTCATTGGTATGTATACACATATGTACGTACGTCATTTTTTTCTTCTGACATAGACTCCGGTTACGCGATTATAGCAGAGTTAACAAAAGCGCGCCAGTCGTTTCTTCTTTTCGCTACGTGGCTCCAATTGGATATTCCAAGCCAGGTCCTTATCCACCTTGTTGTTCCAATGGAGTGGAGGTCTACCTCTTCCTATGCTTCCCCCGGCGGGTTCTGCGTTGAATACTTTCAGAGCTGGAGTATTTTCGTCCATTCGGACCTAGCCAGCGCAGCCGCTGTCTTTTAATTCGCTAAAGGATCATTAATCTTTCGCAAAACTTTTCTCTCGAAAACTTGCAACGTTGACTCATTAGTTGCTGTCACCATATAGCATAGAGTTTAGTTTTTGTTCGTCTAGAGAGGACTTTAATCTCAATTGCTTACTCAGTCCGAAGTAACACTTGTTGGCAAGAAACATCCTGCGTTGGATTTCCAGGCCAGGCCAAAAATGTCGGTGGTGTTTACACTGGTTCCAAGATAGACGAAATTATCTACGACTTCAAAGTTATGACTTTCAACAGTGACGTAAGAGCCTTGTCTAGTCTGAAGAAAGCAGAACTAACAGCGCGTGTGTTGAGGCCGATGATATCAATATCATCGGCATGCGCCAGCAGCTTTACACTCTTATAGAAGATTGTACCTGCACGATTAAGTTTTGCAGCTCGAATTATTTTCTCCAGCAGCAGGTTGAAGAAGTCGCACGATAGAGAGTCGCCTTGTCTGAAATCTCGTATGGTATCGAACGGCTCGGAGAGGTCCTTCCCGCTCCTGACGGAGATTTTGGTGTTGCTCAACGTCAGTTTACACTGCCGTATTACTTTTGCGGGGATACCAAATTCAGACCCCGCGGCATAAAGGCAACCACTTTTCGTGCTGTCAAAGTCAGCTTTGAAATCGACGAAGAGGTGGTGTGTGTCGATTCTCACGGGGTCTCTTCCAAAATTTGGCGCATGGTGAATATCTGGTCGGTTGTTGATTTGCCAGGTCTAAAGCCACACAGAAAAGGTTCATTCAGTTTGTTGACAGTGGGCTTTAATCTTTCACACAATACGCTCGATACAACCTTATAAGCGACGTTGAGGAGGCTTATCCCACAGTAGTTGGCACAGATTGTGGGGTCTCTCTTTTTGTGGATTGGGCAGAGCACACGTAAATTCCAATCGTTGGGCATGTTTCGTCCAACCATATTTTACAAGGAAGCTGATGCATGCTCCTTATCAGCTCTTCGCCGCCGTGTTTGTCCCTCGGCCCCCGCTGCTTTATTGTTCTTCAGACGAGTAATTGCTATTCGAACTTCTTCATGGTCGGGCAATGGAACGTCTGTTCACCGGCATCGATTGGGGAATCGCGTTCACCTTCTCCTGGTGTTGTACAATCACTGCCATTCAGCAGGCTGGAGAAGTGTTCCCTCCATAATTTTAGTATGCTCTGGCCATCGGTCACTAAATCAAGTTTGGGTTCTACAAGAGTATGCTCTGGTCTTGAAACCTTCTGTAAACTGCCGCATTTTTTCGTAGAATTTTCGAGCATTACCCCTGTCGGCCAGCTTATCAAGCTCTTCGTACTCACGCATTTCGGCCTCTTTCTTTTTCTGTCTGCAAATGCGTCTCGCTTCCCTCTTCAACTCTCGGTATCTATCCCATCCCGCACGTGTTGTGGTCGATCATAACGTTGCGTGGTAGACAGCCTGTTTTCTCTCCGCTGCGACACGGCACTCCTCGTCGTACCAGCTGTTTTTTCTTGCGTTTTTCGGAAACCAATGGTTTCGGTTGCAGCTGTACGCAAGGAGCTTGAAATGCCGTCCCACAGCAGCAATGCAAGTCGAGTAGAAAATCGTTGGCCTACTTGATGTGATGGCAGCTTCTCGACGTCGAACCTTCCTTGTGTTTGTTGACTTGCGTTTTGTGCTGCACAGAGGCGGGTTCGTATCTTGGCTGCAATAAGGTAGTGTTCAGAGTCTATATTTGGACCTCGGACACTGGAGACGTGTCTTCCGTCTATCACAACATGATCGATCTGGTCGGTGGTTTTTCGATCCGGAGACAGCCAGGTGGCTGGATGAATTTTCTTATGTTGGAATGTAGTACTACAAATAACCATATTTCGGGCCCCGGCGAAGTCGATCAGCCTCAACCCTGTTGGGGATGTTTCGTCGTGGAGGCTGAATTTACCGACCGTATTGCCAAAGGTACTTTCTTTGCCCACCCTGGCGTTCAAGTCGTCAAGCACGATTTTGACATCGTGGCGGGGGCAGCTCTCATAGGTGCGCTCCAAGCGCTCGTAGAAGGCATCTTTGGTCACATCGTTCTTCTCTTCCGTCGGGGCGTGGGTGCAAATCAGCGATATGTTGAAGAACTTCGCTTTGATGCGGATTGTGACTAGACGTTCATCCACTGCGGTGAATGAATGTACGTACGTACTCGAAGGAATTTCCATATTTTACGCATAGAAAATTTGTAACATGCGCACATTTTCAAAGCAGATAAATTTTTTGCCCCCCATGATTTAAATCAATCCAGCAGAAAATTTCTGTACTCGTAGATCTACTCGTAGTTTTACTCGTAGTTTACTCGCAGTTTCACATCGATTCAAACAATCGTCGCAACGCTATAACCTGACATGATGCGATTTGAACCGAAGCAAGCCATACCGTTTACTCGATCGTGATTGCCGAAGAAAAGATTGTTCATGTTGCATCAAGTCAATTGACGATGGCGGGTACTGGAATTGATCAACAATGTTGTCTATGATGAACTGAATTGATTTGATTGTGTTTTTGGCGAGTAGATGATTCGGAACAGTACACCCAAGTTTTTGCGTCCATATGTGACTATGGATGAAAGATGGCTCCATCATTACATTCCGAAGTCCTATCGAGAATTACCAGCGTAGACTACACACAATGAACCTGCGCGTGGAAAAACGCAACAGTCGCCTGGGAATGATGTCTGTATTTTGGGATGTAGCTGGAATAATGTATAAACAACGACTATTATATAGCGGAATTTTGTTGTATGAATAACGAAATCGCTGAATTGGAAGAAAACGAAAGTGCTATTTCACCAAGACAATGTGTCACAAGCCATTGAAAACGGTAATAAAAGTCCAAGAATTGGACCTCAAATCGCTACCACTTCCACCGTATTCTCCAAATCTGGCCTCCAGCGATTATTTCCTGTTTTATTTAATATAATTTGTTTTATTATTATTATTGCCGAGGGCTTTTCTAGTGACCTCTTACGTGAAACATGTGGAGCCCATTTTTATGCTCTTGCAATTCGCATGTTCTTCGTGGGTATAATAGTTTTGTTCACCTAACGGTTGTACGTATCACCTAAACCTATGAGAGATAGATAGAGGGTTGTAAATATAAATGATCAGGATGATGAGAAAAGTTGAAATCCGGATGACTGTCTATACGTCCGTCCATCCGTCTGACCACCCGTGCAAGCTGTAACTTGAGTAAAAATTAAAATATCTTGATGAAACTTGATACACATGTTCCTTGGCAAACACAAAAAATACACCTTTGTAGATGGATGTAATCGGAATACTGCCACGCTCACAAAACGCCCTTAATCCATTTAAAGCCAATGGTAGATTTTTCGACCAGCAACTTTGGAAAATCGCCGAGTCGAAAATTATCGACATACATATGTCCTGAGGACAATAATTGTATGTCATCTTGCATCTTTCTGATGTTGACAAACATTTTCTTTTACTAATTAATTAATTTTTTTAAATTTTATCGGATTTTCGCAAGACCTCCATTTTCCATTTTTTTTTAATTCGGAAAAAATAGAGAAAATTTTTGAAAAAAGTAAGCTTTCCTATATATTGTAGTGTTTGTCGCATACTTCACGCAGAATGTATTTTTCAGCAGATCGGTTGCAGTCCACCATCCATCGACCACCGGCCGAAAACGATACGACAAATATTTCCACTTCAATATTTTTGTGTCCTTACTTCTAGGAAGTTAACATAATGCAGGCGAGCCTAAAACTAATGAGTGTAAATGTAGAGCAAAGTGCCGTCTTACAGTTCATACAATTTTTCGTAATTGCATATCAGAAAATAAAAAAAATCGAATAAATACTTGTTCATGGAACATTCAAGAGCTTTCTTTCCAAATATTTCTAGAATAGAATTTTCCAGAAGCTTCCAAGATCACGAATATAAAAAGGAACCCTTCTAGGCAGGTACTTAGTCGGTTGTTGTCCATAAGCCTGAGTAGGTCTTCCAGTGAGATTCGCTGGTATGCCTCCCTGCTGTGCGGAAGTAGAGTATTCCGTTCTGGAGTAAAATATTGACAGTGAAATTTTGAGTTTTCTCTTGAAAATGTTTCGTAAGAGATACCGGGGTCAAAGAGAGATTGAGGAGATTATGGGGCACGCCGATCATGAAATCGCAAATCGCATTCTCCATGCAGATATATTCGACTTAATGGTCTTGCCTCCGGAAACTACAGATGCAGTAAGTGTCACGGAAAATATCGATTAAGAGCTGCAAATACTCAACGATGGAAGTGCGTTTGTGCCTCATCAACTATATTGCGCGTACAATGAAGACTATCCGCAATCGCATTCTCCATGCAGATATAGTCGACTTAATGGTCTTGCCTCCGGAAACTACAGATGCAGTAAGTGTCACGGAAAATATCGATGAAGAGCTGCAAATACTCAACGATGGAACTATATTGCGCGTACAATGAAGACTATCCGCAATCGCATTCTCCATGCAGATATAGTCGACTTAATGGTCTTGCCTCCGGAAACTACAGATGCAGTAAGTGTCACGGAAAATATCGATGAAGAGCTGCAAATACTCAACGATGGAAGTGCGTTTGTGCCTCATCAACTATGTTGCGCGTACAATGAAGACAATCCGAATGCGTCAGCCGATTGTGACGAGACCGAAGAACATTCTACTGAATTATGTAGAATCTAGTTCAAGTTCTCCTGTGACATCCAAATATGCCACACATCTTAAGAACATACAATAATCGAATGGGTGGTGTTGATCTCTTCTATAATGCCATGAACAATTATCGAATTCGCGTTCGAGGAAAAAAGTGGTATTGGCCACTGATAACAAATTGACTTGATGCTGCAATGGTGAACGATTGGAAAATTCATTGTGCTCTCATCAAATATGAAAAGGGAATGTCACGCACCACCGAAAGATGTATTGCACAAAAAATAGAACCATTGGATCAATTACAGTTCGGTATTTATGTTGCAGAATCATTGCTTCGAATGGCAATACCGTGGATGTCGTCTTCTGAGACGTTGACACCACAGTCAACAGCTGTTCGAAGATCCAAAGACGCCGCTCTGGAAGGTGTTCTTAAAGACAAAGTTGGACATGGCTTTAACAAATTAGAGAAGCCTCGCCGTTGTCAAAATTGTCACAAACTTTCGTCATATAAATGCACAAAATGCGATGTAGCTCTACATGTTTTGTGCTTCAATCAATGTCATGAAATAAAAAGATAAGATATTGAACTTTCAGAAACATTTTTCAAAACTGTATCTTTATTTTATCTTTATTTTATTGTAAAAAAAAATGTAATGTGAAATTGAAAAATTAAACAAAATAAACGTTTTGAAGGATAAACTCTAATAAAACACTGTTTCATTTTAGCAATTATCGTTTTCGGCCGACGGTCGATTTTTCGATCACATTCCCGTGGATAAACGGCTTAATGTAAAAATCTCAAAAATTGTAAAGCATAGAGTATTTTCAGAAAAATTAGGTGAATCATGTCATTACTTCCCTTACCTCCCATATACAAACACAACGATTTTCATACCTCCAGTTGACTTTGTACCGCATATATCGGCCAATATGTGAATTATCCCAATGAAAATAAGGGGGCGTTTTTTACTCATAACAGTGTATCTTTGTACCTGGGATGAATAAAATTGGGCGAAAACTGGACCTAGCCTCTAAATGAAATACCCATAACATCCAGGTGACTTTACTCCATATGTTTGGTAACACCTGAATGAACCTCAGGGAACATTTTATTAGTATGTAGTATATTAATAGAGAATAGTATGGGCAAAAATAGATGAAATCGGGTCAATACTACCCTCAACTCCCATATACTGCATGTGTATAATGATTTTCGTTTTTCCAACAAACTTTTTGTCGAAGATCTCGGTCAGTGTATGGGTTATATGTAAATACATTGTGACAAAAAAGCACTCGGCAATTTAAATTCTCCGGGTGAATGATATTTAAAAAATGCATTTTGCTAAGTCATTCGGCCTGTCCTTAATTACCAAATATGAGCACGATCTGTCAGCCAGTTTGTTTACAGCACCTGCTTAGGTCGGTACACCTTAGTAGTGCTTCGCGGGTTTTACAATGGATAAGAATATCTAACAAAGAATTTTTTTCAAATTTTGTATTGAATTATGTATTGTATTATGTAAAGCCCTGACAGACGTCAGCGCTAATATGCATTAGCGGGCTTAATTTACATTTATTTGCGCATTTGACCCATGAAATGCAAGTTTATAATGCATAAGAATTTCGTGCATTTGGTTGAATTTACCAAATTTGAGTAGGCAACACTGCTTAAAAATGATCGAGTTTTGCTATTTTTTGACAGATGCCGCACTGTTGCTATCCATTTTTCCAATATTCTTAACTTTTTTACACACTTTTTCCGCATTACAATCAATTATTGCTCTTAATTTCGCTATACGAGGGCTGTCCGATAAATAACCGACCTCAACGTGAAGCTAGCGGCACATCTGAAAAAAAAGTTTCTACTTCAAATTGTGCATATTATAATAGCTACTCGCCAAAATTTCAGAAATTTATCTTGCGCAATTATCTGTTGACAGTCGTTTTTGTGAGTCTATTTCGGTGATTTCCCCAAAATGGAAAAAATTGAATTTCGAGCTGTAATTAAATTTTTTTTTTTGAAAGGCAATACGCCTTCACAAATCAAAGATGAGTTGGACTCTGTGTATGGTGACTCTGCACCATCGTTTACCACCGTAAAATTTTGGGCAGCTGAATTTAAACGTGGTCGCAGGAGCTTGGAAAATGATGAACGTCCTGGGTGTCCAAAAACTGTAACCACTAACGATAACATCTCTAAAGTTCATCAATTGGTACTAGACGACCGCCGGATTAAAGTTAGCGAAATAGCTGAGATTATGAAGATGTCAAAAGAAACGGTTTGTCACATATTAAACCAAGATTTGGGCATGAGAAAGCTGTCCGCGCGTTGGGTGCCTCGTTTGCTTACGCTAGACGACAAACGTGCGCGCATGAACATTTCCAGCGCTCTGTTGGCTCAGTTTAGAGGCAATAAGACCGAGTTTTGGCGCCGATTGATAACTGTAGACGAAACTTGGATTCATCATTATACGCCCGAAACAAAAAACCAATCTAAACAGTGGATTGAAAAGGGGGAACCAGCCCCAAAAAAACCTAAAGCTGTGTCTTCGGCTGGGAAAATGATGGCGAGTGTTTTTTGGAACAGCCATGGAATTATTTTTATCGACTATCTTGAAAAAGGAAAAACTATAACAGGAGCATACTACGCATCATTATTGGACAAGCTAAAGGAAGAAATTTCGAAAAATCGGCCACATTTGCAAAAAAAGAAAGTCTTGTTCCACCAAGACAACGCACCATCTCACACCTCAACAGTCGCCATGGCGAAAATCCACGAATTGCGGTTCGAACTGCTTGACCATCCACCTTATTCACCGGATCTAGCACCAAGCGACTTTTTTTGTTTCCTCAACTTAAAACTGCGCTCGGCGGCCAGAGATTTTCGTCAAATGAGGAGGCAATCTCTTTCGTGAACTCGTATTTTGCAGACAAAGACGCCAAGTACTATTTGGAAGGGTTGCAGAGATGGGAGCATCGCTGGGAGAAGTGTGTGGAGTTACAAGGAGACTATGTAGAAAAAAAAAAAAAAAAAATTGAAAAAGTCGAGTGCATCATGGTTAGGTCGGTTATTTATCGGACAGCCCTCGTATTATCTTTTAACGTAGATAATAATAAACGAATCTTTTCGTTAAATTTATATTGATTTTCAAAAATTACCAAAACTTCTATTAATAATTTTTCTTATTTATTTTTATTTCACTTTTTTTTTAATAAATAAACAAATTTCACTATCAGCTGTCTAAATGCACAAGCCTGCCGTCTGTCACCATAAAATTTCAATGCGCATTAGCGTTGATTAAAACGCATTAATTTTGCTCGTCTGTCAGGGCTATTAAAGTGATTCAGTTTTATAAAAAAAAAAACATACCTACGAGTGGCACCAAGCCTTCGAAGATGATAAATATATCGTTGAAGACATGGCTCGTTCTGGACGACTTCCAACCTCTTCAACTGATGAAAATATTAAACAAGTGAGGGATATGGTGTTTGAAAATCGTCAGGCAAGTGTTAGACAGATGAAAAGAGAGCTAGACATCTTTGAAGGCGACAATATAAATATTGATAAATAATTAAATATTCAACGTTTTATTTACAATTTCCGGGTACTTCTTTGTACTTGTTCAATACAGTAAAAAATTTATTTACGAATAGGCAAAAACGTGTTTGTCGGTATAAGAATCCAAAGGATTGTACTTGAGGTTTAAATTTGAATATGTTTATACAAACAAATTTCGTTGGAAAAAATATCGGATTTAAAGCTGATTTCCCAATGTCTGATTACCAGCCTTTCTGTTCAGTTAATACAGTTGTCCGCTTAATACATAACATAATAAACATTAACAATGTGCATGGTTAATGGACAAACATCGTGACACGTACTTTTCATATATTGTATAAAGATATTCAATTCAACATAACAAAGAAAGAGATTTAGTACTAAAAATTAAGGTAGCATATTTACCATATCGTGATTGTGATGTGGGCTTTACCGTACCCCGAATTCGGGGTTAAAATGGGATAAAGAATATTTCGAATGTGACTCTCCGAAAAATCACTGATTTTCCCGATTTTTTTTAAATGTTGGAATTAACTAATCAGTCCGATTATTTTATAAATAAATACACTCAGGGCGAACATAAAATGAATTTATTTCTATTTATTTATTGGGTGTATAATAGTTAAATAAATTGTTGAAAAAACACTTAAAAAAATGTCCTGAACGATGTCCACGATATTGCGGCCGTAATTTTGATCAAAAACAAATTTTTCAAAAAGATTATTAATCTATGGAAAGTTTTTTTGGTTTTTGACAAAATGGCGGGGGTTTGAACAAAAATTATCGAACTTTGCCCCTTTTTCCGACTGTTTTCGTAGAAAAAAATGGGGAGATTGCCGAAAAAAAATTAAAACAAAAACGCGATAGCGAATGACGTTAAAAATGTTCTCTCCAAATTGGAGCTAGATATCTCAAAACTCTTCTTTTGAGAGTAGAAACCGTTTGAAAAACACAATTCTGAGAAAAACGCGTTTGAAGATCTGTTCCTTTTTTACAAGAAACCCTGTAGCGACCGTGATAATTTTAATTTTGATTTCTAAACTTGAGGGAGTGTTTATTATAATGCAGTGGCGGATCCACGGGGGTCGGTTGGTGGTTTGGTGATAAAACACCCCCTAAACTCATAGAAAAATATATGTATGTTGATATGGGTTTGGAATAAGGTTTTTGATCAAAAAAAATCACATCAAATTATAAGCAATCATAATAAGTTAGAAGATTTTGTTGTTATCCATATAATTCGAACTTTCTCTACATTTGTACAAGCAGTGTCGCTGAAGCTCAGTGCTTAATTGAGGATTACACGGGATCTCACATTCCATGTTATATTTTCCTTGGTTTTTGAAAGAATTCTTCAAGTATTTGTAACTGACAGATCAATATCCCTATAAATATTCATTGATGCTAGACCATTAAGATTATCTCGACCTGTCGTATTTCGTAATTAGGTTTTAATTCTCTTTAAACTTGAAAAACTTCTTTCCGGTGATGCTATTGAAACAGGCAATAACGCCAATATGCGTAAAATCTTGAAAACATTCCCAAAAGACGTTTTGTTCACTGCTTCTAAAGCTTCGAGAGCATTCCGAAAATGCTTGCCTGAAGTTCGCTGTTTCCACATTTTCACCTCCGCAAGAAAGTTTTGTTCTGAACACTTGATAACCCTTTCATAAAAAGAAAATATTTCTCGAACTTTTTGATCCGGATCCTTCCAAGTTACGATTCTTTCTAATGATTTAATCACGAACGGATGCAATTCGATGTATGTCGATACGGCTTCATGGCTTTCAGCCCATCTTGTTGGGCATACAGATTTCAGTTTTTGTTTTCGACAATCATTTCCAGACTTTTCAATTTCGCTTTTCAACACTTTCAATCGTTTTGGCCAACGGAAAAAGTTGTGTAACGACCCAATTTTTCCTAGTGCATTTCCGATACCAACAACTTCGCAGGCTGAGTTGATTGACAGATTAAAGCTATGCGCCATGCAATGTACATAGATCGCTAATGGGAAACTCAATTTTACGAATGCTTGGGCACCATGAAACTCCCCACTCATTGTTGGAGCTCCATCATACCTTTGGCCATACAAAAAGAGCAGCCAATGCCAACTTTCAAAAGATATTTCATTATCGTTTTCGCTAACCCTTCTCCGGTCGTTTCTGTAACGGGGACAAATGTTAAGAAATCCTCTCGAGAGTTTTCATTTACTTTAATACGACAAGGCCAGTGGATATACAAACATAATAATTCGATAAAAATAGTTTAACGACGTTTGAAATAACATTACGAAAGAAGCTTGGTTGCGAAAATATTCATCAACATGTTCTTTTTTAGTAATATATCATGCGCATTATTATGCATCCATGTCCACTATAACCTGCCCCTGCATTTTACGTAGTACATGGTCAACTTTACAAGCTCCTCATTATCACGTGCATAATTATTTGTCAAGTTGCATAATTAACTCATTCTTTTCAACAGTATAATATGATTTTTCGCAATTCAACTATCCTTATACCCATTTTTTGCACAAGACAAAACGTGTCCTATAATAACTGAATTTTCGCGAGGGAACTGCTATATTAAAAATACGTTGAGTAATACAACTTTTCGTAAAACACCCCGCAAAAAATTTTTCTGGATCCGCCACTGTTATAGTGTATATACGTACTATACATCCGATAATACAAAAAAAAATCGATTTTTAGAAAATTTCACACTGAGACGATCCATTAATTGTGAATACCTTAAAAACTATTAGTTTTATACGGCTATGTAATTCACTCATTATTCCCGTCCTGCTATATGGTGCGGATGCACCATTTCGAATGGACGAAAACAATCCAGCTCTGAAAGTATTCGACGCAGCACTCGCCGGGGGAAGCTGAGGAAGAGGAAGCTGAGGAAGAGGAGCCTGTTTATCCTTTTTGATAACGACGAAAAAGCAAGACAGGAGACTACAAATATTAAAACAGCCAAATTTCTGAAGCTGGTGATGAAAAGAAGCCGGATAATGTCTCTCCAGAAGTTCTGTGAGCTTGATTGGCACCAAGTAACTAATGGTTGTAGTCTCATATCGCATATTTTATATTTTAATGTAATATAAAGATGCCAGAATAATATTAATAATTACATTTTGTTGAAAGTGGTCGATTAGTTCTTGAGGTACATATATGACTGCACGTTTTCTCCATTTTGGATTTTTAATTTAATCATTAAATCTAACCTACATATGTAGGGAGTTATTGCACTTCTAGCAGTTTTCATATAACCTTTAACTCCCACATGCCCGAATTAAAATGGGCGGAGCTATACATTTTTTAGGACAGATATACATATGTATGTCTTAATTCAAGTATGAAGTGATAAAAATTTCAAAGTCCTTAGTGTCCTGGTTCGCTAGTTACAAGAAAGCCTATCGGCAACAGCACTTTTACAAAATTATTGTAAACAAACTAAACACTTTTCCAATGACTTATTTTTATTATATGTACAATGTTGCCTATAGGTAACATCAGGCACAAAAGGGTTAAATATTTGTTTATTTATAATAAGTATAATAATAATCATAAAGTGGAAGTATCCGTCCCAATTAGGTAGGTATTACAACAGCGGTTTAGAGAAAAGAGGTATTATACTATACTTTGTGCAACATGTTGTCCATGTGATACTTATATTGTATAATCCTTAACGGTAGAAGGGATAGAATATGCTTTAAGTATCGGCAGTCAAATAAATATCATTAGGTCCCAGGGGCGGATCCAGAGTAGAATTTTTGAGGGGGAACTTTATGATTTTGTAACTGATTTAAGAAATGTTCCTATTATTTATTCTAGTTCCACAGCAATTTCGTAGTTTATGTTGAGGGGTGCTAAGCCGTTCAATCTTTTCTGGGGCATCGTTGTTCTGAGCCAAGTCTTGATTCGGCACAAAGAAGAAAAGGATCGTTCAGCGCTAGCATTTATGGCTGGCAAAGTGCTGAGGCATTCTAAGGCAAAAAACATTTGTATTCTCGTAGTCATTTTCATTTTCAATGGTTGTTGAAATAGTGCTACTTCTGCTTTGAGCTTCGTTTTTTGCAGCTCAAAACGTCTAATTAGGCATTCAATGAGTGCAGTTAAATCCTTTTATTCCAAATTTAGGTAAAATTTTGGTAACAGCTGACTCAAATTGAAACTTTCAAGAATTTCATTGGAAAATCGCGTTTTTAAATCTTGCATGCAGAAACCCTGTAAATGTCTTCACAGGTTTGAGATGGGTGATTGTTTCGATGACTCTGACGCTTCCACTTCAACATCCAATTTTTCAATCATCATTTCATTAAAGTGGTGATCAGCATGCATTCTTCGCGTGTTCAGTGTTGCAACCAATGTTGATATGACGTTTAATGCTTTTTTTCTGTAAATTGGTAGTACTGTTAGTAACATCTATGCTAAATTTCACGTCAAAATATTCATTAGTATTTGAGATACGCGTCGTTTTGAGAGGCTCTAAAGTGAATTCTTCAACTTTTACTATGTCTGAATTTATTGAACAAAGAAGTGCGATAATGCACCATCTCATACTGCATTGGTTATTTGTGATAATTTCGCTACATTTTAAGTAATATCGTGATGCAACCACCGTATTCGCCTGATTTACCTTTGTGTAACTATTCAGTAAATTCACATGACCACTCCGAGGACACCGTTTTTACTCAATTGAGGATATTGTAAAAGCTGAATCGAAGACGGCTCTGTTGGCCATCACGACGGAGGATTTTTCCAAGTGCCATGATGACTGATAATATTTTTTTTTCATTGAGTTATAAAATTAATAAGAAATAAAATATTTTCCCAAAAATAGACAAATTTCAACCGTGAATATCTTTTAAACGGTTGGGTTTACGAAAAAATCATAAGAGACCATATTTTAGAGCATTCAATTTCCTACAAAACCTAATTAACAAAATATTTTTTCAAGTACCAAAACAGCGTAAAAAATTATACAATCTCTTCTTTAGCGAAAAGTTTTAGAATGATTGCGGACCATCTACCAGTTAATTTCAAATAAATATCCGACATAAAAAATATATGACAATCACGTCTCAATTAAAACCGAGACACACTCTGCGTGAACTGAACTGAGGAACGATATTCCATTTTGTTATAAAACCAGAAAATGAAATTTAATATTGCACTTAAGGGGTTATACCAGTATGGCACTTTCAAAAAAAATGTTTTTATTTGATTTTTGGGTAGCTTATATTTCCATAAATATCCTGTGGTCGTATCTTGAATAGTTTTTGGATGGCAACGTTCTAAAGAGCGACTGCTCGGAGGTGCAAACATATGTAAGTGAAACTTTAAACTCGTTTTCTCGAGACGACATTTTTCAAAATTGCTGACATCGTAACTCATCGAGAAATTGACTGATCGACTTCAAATTAAAACTGAGCATTTTTTAATACATTTACTATACAATGACCTACGATCTTTTTGATTGGTTGAAATCTGTCAATTTGGCATTACCTAAAAAAAAACCATTTTTTTCAAACTTACGCCATTTTGTTAATTTTCGATATTTTTCAAAGATCCTAGGTCATTGTATAGGAAATATCTTTAAGTTTAATAAACTTTTAAAATTTTTTTGTTTCAGCTACTAATTCGGCCGAATCATGCCAGCAGTTGGGGCACTTTTTTTTGGCCCCTCCGAAGACAGCCACATTTTTGTAAAAAAAAAATCTGAAAATATAGCTCAAAATATACTTTATCACGTTCAAAGAAGTACGAAATGTTCAATCTCGTACTTTCTCTTAAAAAAATCACGAAAATCGCCAAATTTTTCATGCGTCACACTTGTATAGCCCCTTAAGACGTGGTCTGAGCGAATACCTTCTACAAGTTATAATGTCTCATTGACCAGTCAAAATTAGCATATGAAAACGTCGGGCACGTCAAACAAAAAGAGAAAAGGAAAACATATGTAGTCATATCAAAGGGATATGGAATGTTCATGGAACTAAAATATTGCCCTCCCTTCTTCTGGTTGTATTCGTTAGAGTTTTAAACTGTGCCGTGGGGATAGGTTTTACAAGTGGATCGAGCCTTTCTTAAAAGTTCTTAAAATACGAATAAAACGGATATCTAATCCCCGTTAGGATGGTAAGTATTAGCAGAGTTGTTAAAAAACATGCTGTTTCAACGGGGTCGGACTTAAGAGAGAGGGGTGTTAAATGGATGGTTCTAGTGGGGCATGCAAAAAGGTTGCCAGTGTCATGCGGCGACTCATTTCACATCCATTGGATATGTCCGGGTCTATTCTGGAAAAGTAGGAGTTTAACCTGCTACAGTATCCAGAACGAAGCTGTGCAAGTGTTACTCTTATTTTTCGCGACAACTCAAGCTCTTCGCCTGCATTTGGTGGTTGTTTGACTCCAAGTACGCCATTCACTGAAGAGCAATCGGTGAAAGTGTTGATGGCTCCACTGTGAAAAGCGGTGAGTGCTTGTGGAAAGTGAGTTGCGTCCGAAGTCTGGTCGTCGTATTATCTGATGTCGTCGTCGTTGTTGAGAAATGACCTGTTGATGTTCCTAAGAGGAGGTTCCACTCCAATAAGGTGACTGAAAGGATGACGTAAGCATCCCAGCAGAAACTGCTGAGAGAAGTTTATTATGCTCCTTAACGGTCCTCACTATGTAAGTGTTCGACAGGAGGCATCAAGAATCTTCTTGTCGTAGTCCGGAGTGCAGTATTCTGACAAGTCTAAAGCTTCCTGGTCTGCGTTTCACTGCATCGGCTACCATATTCATGCGGCGTAGTTTAGCATCGGCTGGCCGATTGCCTTGTAAGTTGCCAACAACGTTTCTTTGTTCTTTCCCCATATGCGGTTAGCGACTTCAGGATTTTGTTTCGGATCTGTACTTTGGCGATAATAGCGGTCGTATGCGAAGTAAATGAGCACAGACTAACAAAAGTCGCACCTAAAATTTTAGGATAATTGGCAGTCAGAATCTTTACGCCATCGACTGCAATATTAATGTTAAGTCTGTATTCCTTTGTCTAGTTTGTAAATATGATCGCCGTGGATTTAGTAGGGGAGAGAGTTAAGTTCCGTGCAGAGAGGAAGCGAGAAATGTCGGACAGGTAGCCTTTTACCTTTGAACACATGCCATCGATTCCATTGCTCGACGTCAATATCGTGCTGGGCGTTTATGACGCTAAGTTCTGTAGTGGTACTGTGCACTTTTCGGAAGTCATGCTGGTGACTTGCTAGGCTCAGGTGGTGAGTGAAGGTCGAGAGTAGCAAGGTCTCAAGTGTTTTCACTACTGGGGAGAGGAGAATTATCGGACGATAGGACTCCCCTTTGTTGGCAGGTTTTCCAGGTTTCAGTAGTGGGACCACTCTTCCGACTTCCCACACATCGGGTATTTGAAGAGTGGTCAGCGACAGGTTTAGGACGTTAGTGAGGTAACTTACTCCGGTCGAGCCGATATGCTTGAGAATCAGCAGGTTGATTCCATCAGGATATGGATATGGACGGTTTCGCCTTATTGATGACACTCTGAACCTTTTCATCGGTGAAAGTATGTGAGGCGCAGTTTTTTGGCATTTTGCGCAGCCATCGGATCACACATCGTTTGGTTTTATTTACCGATGGGTGCAGTGTAAATTGCTGGCTATAATAGCTCACACATGACTATGAATTGAATTTAAAGTCGGTCATCAAGTCTCTTCGGATTAGACAAAGCCTTGACAGTAGTTCAAAGTTAACTCACACCAATGTAGAAAAGTTGTAAGACTAGCAAATTAGGAAGGAGAAAGTGTAAAAGGTGAGACTAGGGATATTGCAGTAGACGTGATTTGATATCCGGGATGAAGGCACTGAGTGATCCACTATAGAAGTCCACATCACTATGCAATGAGTTGACTAGCCTGGCCAGACGGTTGTGGGGACCATTGAAAACGTAGCTCTTGGTAGTTTTCGTAGTCTTCAGGAGGCGGTTATGTCTCAGTGAGGGACCCACTGATGCGAGTTCGAAAATGCTGATGATGTCTGGCGCATCGATAAGGCCGTTCACGACTTTGAAAAAGAATAACATGTCCGCTACTTGACGACGTTCTTGTAGGCTGTTTATGTTATAGTATTCATAGACATCAGACACTGTGTTGTAACCACCAGGAATACCATAGCGATAGCCAATACATTTACATAATTTTGATTGTATTTTTTCAATACGACTACAGGCAGCATCGGTGTAAGGCGTCCAAATTACAGTGCCATATTCTAAAATTGGCCGAACCATAGATGAATAAAGGCGTAGCAGTGAGATGGGATTCGTGAAATCCTTGCTAGTTCTAGTAATGAATCCCAGAACCTTAAATGCCTGGAGAGTAATCTTTTCAATATGCTTGTTAAACGTCAGTTTATTGTCGATGATGATACCCAGGTCCTTTACATGATCCACTTCACTTAACATTTCATCATTTAGAAAATAATTAGCTGGTATTCTGATATGTGACCGTGAGTAAGATACAGTTACACATTTTTTTACATTCAAGTCCAATTTGTTTAATCGGCACCACAACGAAAGCTTGTCTATGTCATTCTGAAGAACTCGAAGATCTTGCTCACTGGTTATCATTCTGAAGATCTTCAAATCGTCTGCATAATGCAAAAATTCCGATTGAAAGTTATCGCCAATATCGTTTACGAAAATATTAAAGAGAATAGGTCCCAGATGTGACCCCTGAGGTACTCCTGAGGTTACATTATGCTTAGCGGACAGGTATCCATCTACTTTGACTTGGAAATGCCTTCCTGTAAGATATGATTGAATCCAACTCAGTGCATTACCGCATATACCGTATCTTCTAAGTTTGTTTCGCAGAATTACACCCTGTCAAACGCCTTGCTGGAAATCGGTGTAAATGGTGTGAGCTGAGTGGCCATTGTTTAGGGCCTCTAGTAAATAATTAACGTAGATAAACAGGTTAGAGAAAGTCGACCTACCGCCGACGAAACCATGCTGCTTGTTGGTGAAAATGTTTGTGAAGAATGCCGTGAGTTGTGGAAGAACTATCTTCTCGAAAAGCTTGGCCAAAGCTGATTGGATACAAACTGGCCTATAGTTAACGACTTCAGACTTTGGGCCGTCCTTGGAATCGGACAGATGTAGGATGATTTCCATGTAGTTGGAAAGACTCCGCTTTGTAGAGAGTAACTGAATAGGTGTGTAATATGCTCGCTGAGGCTGTATGCACAGTATTTAAGAAAACTATTTGGTGAGCCGTCCGGACCAGCACCTTTCTTCAAGTTCAGTGTTGACAACATTTTACGGACATCATTGATGTCAACCACGAATTCATCCATAATGACAGTGGGAGCTGGTTCTACTTCAGTTGGTGTTGAGCACTGGTGAGAATTTTGGTTATATACACTATGGAAAAAGGATGCGAACATATTGCTGATATCGATACCAGAATCTGCCGTCAGATTATCCCAGGACATGGTGGACGGGATGTCACCATTACCTCTTTTTTGTGTTTAACAAACTTCCAGAACATATTAGCGTCATCTTGTACTTGTTGTTCAATTTTGTCTATGTAATTCCTGTAGCATTGTTTATTGAGAAATTTACATTCTCTCCTGAGTTCGCTAAATTTTCTATAGTTCTTTTTGCTGTTGCACTTCTTGAAGGTAGTATGGGCTTCCTTCTTGAGTATCATTTTGCGTTTCAGTTCGCTTGAAAACCAGTACGGAAAGTTGTTGTTATTCTGTGAACGGACAGGCACATAGGTAGATATACCTCTTTGAATGATGTCATAGAAGACTACTAGTACAGTCTCGTCCAATCAACGTTTTGATAAAATGCATTAAGACTCCCATAGTCAGCACTTTGGAAATCATAGAAAGGTATAGTTACTGGTTTGAGGCTGAGCTGGAGTTCAATCGTGATACCAAGTGCTGGGTGGTATCGATCCATTGTGGTGATTGCCTGTGTGTGATAAACATGTATCTGCTGATTACTGAAACAAAGATCGAGTAAATTGTGACTATCGGCTTGAATGTTGTTAAATTGGCGGCATTCTAACAGAGAAAAGCCTTCATAAAGCAAATTTACACAGTCTGTATGCGGCGAGCTACTTGGTAGGTTAAAATCCCCCGTGAAGAGGAAGTTGGTATTTTTGTGCTTTTCTTTCAGGTACTGGAGTGTATCAAGGAACGCTTGGTAAACGACTAGCGATGCTCTAGGAGGAATGTAGACACATCCAATAATGATGTCTGATCTATTGCACTTGATTTTTACGTATATATGTTCAATACTATCATCAATGACTGGAATACATTCCGCGTGCACAAACTTCTTTATTGCGATGAAAACACCCCCACCTCGTTCACTATCACTTGTGATATTGTTTCTATCCTTCCTGTAAATACTGAATGAATCATCTATAACTTCCCCATCATGGATAGCTGGGTGAAGCCATTACTCAGCGATGCAGAATGCATCAATACTACTAATCGCTGCTGCTGTGAGAAAACTGCCGAGCTTGGTTCGTAGTCCCCTCACATTCTGATAGTGGATGTGCAAGTTTGTTTGAATTTCCCTTATCGTTGAACGAGCGAAAATTCTTATTGACTAATTTCGGGACGCCATTAACGTATTTTATTGTCTTCGAGAAATCCCCATTTTTCACCAGAGAATTCAGCTGTGTGCGAAGGTTCTTGAGGTGCGTCAACTGAGCGGGAGTGAGAACTGATTTAAATATGACTTTGGGTGTTCCGTCAACAGGTTCTGGTGGTTTAGACTTTAATATAGCGTGAACAACGGATGGGGAAGTTGTTTCCACTAGCAGCGGGCGGTTACGGCCAGCAGCTGGGCGACCCAATCGTCGAAGTTTCAGTTCATCCAAACTGACAGGCAAATCGATTGGCAAGATGGACTGGACGGTAGCTCTGCCTTCATCAAGACGGTCTTTGCCATCAGCTCTCCTTGACTCTTGAACATTCAACATAACGACGTTTGATTCCCGTTTTTTGCGTTCGGAAAACTCTGCTAAAATTTCTTCAGTTGGAGCTGATGCGCTAGTGAAAGTTTCGAGCTTGTTTTCTACTGAGTTTAGTCTGTTATCAAGAGTAGAACATGTATTGGACAAGTCTTTGTGCTGCTTGGATAAACTTGAGACCTCCCTTCTGATGTCATTAACGTTCTTTTCGATGGCGGTCTTGAAACTATTGAACTTACTCTCAAAAGATGTTGTGAGCTTTGAATACTGGTCATCAAGCAGACGTTTAAGTTTAAGCATGGTGATGTTTCCGTCTTCGTCACTTTCACTTTTATTCAATATTTAACTTTTGTTCAATTATTTTTGCGCGCTTCATAACAAAGGGTTGCCAGATATATATAAATAATTTTACAAACTAATGACATCTAATTTTACAAAACTTCAACAACGCACTAATATTGGCAGTTCGTTTTAGAGCTATTCTTCTGGCATCCCGCCTTTTTCACTAACTGCTGATTGACGGGACCCTGATTGTGTTTTGTTGCCAGCTCAGAAAAAAGATAATGGTCTACTGCCAGCTGACAAGCGAGAGAGTAAAAAAAGAGACTCTGATCAATTTATCTATGAGTAGAGTGTGTCATATGTTGCCCTGTGCTGCAGGAGTCTAGCCCCGCAGCACTCAACAGTGGCGTTGCGAACGCCCCTGCGGGTTTTACAGCTGCAATAACCACGTATCTTACAATTTAATTGCAACGGACTCCAGAGCAAGATCGAGCAGATAGTTGCATTTATGAGCCGTGAATGTGTATCATGTGTAGTGCGCAGGCCGGAACACGTCAGATAACGCAGATGTCTGATGTAACATTCCGACGCATGATGGTTTGACACACGGAACAGTCAGAGGATTCGAGCGGGATGAAGGTTGAGGGGGGACAGATCAGAATGGGAGTTATGTTGCCTATTTACTACTTAGCCTAGATTTTCATTTACGATCATATTAGCTATTTTAATGTGTCACAAGCAAGCGCATGATGAAAATTCTATTAAACGTTTGTGAAACATGATGCGATAATAATGCTTGAGCTTAAAAATTTCAGGAACCAGGAGTTGCTGAGTGGTTCTCGCACGAGGATTCCAGCTGGATGAAGGTTGAGGGGGGAACAGATCAGAATGGAAGTTATGTTGCCTATTTACTAAGTAGACTACTTAGCGTAGATCTTCAATATTAGTACATCGCGGTTATGGCAAAGCGTTTCCCTATTTTACCATTTTATATTAAGCGTTGCAGGGTATATGAACACATCAAAATAATGCTTGAGCTTAAAAATTTCAGGAACCAGGAGTTGCTGAGTGGTTCTCGCACGAGGATTCGAGCTGGATGATGGTTGAGGGGGAAACAGATCAGAATGGGAGTTATGTTGCCTATTTACTACTTATCCTACTTAGCGTAGATCTTCAATGTTAGTACATCGCGGTTATGGCAAAGCGTTTCCTTATTTTCTCATTTTATATTAAGCGTTGCAGGGTATATGAACACATCAAAATCAATTACTATTAAACGTTTGTGAAACATAATGTGATAATAATGCTTGAGCTTAAAAATTTTAACTGCTTTCGCATAAATAAATTTAGAACACTGTTCGCGATTGCTTCCTTGTTGTATTACTTAAGGCTAACTTAAATCTAGTATATAACGGGTGATTTTTTTGAGGTTAGGATTTTCATGCATTAGTATTTGACAGATCACGTGGGATTTCAGACATGGTGTCAAAGAGAAAGATGCTCAGTATGCTTTGACATTTCATCATGAATAGACTTACTAACGAGCAACGCTTGCAAATCATTGAATTTTATTACCAAAATCAGTGTTCGGTTCGAAATGTGTTTCGCGCTTTACGTCCGATTTATGGTCTACATAATCGACCAAGTGAGCAAACAATTAATGCGATTGTGACCAAGTTTCGCACTCAGTTTACTTTATTGGACATTAAACCAACCACACGAATGCGTACAGTGCGTACAGAAGAGAATATTGCGTCTGTTTCTGAGAGTGTGGCTGAAGACCGTGAAATGTCGATTCGTCGCCGTTCGCAGCAATTGGGTTTGTGTTATTCGACCACATGGAAGATTTTACGCAAAGATCTTGGTGTAAAACCGTATAAAATACAGCTCGTGCAAGAACTGAAGCCGAACGATCTGCCACAACGTCGAATTTTCAGTGAATGGGTCCTAGAAAAGTTGGCAGAAAATCCGCTTTTTTATCGACAAATTTTGTTCAGCGATGAGGCTCATTTCTGGTTGAATGGCTACGTAAATAAGCAAAATTGCCGCATTTGGGGTGAAGAGCAACCAGAAGCCGTTCAAGAACTGCCCATGCATCCCGAAAAATGCACTGTTTGGTGTGGTTTGTACGCTGGTGGAATCATTGGACCGTATTTTTTCAAAGATGCTGTTGGACGCAACGTTACGGTGAATGGCGATCGCTATCGTTCGATGCTAACAAACTTTTTGTTGCCAAAAATGGAAGAACTGAACTTGGTTGACATGTGGTTTCAACAAGATGGCGCTACATGCCACACAGCTCGCGATTCTATGGCCATTTTGAGGGAAAACTTCGGACAACAATTCATCTCAAGAAATGGACCCGTAAGTTGGCCACCAAGATCATGCGATTTAACGCCTTAGACTATTTTTTGTGGGGCTACGTCAAGTCTAAAGTCTACAGAAATAAGCCAGCAACTATTCCAGCTTTGGAAGACAACATTTCCGAAGAAATTCGGGCTATTCCGGCCGAAATGCTCGAAAAAGTTGCCCAAAATTGGACTTTTCGAATGGACCACCTAAGACGCAGCCGCGGTCAACATTTAAATGAAATTATCTTCAAAAAGTAAATGTCATGAACCAATCTAACGTTTCAAATAAAGAACCGATGAGATTTTGCAAATTTTATGCGTTTTTTTTTAAAAAAAAGTTATCAAGCTCTTAAAAAATCACCCTACATACATTTGCTTGCATAAACAAAATATTCATCGTTATATTTATTAAATTAATTCTTACTTATTTTAAACTTACCACTATGTATTTATTAACTACTTGTTATTGCTCGCTATTGCATCTTCCATTGTGTGTTTTAATAACTAGGAGGTGAAGGAAAATGTGGAATCAAACAACGCAATGGAAGATTTAGCCACGGAGGTCGAAATAGAAGATTGTTCGGATAACAGCGAAGATATGGATGTCGAATTGTCAACTCAGAATAAAATTCAAGCTACAGAAACTGAGACAAAACTAGTTGGCAGTGAAAAGCAAAACGGGACAGAAGGAATTGAGGCAATAGACGAAAATAATAAGGAAGGAGATGATCATAGTGTTAGTATTAATGATTTAGAGGAAACGGTGATTGTACGAAATCGATCTGAAAAAGACTTAGAAGATACCATAGAAGATAGAGAAACAACCAATGCTTCGCCCAAATTGATATCTACAGCAACTGTTCCAACTGTACAACAGGATGATACAGAATGCAAGTCAGATGGTAATGTAGAGATCGAAACTATAAAGAATGAAATAAAGGGACAAGATGAAATTGGATTCGTAGTCGAAGGGGATGAGATCAACATAAGCGAAGATAATATAGTAGAAAACAAAGAAGTAATAATATTGTTATTACACTTATTATAATTTTACTAAAAATACACAATTTAAGGTTAAATTAGGTGAAAATGCTGAAACAGCCATAGCTCTCTTATCCGCTAATTCGAAGGATGAAGTTGATAAATTGCAACCAGGACGTCAGCTAAAAGGGGTATGTATTACTTAAGACTATATATTCATGAATTAAATAAACTTTTGTTTCTTAAATGCGAAATATAATACGTACATATTTTCTGTTGAGTGGGAAGATTCTAAACTTCTTTTCTATTCGCAATTTATAAAACATTTATTTATTTTTATTTGTGTAAAATATTTGGTTATAAAATATTGTAGTATATAATAAATGTAGGAAGCAGAGGCCTGCACGATTAAGGTAGGCATCGTACGATTACGTTACTAAGTAACACTTCTGACGATTACCACGATGCGAAGGTAACATTGCGCATCGGCATCGCGGCATCGTGGCATCGTACGATTACTATCTGGTATCGTCAATGGCAAATGAAACGCTATAGTCTTACATGATGTTAATTCGTTGCTGGCTCGACAACGACTGAACGATAGAGCAGAGCCGCTCAAAATAATGCGCAATTTATTTACCAACGCATACAATCACACATTTGATATCTGCTAGCGTATGATTGTGTGCGCGCGCTTGCTTAGTACACTGAGTGAAATCGTGCTATTTGGTTATTTTGTTATTAAAAATTTAGAAAAAAATAAAAAATTATGGTTTTTGATTAAAAAAGCAATTAAAAACAACAATAATTTTAACTTAATTTTTTAACTTTCCATGATTTTTTCCATATCGACTTCAAGATCGTAAGTTTTGATTCTCATTAAGTCCTCTATATGCTTATTCGAAACTGAATTCCTGTATTTCGAGCAGAGAGCTGCATTGAGTATGTTCGAACCTGTTCGATCACCCTCATTAAAAATCGAGCACGAGCGAGCACCACACTCGACAGCAATGGGTTCGATCGAGTGGCACACCCGGCAGCTGCTTTCTGAGTGTTCGAGTCTGTTTGATCATACTCTCTTCAAAACGATCACAAGCGAGTGTCCACACTCGACACCCGCAGCTAACCCGAAATGTGTTCAACTATTGCCACGGATACTCGGACAGAACACGGGTGTAGAAGAAATGTATCAAATTTTTCTGAGCAAAAATATGAGAAATTATTAATGTTGTATACACTTTAACAGTCAATATTATTGAAATACAGCATTTAAACTATATGTATGCATGTATCAAAGGAATGACGCATTTTAAAATTAAAAATATATTTGCATAACCATAATATAAGACCAGACAAGCTGTAACTGCCATTCGCAATTTTGCAACCAATAAAATCTTCTTTTTTGGGCCATTATTTTCAATAAATATCATGTAATACGTATCATATAACATTCTTAACACTCACAAAGCAAATTAATCAACTGTTCTGACGATTACATATAAACAAAAAATGCTTTGCACACTCGAGCCTAAACTCGGACACTCGAATATATTGATCCGCAAAACACCCGAACCCGAACAAACACGTATGAACGACACTCGAGTGTTGTGATCAACACGTTCGTCTGCGCACAGTCGCTAACAAGCAATCCTTCTGCTCGTTCAAAGAAAGCAATACAAGCCGGTTTCGGGTAAGTGTTCGAGTGTGCACGGAAATTGTGTATCCGTTGCAGATCTCTGATTTCGAGTGTATTTTTGACGCTGGCAGAATTAGCGTCATAGCGTACATGCTTCGACTGCATTTGCTTGCCTATACTCCGAGTATAGGCATGAAAAATTTTGAGCGGCTCTGCGATAGAGCGTAAGCGTACGTGTGAAGTTAGTTTCCACAATTGTTCTAAGAAATGCCGACCACTGGTAACATGTTAGTAATCGGCGATGCCCGCGATGCCGATACCCTCGATGCCGATGCCCACGATGCCAAAGTACCGTTACGTAGCGTGTACTCGCCGCATCGGCATCGCCGCTTGCTAACATGTTACTTTTTTAATTACTCGTGCAGGACTCTGGTAGGAAGATGTGTTCGCTTCAACAGTCGATCTCAGAATGTCAACCTTTACTGTACGCAAGCGTTGCGACGCTTCGTTGACTTTTGGTTTCAGTCCAGAGTTGTAATTTTTCTTTGTCGTGTTCAGTAACTCATTAGGGGACTTCTTTTGCTCTTGCAAAACCCCTGCACGGTGCACGAATTGCAGAATTTTCCACTTGCAACGGTGCAACGGCACAACAACAAACACTCGCAGAAAATTATTTGCAATGGCTGTAAAATATGTCAGAACAAATCCCATGTTTATTTTCGTGCAATGACACGTAAAAAAATAATTGCAACCGTGTGCCACCTGTCATTTTACATAAAGACATATTTCTCCGTTAAATTGTTGAGGAAGGTAAGTTTTAAAAAGATTTTATAATTTCTATTTAAATTATGAAGATTTGTTACAGTTTTTTGTTAAGAATGAATGCAGAAGGTGCGCTAATTCACAATAGTCATTCGCTTCATACATATATCACTAGATTCTGCAATGGGTGCTCTTTTGGCCTTGCATATTCTGTTATAAGATTTTTGCATTTTCTGTCATCGTGCAATCTTGCAAGAGCAAGAGAATCCCCCTAGTATTTCGTCTTCATCCTACACTCGGCACCACATATGTATATCTCACCTGGAGTTGACATTGAGAAAAGAAGTGTGGAAATTATTAATGCAAAATATGGTAATATGTAAGCAGTAGTGGCCGGCCAGACGACGAAAACATTATTAACTTACTTTTTCTTTTATCGCTGGTAGAGATATTAAAACTTTTAGCCTGGTGTTTTTGTTGTTGAAAATTTCAGGTCGTATGTTTTGGCCGCTAATGAAGAATTCATTTAACAAAAACACTAGTCAGTCGTTCTTCCTATTCGCTGTTTCGCGGCAATTGGAGATTTCAAGTGTACCCAGGTCTTTCTCCATCCGGTATTTCCAACGGAGGGGAGGTCTTCCTCTTCCTCTTCCTCTGGTTCCCCCGGCGTGTACTGCGCCGAATACTCTTCGAGCTGGAATGTTTTCATCCATTTGGACGACAGTTCCTAGCCAGTGTAGGTGCTGTCTTTTATTTCGCTAAACAATGCCAGTGGCGTCGTATATTTTGTACAGTTCATCATTCTATCGACTGCGGTATTCGCCGTTGCCTATGCGCAAAGGGACCATTAATCTTCCACAGTCTTCCGACGACTGTTTGGCTGATGACAGAATATATTTATTTATTTAGTTACTTATGAACATTAATTCTTACAGACTAATAGAAAATTAAGATTTAAATTATAATTCTGAAATAATAAAATTACAATTATACAAATAGATAACGTAAACTAAAAAACAGAATTAAGGGTGTTAATGAAGGAATCGCTAGAGCGAGAAAAATTAAGAAGAACTTTCTCGGAAATCGAGTTAAACTCGCGCTAAGCACGCTTGAGAGGAGCATAATCCGCAAATTTAGTATTCTCCTCTTTATAATAACATGGGGAAATGGATCTGAGACAACGCTGACGAATATTGAAATTAATTTTTCCTAATAAATAGGGACAGTCAATACCTTCATTAACTGCATTGAAATGAAATGAAAGTCAGAGGATGGACTGTCGATTTTCCAGGTTTAAAATGTAAAAGCAGTAAACGAGATGTATGCGATGGTATTGAGTCAACAAAATTTAAGTAGCGGAGGGCAAATTTAAGAAAAATCTTTTGAACGCGTTCAATCCTAATAATTGACGATAGGCAACATGGTCTCCAAATGAACACTGCATACTCCAAAACCGCACAAAACATGTGTACAGTAATCTTAACATGTAGGGGTCGGAAAAATTTGTAGAATTTCGACGGAAAAAGCCGAGTACAGAAAATGATTTTGAAGTGATATAGTTGATGTGATTACTGAAAGAAAATCTGTTGTCAAAGATTACCCCAAGATCTTTGATTTCAGTAACGCATTTTAGGACGCAATTAGAAAAAATGTAGCTAGAAGATAAGATGTTGCGTCCCCTACCATAAGAGATCTGTGAGCATTTATCTAGATTCAGAAAAAGCTTCGATTTCAGGCACCAATTATGAAAAGTATCAATATCACATTGAAGTTTGTGTACATCTTGTGTGTTTTTGATTAAGGCAAAAATTTTTAAGTCATCTGCATATAACAGAAAGTTGACGAAAGAGAAGCAGCAGGAAATGTCATTGATAAACAGCACAAAGAGAAGTGGACCCAAGAAGCTTCCTTATGGGACTCCCGAAGACGCTTTGAATGAAACAGATGACACTCCATCGACACTAACAACGCATCGTCTGTTTTGCAGATATGATTTAATCCACTTCAAGAAGACCGAGTGAAGCCCTAGAGATGATAATTTTTTAATTAGAATATTGTGTGATACTTTATCAAAGGCTTTAGAGAAATCTGTGTAGACACAATCTACCTAAAATCCAGCGGAGAATGCAGACATACAATAATCGCTAAAAACTGCTAAGTTTGACACAGTGGAGCGCCCAGAGACAAACTTAATTTATTTTTAACAGAACACTCAAAAATTTTCGAAACAGTAGAAAGTTTAGAAATAGGTCTGTAATTGGAGACAACATCCTTTCTACCACCTTTATGAATAGGGGTAATGCATGTCAATTTCCAGTCAGAAATAAAATTCCCAGTGGCGAGAGACTTATTGAAGATAAGCATGAGAGGATATACTAAGGCAGTACAATTTTTTATAAGTACGGGCGGAAGCCCATCCAAATCCACTTTGGAAGAAGACTTAATATCACCAATAGCCTTGGCAATATCGTTCTGTAAAAGACACAGCGAGCTAAAATTTAAGGATGGGAAGTTATTAGCTGAAAAAGTGGAAGTAGTACCATCATCTTGAACATAGTTCGATTTGAAAACTTCAGCGAACAAATTGGAGATTTCGACCGGAGTGGATGCCGACTTATCACCCCAGCGTAAAGCAGAGGGAATGGCCGAACACGCTCTTCTAGATTTTACAAAGTTCCAAAAGAACTTAGGGTTCGACTTAATTGTGGACTCCGTATTATTAATAAATCTTTTATAGAGAAATTTATCCAATTCATTAAAAAGTTTAGTGTAGTGCTGATATTGAACAAAGGAAACATGAAATTTAGTTGAAGAGAATTTTCTATAGTATTTATTTCTAAGATTTTTTAGACGTTTAAGGTCCTTAGTGTACCAAGGCAACTTATATGGTTGCATGTGTTTGAGGGGGATATTATAATGACAGAATTCCTGAATTGATTTCTTAAGAGTGGAGAAGCTATTAGCTGTATCAAGTACCGATAGTAAATCATCCCATTTAATTTCAAAGATCTGATTGTTGAGTCGTTCAAAATCACAAAATGCAAAATTAAAACCAGGCCCATCAATAGGTTTAACAGGAGCGAAAAGATAAGTTTCCACCTCAAACGCTAGCGGAGAATGATGGATGGTGGCTGGAGTAATTGAAGAGAATCCATCAAGAAACCTAAATTTTAAATTATCACTGAGAAAGACTAAGTCAAAAAATCGATCGAGACTATTTGAATATGAATTGATTTGAATCAGATTGAGACTAAGCAAGCTATCAATGAGAAATAAGTCCTGAGAAGACGAAAAATTTGAAGGAATAAGAGCAGGGCTATAGGAACAACCAGACCAGGCGATATTGCTTAAATTAAAGTCACCCAGAACACAAATATTATTCTCTTTCACCTTATTTAATACCACCGAGGAAATATTATTTGCGTGCAACTTATACAACTCTAGAGGGCTATTAGGAGGGATGTATGAGACTGCAATGATCAGAGCATCATTGACACAGATACATAGTTGGTCCAGAATAGAATCTTCATTATCAAGCATAATTAAGCGAGGACGATATTTGCGATGAACTGCTAAGAGAACTCCACCCCCTCTTAGACAGCCAGTTTTTTCGTGATCTCTGTCCCTGCGGAAGACATACTCGTAATAGAGATTTGTGACAAAATATTCGCTATCAAAGTAACTAGAATTCAGCCAAGTCTCAACAATGACGATAACATCGAAATCCAAATGTGAAGAAAAATTGCGAATAATATTTGATTTACACCTAATACCCGATAAATTCTGGTAGTACACCTTAAGACAGGAGCCAGTTGAGGAAGGTGCAGAAAACGCATGAATAGAATCGTGATTAACAGGCGCATCAACTAATCTGCAGCGCTGTTTTCCCCTCCCTTTGGAAAAAACTTAAAGGGGCGCAACTTGATGCCAGAAGGTCACACTGAAGAAGAGGAAACGGCATTAAAAAAAGACGGGGACACACCTAACTTAAAGTTAACCCCCTTAAGATCGTTAATATTAGTATCTTGCTTAATTAATTTATAACATAAAAGAAATTGTCTATCAACATAAGCATATTAAAAAGAAAGATATAATATCTTCTTCAGTGACAGAGTTCTTGCAGACAGACAAGCGAATCCAGTTCTTGGGTATGGCGACATCGAGATCACAATTGGCATTAACGCCAACAACAGTTGAAGCCGTTGAGGATTTTTTATTCCGAGTGCTCTCTTTTAACTTCAAATTCCCATTAGCATTAATTAAAATAGAAGAGTTCGGATTAACACAATCATCAGAGGCAACTGTTTGTTAGTGATATTTGGGTGATCTGGTTTAGCAGCAGCTGTTGATTTTCCAGGCCAATCAGTTTGTTGACGATGGGCTTTACTCTTTCACACAACATGCTTGATAGTGCCTTATATGCGATGTTGAAGGGGCTTATCCCGAGATAATGGGCGCAGATGGTGAGGTCTCCCTTTTTGTGGATTGGGCAGAGAACACTTAATTTCCAATCATCGGGCATTCTTTCGCCCAACCATTTTCTACAAAGATGTTGATGCATACTCCTTATCAGTTCTTTGTCGCCGTATTTGTATCGCTCTATCGTCATCGAATGGTGTTATGCTTTCACTGCCATTCAGCAGGCTGGAGAATTGTTCTCTCCATAATTTTAGTATGATCTGGGCATCAGTCACTAGATCACCTCTAGAGGTTCTACAAGAGTCTTTTCTATACCTGAAACCTTCTGTTAGTCGCCTTTTCGTCAAATTTTTGAGCATTATCTCTGTCGGTCAGCTTGTAAAGCTCTTTATACCCACGCATTTCGGCCTCTCTTTTATTTGTTTGCAAATGCGTCTCGCTTCCCTCTTTAGCTCTCGGTATCTATCCCATCCCGCATGTGTTGTTATCTACACATGCTTCCATCCTCCATGATGCCTGCAAGTTGCGAAGGTACAAAATTTTCGAATACAACCAAATTAGCACCTTATTTCCTATTTGTTATAAAATTTTATTTATATTTTATTTTATTTCTATACATATAGTTTTAAGATTTTGTGCTGAGTAATTTCGTTAATAAAACGTTTAGTAGAAATAAATCCATTGTTTTTGCATTAAATTGAAGGTTTTATTTGGCATAGTTAGAAGAGTTCGATTCACCATTTTTGATAACTTGATGCCTTTTTGACGGTCATTTCATAATGCCAATCTCATATAAACCCTCGTTTCTATTGGCAGGGACAGTCGACTTTCATAACTATCTGGCGCCAAGTTTTCCACCAGCATCATTAGCCATAAACAGGAACCTGTTGCAATGACCTGACATAAAATCATACCAACCTAACTCCAGAAATTTCTGGCGGGGCAGTATCCTCAAATGAAACTTACCGTGCTATTCTGTACTGTGATACGGTCACAAGTCTCTAAAATTGAGGTTTTAAGTTGGAGACAATTTTTGTGACTTGAGACGATTTTGCTATTCTGTACTCGTAAGTGACAGTCACAAAATCTATTACATTGCGTTATTCAGAGATGCTTTTACACTTGAATGAAAATAAATATGTCGATAACAAATATTAAAATTTCAATAACATTGTGGAAAAACATAATCTTATATATAAAAATTAATCGCAAAATGTGATGGGAGCGCATAAGTCAACAATGCCTGGACCAATTTGGCCAATTCTTTTTTCTAAATGTTCGTTGAGGTTCAAAGATGGTTTTTACGGCAAGAAAAATTCAAATAATTGCCGAAACCCCCCCTAAAAACATCCCTTTTCTTTTTTCCATACAAACGAATGAATGTTTGTTTATTAGTAACGCTAAGGGAACGACTGAACCAATCTTGATGAAAATTTCAGAGAATATTCCGTGTGGATTGGGGAAGGTTTAGAAATAAAAAGCTTTTCGTGAGGAAAAGCCGGAAAATTGGACAATTCCAAAAAGATAATTTTTTCCATACAATTTTTTTTTAATTTTTTTTTGTTTATTTTTCAATTATTTGAATCGTTCAAATTTGTCGTTTGCTTCAAAAATTTTTGGAAATTATTCAGTAAAAATGTTATGTGTGTTGCACACAAAGTCATCAATTATAAAATTTGTTAGGATGCCACAAAGAGGTCGCACTAATATCGGTCGGCGTTCTTTTTGGCATCAACATACATTAGCAGCCCTAGGCACATGACCGAGTACTCATAGGATGCGGTGACATACGTGCGGTATTATGAATCGCGGTCAATCAGCAAGCGATTGTCACGGTGTCACAGCAAGACTTGTCAAGCAATAGCTTCGATGGACTTTATCTTGAAGCACCGTATATATGGCGCTGTTAGATGCTAGATGTACTCTGTTGAGTGAAAAAAGAGAGGTTTGTCGCACGCACACATTCTTCTTTGGATGGAGTTACACCAGATCAAATAGATGAAATCATTCAATCATGCGGAAATTCTTGATGCAAAGTAAGATCCAGTATTATACGAAGTGATGAAAACTAATAGGGTTCATGGACCTTGCGGACACCATGATCTCACTTCGGTTTGAATGTCTGACAAAAAATGCACGAAACAGAAGTGCTTTTCTTTCGGAAACAAACACAAACAAGAAATGATGGATATCCACTCTATCGGCTTCGCTGACCAGACGACAATGGCAGAACATTCAGCATTCAATTTAGAAGAGTGAATATCGAAGTTGACAACACATGTATCGTACTATATTCACCATTATTGTCTAATTCACATTCAAAACTCATGTCAATGTTTGATATTGTTGCTTGGTGAAATATCGATCAAAGACGTCACCAAAGAAAGCAACATGGCGGTTATTGGTCTTGAACGAGATGAGATCAGCAAGTATCAAATGGTCGATAGGTGAACTGCACTAAAGCGATTTATAGGATATTTACTTTTGCAATTCATGAACGTTTTCCAACTGTTGTGCGTCTCGAAGGTAATTTGGAGAATAGCCAAAGAGTGTATTTCATTGGAAATACCGCCAGCAACAAAATTAACATTTACGAGTTTTTTCTCAACTTTCGTCAGTGATCCGTTTGTGAGAACATTGCTCTATTCGGAAATATATTGATATTATACATGGAATGCATCGTCGAAGAAATAGTTACGCAGAAAGCAAGACCAACCAGTAGATGGACATCCAGTTGTGTTATCAACTAATGCATTAGGACGAATTTACACAATCCACCCGAAAAATGACGATTGTTTCTATCTTCGGTTGCTATTGATAAATACACGCGGTTCAACTTCATTTGAGTCATTACGTACTGTGAATCATACGGTGTATGCAACTTTTTGAGAAGCAAGCCAGCAATTACAATTGCTAGAAAATGATAATCACTGGAATGCAAATGAAGTTCGCACACTTTTCGCGATAATCATTTCTTCATATCAGCCTTCTACTCCGCGTCTATTGTGGGATACGAAAAAAAATGACATTGTCGAAGGCATTTTACATCGTCTTCGCTAAAAATTGGAAATGGATCAATTCCGGTTGATACTTCCGGTGGTTTGATATCAATTCCATCTGCTGTTTATCGATTCACGAGAGATGAACTCATCACGAGGCTTGGTATGCCACCGCATCATTTGCGTCTCAAAGTTGGATCTGTCGTTATTATGTTTCGCAATCTGCAAGCGCCGAAACTGTGTAATGGAGCCCGACTGATTGTGACGCACCTATTGAATACAAGTTGGAATCTAGGAATTCCTTTTAGTTCTATCGATTTACCTTTTCAATTCAAACAGATTCCGTTTCCAGTGCATTTGAGATGACAATCATCAGGACACAAGGATAGTCGCTAGAAATGTGTAACGTAAGTTTGGAACTGCTATGTTTTTCACACGGCCAAAAATACGTGGCTCACGAGTTGGAAAACTATCTTCTCTGTACATTTACGCACCGGAACAGAAACCAAAAAATGTTGTAGAGACTGCTTACAGAATCGCAATATTAAAGTTAGACATAAACTTAAACAAACAAAAGAGCTTTATTTATTGTATTGGCTACATAATGAAACAGTCAACCAATTGATCACTCAAGATATTCAGTGCATAATTACATTATCTTTAAGAAAATGTTTTATCTCCCATGTAAAATGGGACTGCCATTGTATCTTTATCACATTGTTGCCAAGAATATCATCTCAAATTACGAATGATGTTTTTCTCATGATTCTTACATGATTATGATGTGAAATATATTTTTTTGCATATGAATTGTTTTGACCTTTAGCATAAAAAAGATAGAAAGATCCAATTTTCAGCTAAAACAGTTCAACCGTATTGTGTAAATATATATGTATATATGTATGTACATATACTGCAAAATCAATGGAGATTTTGCAAAAAAGCTTCAAGTAGGACCTTCTGCAGGAACTAGCGAATATCTGTGCAAATTTTCACTTCGTTTCGTGTAGTGGTTGGGTATATACATATTAATTTTACCGTGCGATTCTGTACTGTGATACAGTCTCAAGTCTCTAAATTTTGAGATTTTGAGTTAGAGACAATTTTTGAGACTTGAGACGATTTTGCTATTCTGTAAGTGACAGTCACAAAAGCTATTACATTTCATTATTCAGAGATGTTTTTGCACTTGAATGAAAATAAATACAATCGAACGACAAGAATTCTTTTTAGTTTTGTGACCAGCTAACTACCAGGTCTCAAAATTTTGAGACTAACGCTAGGGAATGTTTAGTGAATAGGAACTAGTCACAAATTGAGATTTTACCTCAAATTGTCTCAAATAGAGACTAGAGACTGGTTACAAAATACCGCTGTTAATTTTCATCCTTTGCTTACCTGTCAACAAAGTAGAATGATAGCAATTGGTTTCTAATATAGAAAACTTTATCAAAATAAATTATTTGTTTGGTGATTTTTAATACAAAAGTTATTCTCTACAACAGGAAAATACTGTTAAGGATATCATTTCGGGCATCGATTTAAGTATAGAACAGGAAAACTGTGAATTACTTAAGCAACAACAAAAGGAATTACTTCAAAGAGAACAAGAGCTTGCCGAACAAATACGACAACAACAACTAATTGCTAAGCAGTTAGCCGCTGAAAATCAGATTCACCAGCAACAATTGCAGCAGCAAGAGCAACTAGAGTCTCCCACACAACACGAAGCACACAAAATTACTAGTACACCCAATCAAAAACCTACACCACCAACTTCTCAGCTCCAGGAAAACACTTCTAAATTTCTGACAGTCGATAAAAAGAAAGACGAATATGGTTACACACAAAGTACAGAAACTTACGAATATAAGGTAAGCACTTTTTATAATTTAAGATTTCATAATTAGTGTAGCGTGTTAAAATATTCACTTAATTAAATCCATAAGTATATTCTTGTTCCAATCCTACAAGTTTACTTCTAGTACATATGTAATTTTCAGAAACAGAAACAATAACACGAGCACGAAATTTTCTTTTCTGTAAATGGGCAGCTTCTTGAACATTTGAAGACGGCAAAAGTGAAGCTTTTTGTTTAAAGTTAAAACGAATTTAAACGAGTTAACAACAACCAGTCGTTTCTTCTTTTTACAATTTGGCGCCAATTCGACATACCAAGTGCAGCCAGAGCTGAGTGTTTTCAATATCATCGGCGTACGCCAGCAGCTGTACACTCTTATAAAATATGGTGCCTTCTCTATTCATTTCTGCAGCTCGAATTATTTTCACCAAGAGTAGCCTAAAGAAGTCTCGCGATAGTGAGTCGCATTGTCTGAAACCTCGTTTGATATTGAATGGTTTAGAAAAGTTCTTCCCAAAACTGACGGAGCTTTTGATATTCCTCAACGTCACATTATACAGCCGTACTAGTTTTTCGGGGATACCATTTTTTTTTATAATTTTCGTGCTGTCAAAAGCAGCTTTGAAATCGATGAAGGTGCTGTGTGTCGATCCAATTTGGCAGGCGGAGAAGTTGTTGGTTTTCAAGACCCAAAGTCACATTAATGAAGTCCAGTCAGTTTGTTGACGGTGAGCTCCATAGAACTTCATATGCGATGAACTTGGCAGTAGAAGCGGTGTGAGTTTTCATTTACATTGAAACAACAACTACGGAAGGCAGTGCGGCGCTGACTAAATGAAGCATAAGGCTTTGAATTCGAAAACGACTGAATGACAGCGAAATTTTCCTGTCTGTAAATGTTGTGTTGAAGACAGCTTCTTGAACATTTTGAAGACGGCAGCCGTTGTTGCCGTACTAAAACTGTTCACTTGAATGCTGTTAACATATTGTGTTCAAATTGATTCACTTTTGTCAAAAACACAAGCCTACAGAGTCTAAAAAGCCTTGAAAGACGGTCGAGAGATCATTGCGGACATGGCTCGTTCTGGGCGACCTTCGACCTCGTTATCGTATGAAACGCTCGACTCGTATCGATAAAGCTGAATTGTTTTCAAAAATAGTACTGTAAACAGGCCTCTTTGGCCCAAAGACGTAATGAATACCATCAATCAACCACCGTATTCACAAGATTTGGCTCCGTGTAATTTTTTCCCAAACTGAAACACGGTTTCAGTCGACCGAAGAGATGAAATAAAATTCGCTTAAGGAGCTGAAGTCCATCCCAAAACGTGCTTATCAAAAGTATATGGTGGGGATTACTTTGAAGACGACAAAATAAAAATTTATCAGTAATTAAATATTGTGCGTTTTATTTACAATTTTGCGTACTTTTTTGTCATAGTGTATAAGCAATGAAACCTATAGATAGTACGAGTCCGCTCGATTACCTAAAGCCTATGAGAGCTGTTTTAGATAGATAACTATCACTAGTTGTTAGGAAGCGTTTCTTAACCCCATGACGTATTTCCACGAGTCTGACTCGTGGTACAATTTCTGTGCCTAAAATGAATATCACGAGTCTGACTCGTGGTGCGTAGAAGTGTACATTTGATGAAAGGAGAATTGAAATTTTCGCGTTATTTTCAGGTAATAATGTAAACAAAAAACATTTTTGCAGTTGAGTGCATTATCCACTGTGTAATTATCTATATTTTTTGGGACGCATTAAAATTAAATCGTAGTATTTTATTTTATGTAAATTTGTAAAACAAGCGTGCGACAGTTCGTAAGCATCAAAACTGGTTTGTTAAGTGCAAGTTGTGTGCGAACAGTTGGAAGCGAATTTCGTTGCGTTAATTGATGCGTCAAGGGGTTAATCTTAAAAACTACCGAAAACCAGCAAATTAGAGCATAACTGCAGAGCGTCAGAAGCAGAGAGCTCCTAGAGCGAATGTTTGCGTGATTTGGCGTGTTGAGTAGTTCATTTGTATATTGATGGCCTCACAGCAGGAATAAAGAGATGTCCAACTTATTCCAGTGTGAGAGCGCTTCAAAATTAGCGTTTTTTATAACATTTTCTATTATGGCCAGATTGAACAAAGTAATAATTTTTGGGCATTTATCGACCCAACACCCAACATTTAGTACGAATGAAAATTACTAAATAGTGGTTGTTTATTATATGGAGAAAATATTTAAATCGTTTTAAAGTATATTAGAACAACTGACTTTTGACCTTTCAATACCCAATAGAAGGATTTAAGCTTGTTAGCTCTCAATCATTAAATGTTTTTAATCATTTTCCATTGAAAATAATACTATGATGTTTCAATTTACAGAACGTTTCATCGAATACCTTTAAATTTAACAAATTTATTTAATTTTCATTGTTTTACATTTTTTATAAGTGGTCTTGAACGATGCAACAAATCCCTCCGTTAACATATTTTTTTGGTAAGATTTCAATCTAGCCATCGCCCGTTTCCAATTAATAAACGTCAAAACCTACTGAACTCGATTAGCTGTCAAAGTTCGGTAGGTTTTGACGTTTAGAAAGTGCTCTCTCACTGTGAGAGAGGAGTTGGACATCTCTTTATCTCTGCTCACAGTTTACAAGGATGTTTAAAATACACGGTATTAAATTTTTGAAAGGGAAATTTATGACAGGAATTCTCTGATCCAACTGAAAATATTGCCCCCTATTAAAGCTAATTTTTACGCAAATTTCCTAACCTATTTACGCCATATTTTTTTCTTTTCTCACAAAGCGTTTAATAATTACATTTTTAGTTTTAAATAAAATGACATTCGAACTAAATTCCTCGGTGTAAAAGAAATCAATATAAACGTATTTTAAAATTTTATGTAGCTTTGTTTTCATTAAATTAATTTCAAAGCGTTTAATGTCATTAAATATTTGAATTACATTTTTTTGAGAAGTCCGAATTTCCGAACATATCGTACATATTTATTCGAACCGAGCGCTATTACAACCAAGAATTTAATTTGTACGAAAAAATATACAAAGCGTATCATACGAACACGACCGACGCGATCGCTTCAAAAAATCAGGTTGGGCGACAAAAGAGTCCGTGTGTAAACTGGCACAGCGAAATTTCCACACATGTGTGAACAAGCGAGATTTGGCGAATTTGTTTTGATGTACAGCCCTATTCTAAGAAAACCTCACAAGTGATTTGTGTGGAAAAATATGTGAGGTTTGGTGTGAATTTTATTTTGTGAGGTTATTCTTGTTCAAACCTCACAAGAAAAAAGCACAATAAACTCATCACATGAGGTGAAAAGCACTTTGCTGTGAACCAGGAAAATAAAGAAAAGGGCACCCATAAAAACGGAGTAATTTTGCAAATCTGTGAGGGCATATACATATATTATTTCATTTATTTTTAGGATATCAAAATGTGAATGAACAACTCATGGACAGCTGCAGCATTACCGCATTTTATTTAAACATATACAGTGTCGGACAAAACTCATTGGACTAACTCGAGTCTCACACATATTCCGTCATAACTTTTTACATAGATACATTAGAAGAATACTTTTTTTTGCAAAAGAAAGATCACAAATTCTATATTAAGAAACAATGCAATTTTATTTTTCAACTTTTATGTAAGATTTATAAATTATAACAGAAGGGAAAAAAGTAAAAAATTCGTGCGCATAACTCATTGGACTTTAGCTAAATATGAAAATAAATTAGTTTTAAATTAATATTTTAATGAGTAGCCATTATTATTTTTGATTGCAACATATCTTTTAGGCATAGATGAAATTAAATTACCAATGTGTGTGTCATTTATTCCATTCCAGGCTTGTTTTAAGGCGATAATAGCTTGTTTTTATAACCGTGGACCTGTTCCCTGTTAATTTGCCTGTTGACAATTTCCCATAAGTTTTCAATCGGGTTCATGTCAGGAGACTGGTCGGACCATCTCAAAATATATTTTATAAACTTATTATTTCAAAAACCAATCCTTTCCAACTTTGAGGGTGTATCTGGGGACATTGTCATGTTGAAACTGCCAATCAGGCCGCATTTTTTTGATAGCATGAGGTAACATTTGGGTTTGCAGTATATTTTTATATTGAAACCCATCCATGTTCCCTTCTATTCTGTAAATAGGTCCTACTCCCTGACCAGAAAAGCAACCCCACACCATTATGTTACACCCACCATGCTTTACTGCACCCTGCAAATATCGACGGTTTACACGCTTTTCTATTGGTCTTTGTACACCTGTCATTCCAACTGAGTTCTGCAAATTAAATTTGGACTCATCTAAAACAATATCAACTTTCATTGCTCTACAGACCAATTAATATGCAGTTCCGTAAATTTCAAACGAGCTAACCGATTTTTTTTTTTGAAATATATGGTTTTTTCGCAGCACCGAACCTAAAAAGACCAGCATTAACGGCGCGTCGTCGTACTGTACGCGTACTCACTCTTAGTTGTAAGATATCTACAACTTCTTTTGCTGATATCTTTGGACTTTTTTAACTCCCGCATTATTCGCAAGTCATCTTTTATCGAATTGACTCTATGGTGTCCTCCAATATTAAGTTTTTTTAACGATTTCTTCAGCTTTGTTCTTGCGTAAAATATCAGAAACAGCTGATTTTCCTAGAGAATCATTTTTGCAAAGCTCTTTTGCCTCACATATTTTGTGAATTCACTTATAATTAATAATTTAAATTCAGTTGAACATATTTTGCCTAAAATTTTTGTCTAAAATAATTTTTTAGTAGCATTATTTGGGAAAAGTTTATAAATTTCCCAACACACATATTCCCATTAAAATAAACAATTCGAATTAGTGTTATCTACGATTAATAATTATAAGTACCTGCAAAATTCTTTTCTCACCAGATAACGGAAAATTAATTCATTGGAAGTGGTTATTTCGATATCCAAAGTGGTAGTCCAATGAGTTATGTCGCACGAATTTTTTACTTTCTTCCCTTCTATTATAATTTATAAATTTTACATAAAAGTTGAAAAATAAAATTGCATTGTTTCTTAATATAGAATTTGTGATCTTTCTTTTGCAAAAAAAATTATTCTTCTAATGCATCTATGTAAAAAGTTATGACGGAATGTGTGTGAGACTCGAGTTAGTCCAATGAGTTTTGTCCGAGACTGTATATTTTTTTCTTCGGACATGTAATAAATACATATTTACAAATTCATTTTTTCCCGAATCATTTAATCATAAATATGTATAAGCCGTTTTGTTCATACTTAGAAGGAAGTAAAATGTAAAATACCGTAAATTACATATTTATTGTAGTATAAAAATACTTATATTTGTAATAGATAACGCCTTTCGAGGAGTAGTTCCTCTATTCTATTTTAATAAAATAATTGCAAATATTTTTAAAAATATTGAAAATAAAACAAACACGACCGATTTTGCATTGTATAGTTTGCTTTCAGACATCACAAATTTGTGAGCTTTTGAAATCACCTCATCATAGGGAAAACCTCACAAAAGTGAGGATGATGATTTTTGCGAGGGCATGAGAATAGGGCTGTTACTCATATAATTTGAATTTTAAAAACAACTTGTTTTTGCTACTTTTTCTTTTTTCTGTTTCGTTATCGTAAGCGTAACTTCTCAATTCGCTCAGTGTTGTTCTTCCGGATAGCTAGCAGCTGATATGTAGATGTTAAGAAACAAACTAATAGCGGGATTCTGTAACCAGTCTCTATTTGAGGCATTTTGAGGTAAAGTCTCAATTTGAGACTACTTACTATTCACTAAACAGTCTCTAGCGTTAGTCTCAAAATATTGCCTTAAATTTGAGACCTGGTAGTTAGCAGGTCACAAAACCAAAAAGAACTCTTGTCTACCATTTTGAATATTCTGAATAGAAATCATAATAGATATTAATAGATTGTAGTTTTTTTTATATTTTGCAAGAAACTCAAACACGAAAAGGTTAAAAATAAATGAATTTTGCATAAATTTCGTAAATATTATGAACCAAAGTCAACATATATTATTATTTTTATAAATAATTATATTTTTTGACTATGTTATAGAAAATTTAATATTTGTTATCGACATATTTATTTTCATTCAAGTTTAAAAACATCTCTGAATAATGAAATGTAATAGATTTTGTGACTGTCACTTACAGAATAGCAAAATCATTTCAAGTCTCAAAAATTGTCTCTAACTCAAAATCTCAAATTTAGAGACTTGAGACTGTCTCACATTACAGAATCCCACGGTAAGTGCCGCTTTCTCAATGCATGGTTAGTTACCATCTGTCATTAAGTTATGAGGGGTATTCTCTTGCTCTTGCAAAACCCGGTGCACGGTGCAAGCATTGCAGATTTACAACGGCACAACAACAAACACACGCAGAAAATTATTTGCAATGGCTGTGAAATATGTCAGACCAAAACCCATGTATATTTGCGTGCAATGTCACGCAAAAATAAAATTGCAACCCTGTTGTAGTTGCCATTTTACATAAAGACATATTACGTCGTTAAATTGTCGAGAAAGGTAAATTTTATTTAGATTTTATAATTTCTATTTAAATTATAAAGTTTTGTTACAGTTTTTTTGTTAAAAATGTATGCAGAAAGTGCGCCAATTCACAATAGCCATGCACAATAGTCATTTACAATAAATTGACTGAATCCGTCGCTCATATATCACTAGATTCTGCAATGGGTGCTCTCGTGCCCTTGTATATTTCGGTGTAGTATTTTTGCAATCTGCAATCTTGCAAGAGCAAGAGAATACCCTATGGTTAATTTTTCCGAAATAAGGAGTTTTGGTTAAGTTAACCCGAATTTGGCTGACAAATAGTTGCTAACCAGCCATTGAGTAAACGGCCTAAAATAGCAGTATAAACAAATACCACAAAATAAGATTTCCATAGAACATAGAATCAAGTACCATCTCAAAATATAACATATACTTATGTCCATAAATATATTTTAATGTAATACTGGAAAATTATTTTCTTTCAAAATTATCAAAAGTTTTGTGGACCCATGCAAATGAGATTCATATTTGAGTTATTTAAATGCATTTTATTTTTGGGTAGTCAAATTTTATTCCATGATAATATACGTACACAAGATTTAACCAAAAGCAAAATTAAATTCAGAATGTGTTGATTTCTTTTCGTGGATACCAACACAGTTACAGTTCATTGAAGCTCCCCTACAAGAACGATGATAATCAAATGATCAATCATATGACATTCACTAGTGACACAATTTTCTGTCACTGGCTCAGTGCAAGTTTCTATCACATTTTTAAGGGCAATATGAAAAAGTTGACAAAAACTTTTGCATACATGTGATATTGCCTTTCTTTCTTACATACTAGGTTTAACAACCTGAACAACATATAGCTACACTGCTCACTCCAACGGTGTTTAGAATAAAAATTTGTGTCATTAATGATATAAATCTCTGTCATGAATGCCTGTTATGCTTGATGCCAACATCCTGCATATGTGACTATCACATATGATGTAAATATCATGCAGTTGTGACAATCATATGTGATGTAAAATTCAGGCATGTGTGACTATCGCATATGATGTAAATATCATGCAGTTGTGACAATCATATGTGATGTAAGCATATGTAAAAATTATACATTTATTAATTTAATGTAATTTATTTTATTTAGAAAAAATTAAATTCATTCATTCATTTCATTCATTTTCATATAATAGGTATTAATTAATTCATCTTATAAAAAAATTGTACAAAAAGTAAAAAAAATTAATATTAAATTAAAGCTTCATTTCAATTCAATTATTGTTTCCTTTTTTTCTTTAAATATGTGCGCTATTTTAACCTATGATGGCTGAGCAGTACTGATCGCTTTATGTTTTCCTCGAAACTTCTATATCCTTGTTGTTGAAACACATCTAAATTAAAAGAAAAATATATAGTTATTAGTAAACATTTTATGTAAACATTAAGTTGCAATTATGTATATGTATGTACTTCTTAAAATGGTATCAACCAGCGCCAACTTGCATAGGGATTTCTTGCTCCACCTGCCATCCCAATTGTAACCTTCCAAAAGCTCATCCGTGAAAACCTTAGGCATTACGTCAGCCACATTATTACTGGCGCCTTTAAGTTTGTGAAGGAATGTAGTCTTAAAAGAAGTAAAAGTATTGTAACTAGTAGTAAACTTATTATATTTTATTTTTTAGGTTACCATTGTTTGGGCATAGTCCTGGCTTTGCAGTCTATCCCCCACTTCCGCAACTATTGCTTGCGACTCAATTGGAAAAGTGCTAGCGACGTCGTCCAGCTCTTTATCAGTCACTTCGCCGGTCATGCGGCACACTGACTGCTCTACTCGTTTTAAGAGAACTTTGCACTCTCTGATTGCCTTATTTTGCGCCAAAACCTCAGCCTTTTCGACAATCTAAGAAATAAATTTAGACGAAAAGATATAAATAAAGTCTTAGATTTACTTTTATTACTGAATGTACATACAATATTGTAAAACACTTACTTTCGACTCCATCTCATTCACTTTTTCAAATATTGCAGTTTGGTTGTGAACCAGTGACGATTGGCCTTCACTAAGCGTTTTTTGGTTCTGCAAAATTATAACTACATTTTCCTCCAATTTTTCCAGCCTTTCCTGAATATTCCTTTGGCCCGTAATGATCGTTTTTAACGCTTCAAGTATATCTTAAATTTAAAAAGTTAATATATAGTATATTTTATTAGAAGCTTTATGTTAAAAATTACCTGAGTTTTGTTGCGTTCTTGATATTCCCACTGAATATTGGCGCCGCTCAATCCTATCAACGATTGGAATCTCTACTAAAAAATTAATAATTTTTAATATATTTATACTTATTTCGATGAGTATTATCCTTTTAACTTACCACCTTCATCTTGCGTCTCGAATATGTTACTCATTTGTATATATGGGGTATTCCATACCAAATCGACCACTTTTGAACCCGACCCCTTTAGATTTTGCTGAAACTTATCCATCCTTTTCTACTCTTTGAAAAACATTTTTGAGAATTTTTTCAAAATTTTTTGTCCTACTTCAAAAAAGTTATGAATTTTTCTATTTTTTGCTAAAAAAATGGCTTTTTATATTCAAATAGCCATAACTTTTGTACAAATTGACTTTTGGGGACAATTTTTTTTTTAAATTTTTGTTTTTGAATGAACTTTTCGAAAAAATACTCGAAAAAAATTTAGCACGATCAATTATATAAAATAATCGTTTTTTTTAAGTAAAATCTTAATTTTTATTTTTTTGAAATTTCGCCATTTTTGTTTTTTTTTCTCAAAAAAAACTTCAATTAATTTGACAACTATCCCTGTTAATCTCGGAGTGGGCCGATTTTTTTTTATGTTTTTTTTATTTAAAAAATGAAAAAAATTTTTAAATAAATAAAAAAAAATATTAAAAATACTCGGCCGACTCCGGGATTAGCAGGGATAGTTGTCAAATTAATTGAAGCTTTTTTTGGGGTGAAAAAAAAATAAAAAAAAATGGCGAACTTCACTTTTTTAAGTAAAATCGTTTTTTTTTTTTTTGGAAGTTCGCCATTTTTTTTATTTATTTTTTTTCACCCCAAAAAAAGCTTCAATTAATTTGGCAACTATCCCTGCTAATCCCGGAGTCGGCCGAGTTTTTTTAATATTTTTTTTTATTTATTTAAAAATTTTTTTCATTTTTTAAATAAAAAAAATATAAAAAAAATCGGCCCACTCCGAGATTAGCAGGGATAGTTGTCAAATTAATTGAAGTTTTTTTTGAGAAAAAAAAAAAACAAAAAACAAAAATGGCGAAATTTCAAAAAAATAAAAATTAAGATTTTACTTAAAAAAAACGATTATTTTATATAATTGATCGTGTTAAATTTTTTTCGAGTATTTTTTCGAAAAGTTCATTCAAAAACAAAAATTTAAAAAAAAAATGGTCCCCAAAAGTCAATTTCTACAAAAGTTATGGCTATTTGAATATAAAAAAGCCATTTTTTTAGCAAAAAATAGAAAAATTCATAACTTTTTTGAAGTAGGACAAAAAATTTTGAAAAAATTCTCAAAAATGTTTTTCAAAGAGTAGAAAAGGATGGATAAGTTTCAGCAAAATCTAAAGGGGTCGGGTTCAAAAGTGGTCGATTTGGTATGGAATACCTTATATATAATAATTATATTATTATTATATTATATTTTATTAATTATATTAGGTTAACATCATAAAAATATACAGTATTGTTAAAATGTTGCTCAACATATTACATTTGGAGTTTGTTGCTTAACATATGAACAATACTGTATATTTTTTATGATGTTTTATATTTGTTATTATGTTTTTCATTATATTGCATTTATATACAGTTTTGGTTATATTAGTAAAACCAAAATTGTATATTAAATTTGAAAGTTGTGGAATTGAAAATGGAATGTGCAAATCAGTGGTTAATGGGAAAATGTGTTAAAAAGATGGTGTAAAAGTGGTATTAGCAAATATTTCTCTTCGATAGGAAAACAAAAGTATTTGAAATCAATGTCTTCGATAGGAACTGTTACCATTTCTTCATCTAACTCACTTGCGACTACAATCCCTAGGCCACTTGACGATTCTACAGGTTCATTAAAGTAGTTTTCAGTCTTTCTGAAAACTTTGCAGACAATTTCAGACGACTGTTGAGACTTTATGACTTTAAATACCTTCATTGGTCCTGTCAACTCACTAAAACAAAAACTATCTTTCTGCTTGTTGGGATTTAAATCAAATGATGCAAATTTTGGCACATTCTCTGAATTTGATTCAATACCCTGTTTTTCATGAAGTCTAAGATATATTTGCTGTAGAATTTTATTGGGTTTATTTACAATTTTTTTTATATTCTGCATATAGTTTTCGAAACGATACGCTGAAAAAGAATCTAATTGTCCAAATTGTTTTACGCAATCTGCCAAGTGAAGTAGTCCGTGAATATTAAAGCTAACCAATTCATCACCATATAAAATTCCAAAAATATTGACGAAATCTGTTAGCATTTGTTGGGCAATATCGGCTTCGATTCGGTGCGATTTTTGATTTGACAGAAGTCGAATACTACTATGTAGCAGCAGGAAGTGATAGTATTGATCGGTACTGATACAATCTTTAAGAACGAATATACCAGAATAAAGCAAAAACTGCCTAAACTCAGTCGATTTCCAATTATGAATCTCATCTAAACTTCTAGATAAATTTAGAGACATAGTTAAGCTTTTCGTTAATAATAGTATGATTGGCCTTTTTTGTTGCAAGTTTAAGTAATTTCTTTGTTACTCCTAAGTCGACTAAGTGCATACTATCAAGGGGAAACTGAGAAACCATCCCAAAATCTGATTCTTCCAAAATGCTTTTTTTGAATTTGAAATCTTCCAAATGATGCGCAGGATTTGAACGTAACATAAACGTTGTATCTGATCTTAAGGAACCGCCTTTTTTTTGAAAACTTATTCTATTTTTTTGGTAAGTACCTTCCTGGCAGCATTTTGGACAACCATTTTTCCCGTTATGTGATATAACACCTGTTACAAAAGCCCTCGCTGGGGAGTCACAAACAAAAAGACGAATATTAAATTTTAAAACGATTGGCTTAAATCCAACTTTAATGCCGGTTGCCCTTAGCGACACGACCTCGGCACAAAATTCGGACATGAATTGATCTATGTTACTTGGCTTCTTGAAACCGGAATAGCATGCTATCATAAACGGGCTTATATTAGGGAAACCTACAACTGAACCCAAGATAGGCCATAATACCCTGTTTGAACTTTTGTACAATTTTAACCCATCAACTCCTATATCTAAATAAACCTCATTTTTCCCTTCCAAGTAATTAAACGGACTTGAAATAAAATAGTTTTGAATTCCTAAGTACAAAAATTCCCCATCTTGCATTTCAGTGATATTTATTTTTTCTTTGCTAGTATTTAGTAGTGTTTTTGCAGATAGTGGCATACCATCAACACCTACTTTGCGCAATGTTTTTAGAAGATCTTCTAATGCGATTTGCGATATGTTGTTTCTGATAGCCCACGACTTAATTTCATTACATTTATTTATTTCGTCGTTATTTTCTGAAACGACACTAAACCCTATAGAGGTGGACGCTTCGGGCTCAGAATTAGTACCAACATCGCTAGAAAAGCTCAAAGTATCACTAGCATCACTTTCATAATTTTCTACTACTGAACCTACCACAGAAGGATCAGGTTCCCTATTACTTAAAAGAGGAATCCTTTCAAAAAACGCACTAGAACTTACACTTCCACTTTCATTTTCACTTCCACCTTTCAAATATTTTTTTATAACTTTTATATTGGACTGGAAAGTCCTTTTTTCTTTTGAAAGATAATTAGCAAAATGTCTTCTTTTCATTTCACTTATTTTCTTAATGTTTTAAAATAGATTTCGCTTAGAAATATTTAAATTTAAAAATTTGATTTCGCTTGCTTGCACTTGTTTACACTTGTTTGCGCTTTTTTTCTTCTTCTTCCACTGTATTTTCGCGTTTAATAAGAATAAATAACGGCTGATATATGTACATACAGTGTATGCCCAGAGAACATACATATGTTTTTAGTTTCTCTGACTCTACACTGTGTGTATATCAGCTATTTCAGTTTTGCACGTGTAATCATAGCCCGAAAGAAAATAATCTGAATCGTCTCTTTCTTACTTGTGGATAGGTATACAATAATTTCTGAAGTCTATGCATTTGTGTTAGTGAGAAAATTGCTATTGTGTTAGTTTCTATCATTCAATTCTTGTAGGGTTAATGTCTCCCAAACATTACTACATATATATTTCTACACATAAACTTTTATTTCCTTTTTATTCAATGTGTACGTTGAAATATGTGTATGTAACAATATATACATACTGAAATAAATGCCAGTATTTTCTGCTTACATAACGTAATTGAACAAATGTTCATTCAAAAACGAGAGCGTGCATAAAGGCAGTAAATCAAAATGGTGCCAACATGGATTTTTGAAAACCTTTTTGATATACATATGTATAAATTTTGATGGCAACGTTCATTGCATTTTAAATCTAATTCGATCGCTGCAAAATGTACGAAAAAAGTCAAAGTGCGTCTAATTCTAAAAATTATGCAAATAACGAGCGTGGCAATGTTTTGCGAAAATCGTATGCAATGGGTAACTGCATGTTGGAAAAGAAGCGCGGCTTTAAACCTAGTGATCGACATAATCCCATTAAGAAACAATTTCTTTTAGAATTGAGTAAACAAATTTGGCTCAAAAAAGACGTGAGTTAGTGCATAAATAATTGGTATACATATATGCTCGTACAAACTTATGTATGTGTACTATATATGCATATTTGTACCTATAATTATTCCTGCCCGCCAAAAATATTAAAAAAACGAGTGAAAAAGAAGTTCTTGTCAAAGGCAAGAAGGTAAATTTTAGAATAGGATCCCCCGATTTCGGAGTTAAAATGTGTATGTACGGATAGAGGAGGTCCTCCAGATCAAGAATAGTTGCCGCTAACTTTTAGTTTTTGAGATATCTGCATTTAAAGTTCAAAATTCAACTATGTATATAAAACGAGTCTTTCTCCGATTAATAATGAATTTTACACTTAAATTAAATTTAACTTTTATATCCACTAACACTTGACTAATTCGTTTCTAATCATTTATTTTATATTACATAGTGCAAAAATAACTTTTATTCAATATTTAACTTTTGTTCAACTATTTTTGTTCACACAATAACAAAAGGGTTGCATTCTAATTAATCATCAGTGTTATCTTACGTACATATTTCACAGAAGAACCAAAAGAAATAAAGAAAATAAATAATACCCCAATAACAGGAAATAAATAACATATTAGTTTTTCGCATAGAATTCCTTTAATATTTGGAGGCCTTCGGCCGTGCTTCGAAACAATAACCCTGTTGGGACCTACACCTGAGCGTGACCAGTGCTTTCGCGTTGAACTCCTTTCTGCATTGGCGGCTTTCGGCCGCCTTCGAAAAAATAACCCTGGTCGCACCACCTGGTCACTCTGTTGTCTTATTTTTATTCCATTACAAAATATGGTAACACTAATTTTTTGCTTGTTTGCAACCATTTTCTAATTGTATGAATAAATGGATTTCAACTAAAATTTAATATGGAATTATAGTTATTTTTACACTTTTAGTTAAAAATATAAGTCGGAGCAACACTCGTTTTAAATAGTTGAATTTTGAACTTTAAATGCTAATATCTCAAAAACCATAAGTCAGCGGCAACTATATATTTATATTTTCTTGACCTGGAGGACCTCCTTCATCCGCACATACCCATTTTAACACCAAAATCGGGGAATGCAATTCTAAATCCCAGCCGGCAAGAATATTTTTTTAAAGTTTTTACTGCTACAAACAAAATTAGACATCTTAAAAAAGGACTGTACTGAATTATAGTTAAACTAATTGTTATATAATATATAAATTTTGCAAAACAAAATTAAAACAATTCAAGAAAACAGTGGAAAACAAATCTGAAACTAAAAAAAGAAGTGTAAAGTTTAAAATATCAATTAATTTTATTGAAATTAATATTGAATTGAGAAAAATTTAACTTTGAATAATTACCAGAGCCAACAATTGGACGATAACAATTTTTGTTATATTTTTGAAAACGAGTTAATTTATTTCGCCAAAAGTTTTAAAAACAAAAGCTAGACAACTACGATTCATATTAAATCACAATGTTTCAAAAATTTTAGAATTGTCCGATTATTTCGAAATAGAATAAAAATTTGTCAGAAATTAACGTTTTTTACAACTTTGATAAACTAATAACGCCAATATATGGACAATTACAATACAGTTATAGGGTTAAATTCATTATATATATTTATATAATTATACATATAATTAATAAAGGAAAGACTTTAGCCTCGTTTATACCGATACTAGAATACTCCCAAACAAAAGAGCTTACATACAAGAACTTGATTTTGATCGACCAGTTCTTGTGAAAGATATATGCTATATAAGTCCGTCCGATCTGAAATTCTTCGAAAAGATATCTAGTCAAAAATGAACATGATTATGATCGTTAGGTTTATATGGGGTATTCGACAGGCTATGTTTTCCAACTCTAAATACAAACTGTAATCCAAAGGATTCATATCTGATTTTCCAGACTGCCAATCAATCATCCGCAGCTATAGAATCAGAAATATTGCTTTTTAGCCACTGCTGGGTGGCCAGAATTTGGCTGGAGAAATCAATTCTCTGCATCGAAGAGAGTATTCCTTAACTTCTTAACTAAGTATTCTAAAGCATCCTGCTGCTACACTTTTGCTCCAGTCTTATCTTCACAGGACACTCAACACCAAACCAATACAACAGCTGAATGGTGATCAACTTGAACCCTTGGAATAACATTTTCTGTTAACATTTTTTTATCTATAAAAAATATATACAAGTATGTATACGTACGTGCCCATTGACTCGTACCACTGAAGAAGCTATCTGATGGATCTAATTATCTTCAAGCTTGCAAATATCGATTTTCAATCGAGTTCTTTTTTTGTCTAGCCCATTGTCTCCTGTTAACATATATATTAATTTTATAAATAATAATCATTCTTTTCATTTTATTCGTTTCATATTTAATGGCCTAAAATTGAAAATGAAGGAGTCAACAAACGCTCCAAAACATATCGACTTGCTCAAAATCTTTACGCCAGCAACAGATGCCAATGAAATTGTTCCAAGAAATCGTAAGTACAACTACAGCTATTTAATCAATGGTGATACGTTTTTACATGCATACTCCTATGTACATATGTATATACATGGATACGGACATCCAACTGCTTAAAATACAGTATAATACTAACCGACTACAGTAGGGAGTAAACAAATTTATATATTCATTTACTTCAATGTTTCTTTTTTATTCGTTCCAAAATTCGATAAAAAATATATACATAAGTACTTTTCCTCCCCATTCTATACGACAACATTTAAAGAAATGAATAATAAAACTTTATCGCTCACTACTAGAGTGCTTTTATAATTTATTGTTACAGATTACTTCCAAAACTCACATGCCCATAAGCATTCAGACCACATATGTACATAATTGTTAACATTTTTTAATTCAATTATATTATTAGTTGCTAATGACTTGTTTCATAGAAATGTTAGCTCCATGAATGTAATAACTACCATCGAAATACGTTGCATCCTCTGGGATGAGACTACCTTACCTTTACCACGCCCCTCTGCCATTATTTGCAGAAGGGTGTGTTTGGCTACCTGACCGATGACTAAATGAAGCGGAGTAAGTTCAAGAAGAACCTCCAGTGCTGCCGTTGGACAGGTGCGCATTGCGCCCGGCATGCAGACACAGACCAGCCGCTGTAGCTTCAATAGCTTAGTCTTAACCGAAGTTTGCGGCGCTACTGAGGCCCAGGCTACCGCCCCATATGTGATTATTAGTCTGACTATCGTGGTGTACAACCACCTAACAATCCTTGGCTTACAGCCCCAGGACCTTCCTGCCAGCCGATTGCACACTATTAAGGCTTTTGTCGCCTTGATCAAGGCCAGGTTTACTGACACTGTTGGTCATTTCTATCTCACTGCCACCCAGCGTGAGATTCCTAAGACCGGGTAGGGACCTGCGTCTCGTAAACGGGATTACGGTCGTCTTGGAGGGGTTGATATTTAGTTCAACCTCCCTACACCACCCTTTTGCTAGGTTTAGACCTCTTTGGACTAAGTCACAGAGAGTATCTTCATATTTGCCTTTTGCCATAATTACAATGTCGTCCGCATACCCTTGGCAGTGGATCCCATTGTCTGTTAGCAGTGTTTCTTTTTTATTCGTTCCAAAATTCGATAAAAAATATATACATAAATACTTTTCCTCCCCATTCTATATGACAACATTTAAATAAATGAATATTAAAACTTTATCGCTCACTACTAGAGTGCTTTTATAATTTATTGTTACAGATCACTTCCAAAACTCACATGCCCATAAGCATTCAGACTACATATATACATAATTGTTAACATTTTTTAATTCAATTATATTGTTAGTTGTTAATGACTTGTTTCATAGGAATGTTAACTCCATGAATGTAATAACTACCTTATTAAACCATCGAAATACGTTGCACATAGTATTATATAATATAATAATAGTGTTTGCCTAACATTTGTGTGATATATAATACATAAAACTATTAAAAATATTCAAAATATCGAGACAAAGTGTTATCTGTCTGCTCATCCGTTCATTGATCTGACAGTGCAAGCAACAGTTTAAAAAACAAACAGAAACGTCAGCCAGTTAATTAGAAAATAAAATATACAACTTTAACTCAGTCACAAATTAAGCTAAAAAGTTTGACTTTGATATAGAGCATCATGGCGTTAGGTCTATATGCGGTTTGAAAAGCTGGAGTGATGGTGTGTAATCATAGTAATCAAAGGATAATAGGAGAATTGTTCAAAAAATAACATGAATTTTTGTATTATGAAAAAAACTTGTTCATTCGCCTTCATTAGAATTGACGCGTTCAAAATAATCCCCACTCGATGTTATGCACTTATACCAGTGCTTCTTCCAATCGCCGGAATACTTTTCAAACTCATTTTTCGGAATGGCCTTTAGCTCTTTCAGCGATTTTCATCTATCTTGTATAACGACGGCCTTTACACGACGGACAAATTCAAACGGAGGCTGGGGCATCATTCCACCTTGTCCAGCGTAGACACGAGCACGTATTTGCGAGTAACGTACTGTCCGTAAAATCGTGCGTTGAATATAAGAAGCGTTCAATTACAACGCAACAATTCGGTGGAAAATGGCCTAGTTTTCGGTAAGGATTATTTTTTATTAGAAAATATTTTATTGAAATTAAGAAACAGAGAAATGAGAAATCTTTAAAAGAAACAAAATAAAAAGACATGTAATATATAGTATATGTGATACATGAAGACAGATTGATCTTTGGCAAATTCCATCATTTTTATTCAAAATTGCGAGTTAAATAAATTAAATTTCACGAGTATACAAGATTGCAGATAAAATTTTTGACTACATATTAAAAAATAAATATCATATATCCATGGATAAACCGTGGAACATAGCAGCTGTGAAAGCTAACCAAAATACTGTGAATTTTATATCTTATTTATGCTGTGATCCTACGTAAAAAAAGTCCGACTCCAACCTTAACGGATTCGGAAACATGGTAACCAAAAACCGACTCTTAAGAGAATATTAGGAAATGTCTAAGTGACCAAGCGAACGTCATTAGCAACGAAGTTCTCTATGCACTAAAAAAAATCGCACTAAAAAAACTTGGAATTGACGATCTCAGCAATTAAGAGTATAAGAAAGACTTACGGAGGCTTTCAAACTACACTCATAAAACTCCCGGGTGGGTAATTTGCCTTATTTGGAAAAACAGGCAGTTGCGGCAATACTTCAGGTTTTTTACCATGGCCACACAGCGAAAGTGTTCACAAACGAGGACAGGTCCCCAGGATTTGCAGAAGATGTGGTTAATGCGAACATCAAGCCAATGACTGTAACAATATGCCGAAATGTTTACTCTTGACAAAACAAAGAAAAGGTGGCCGATAATCGGTGATAGACCTTACCTTCGACTAGGCTTGCCACCCGAACTTTATTATAAAGTATTTTACGTTATTTTAGGTAATTGAACAATAAAGTTCACAAAAATACTTTATTTCGCATGATTTGATTTCTTTGAGATTTTGAAAAGTTTAGTCGATGAATTTGTTAAACAAAATTTATAGATTGGTGATTTAGTGCTGAATCGATGTTGCCACTCGTCGGCGCCACATCACTCAAGCACTCGTTTTGTACAATTATGGGGCATCTCGACAGGATAGAATACTTATATAGAATACCAGCTGCATTGCCGTGCCTGTTGCCTGTGGAGACTCCACATTGCTCATAGCTTTCTAGATACAGAATACTATCTAGTTTGCCATGTATCGTAAGCTAGAATATTTATGGGATTATGGTTAATCTTAGAAATCAATTAACACAAAGAAAAGAAGATCTGTTTTTTGGCTCTGATACAGGCAAAAAAATTAAACTGTTATGTTCACCGGAACTGACTAGAAAAATTCAAGGGAATTTTTTATTATTTATTGACGAATCCCTAGTGTACCTAAATAAATGGTTTGATTTTAATAACACGAACTGGTTATTTACACTGGGTAATATAAATTTAAAGAGTAATAAAGAATTTGACAATATTGTAAACGTAATTGAAAATTTAAATCTGCAAAAACTTAATTTGGATATGGATGATCTTTATGGAGAAATCGCTTTATTAAACCAAGTTTATAATCAATTATGTACTTCTAAGGGTTTTGCAGAGCTATCAACTGCACAAAAATGGCAGCAGGTATTTAATATGAGTGATGATCATTTTTTAAACTTGTATAAGATACATAATTTCATTTTTATTGTCTATTCCCGCCACGTCAGCATTCACAGAAAGAGTTTTTTCTGTGAATAGCAAATGGCGAGACGAAAGAAACAAAGCGTCTCTGAATTTGATAAAAAATGAATTACTTATTTATTTTAATTTAAATATAGAATGTAAAGATGCTGTGCAATTGTTCAGTAAAGATGCTAATTTGATACAAATTGCAAAAAGCAATAAAAAATATGTTTTTAAATATAATAATAAAGAAAAATAAATTATACTTTATTTTGATAGTATGTACTTTTTTTCTTACCTATAATAACCAATGTACTTTAACTGCAAAAAAAAAGTAGCAACCTTAGCTTCGACCTACAATGAATGAATGAATGAAGATGTCCTTCTCCACTTGGTCCTTCCAACGGAGTGGAGGTCTTCTCTTCCTCTGCTTCCCCCGGCAGGTACTGTGTCGAATACTTTCAGAGCTGGAGTGTTTTCATCCATCCGGACAACATGACCTAGCCAGCGTAGCCGCTGTCTTTTAATTCGCTGAACTATGTCGATGTCGTCGTATATCTCGTACAGTTCATCGTTCCATCGAATGCGATATTCGCCGTGGCCAACGCGCAAAGGACCATAAATCTTTCGCAAAATTTTTCTCTCGAAAACTCGCAACGTCGACTCATCCGCTGTTGACATGTCCAAGCCTCTGCACCATATAGCAGGACGGGAATTATGAGTGACTTATAGAGTTTGGTTTTTGTCTGTCGATAGAGGACTTTGCTTCTCAATTGCCTACTCAGTCCGAAGTAGCACCTGTTGGCAAGAGTTATCCTGCGTTGCATTTCTAGGCTGACATTGTTGGTGGTGTTTACGCTGGTTCCAAGATAGACGAAATTATCTACAACTTCAAAGTTATGACTGTCAACAGTGACGTGAGTGCCAAGTCGCGAGTGCGACGACTGTTTGTTTGATGACAGGAGATATTTCGTCGTGCCCTCGTTCACTGCCAGACCCATTTCTTTTGCTTCCTTGTCCAGCCTGGAGAAAGCAGAACTAACTGCGCGGGTGTTGAGGCCGATGATATCAATATCATCGGCATACGCCAGCAGCTGTACACTCTTATAAAAGATTGTACCTGCTCAATTAAGTTCTGCAGTTCGAACTATTTTCTCCAGCAGCAGATTGAAAAAGTCGCACGATAGGGAGTCGCCTTGTCTGAAACCTCGTTTGGTATCGAACGGCTCGGAGAGGTTCTTGCCGATCCTGACGGAGCTTTTGGTGCCGCTCAACGTCAGTTTACACAGCCGTATCAGTTTTGCGGGGATACCAAATTCAGACATCGCGGCATAAAGGCAGCTCCTTTTCGTGCTGTCGAAAGCAGCTTTGAAATCGACGAAGAGGTGGTGTGTGTCGATTCTCCTTTCACGGGTCTTTTCCAAGATTTGGCGCATGGTGAATCTCTGGTCGGTTGTTGATTTGCCAGGTCTAAAGCCACACTGATAAGGTCCAATCAGTTCGTTGACGGTGGGCTTTAATCTTTCACACAATACGCTCGATAGAACCTTATATGCGATGTTGAGGAGGCTAATCCCACGGTAGTTGGCGCAGATTGTGGGGTCTCCTTTTTTATGGATTGGGCATAGCACACTTAAATTCCAGTCGTTGGGCATGCTTTCGTCCGACCATATTTTACAAAGAAGCTGATGCATGCTCCGTATCAGTTCTTCGCCGCCGTGTTTGAATAGCTCGGCCGGCAATCCATCGGCCCCTGCCGCTTTGTTGTTCTTCAGGCGGGTAATTGCTATTCGAACTTCTTCATGGTCGGGTAATGGAACGTCTGCTCTATCGTCATCGATTGGGGAATCGGGTTCACCATCTCCCGGTGTTGTGCTTTCACTGCCATTCAGCAGGCTGGAGAAGTGTTCCCTCCATAATTTAAGTATGCTCTGGGCATCGGTAACTAGATCATCTTTGGGGGTTCTACAAGAGTATGCTCCGGTCTTGAAACCTTCTGTAAGTCGCCGCATTTTTTCGTAGAATTTTCGAGCATTACCCCTGTCGGCCAGCTTATCAAGCTCTTCGTACTCACGCATTTCGGCCTCTTTCTTTTTCTGTCTACAAATGCGTCTCGCTTCCCTCTTCAACTCTCGGTATCTATCCCATCCCGCACGTGTTGTGGTCGATCGTAACGTTGCGAGGTAGGCAGCCTGTTTTCTCTCCGCTGCGACACGGCACTCCTCGTCGTACCAGCTGTTCTTTTGCACTTTCCGAAAACCAATGGTTTCGGTTGCAGCTGTACGTAAGGAGTTTGAAATGCCGTCCCACAGTTCCCTTATACCGAGTTGTTGACGAGTGCTCTCAGAGAGCAGGAGTGCAAGCCGAGTAGAAAATCGTTCGGCTGTCTGTTGTGATTGCAGCTTCTCGACGTCGAACCTTCCTTGTGTTTGTTGGCGTGCGTTTTTTGCTGCACAGAGGCGGGTGCGAATTTTGGCTGCAACAATATGGTGGTCCGAGTCGATGTTAGGACCTCGGAGCGCACGCACATCTAAAACACTGGAGACGTGTCTTCCGTCTATCACAACATGATCGATCTGGTTGGTGGTTTTTCGATCCGGAGACAGCCAGGTAGCTTGATGTATCTTCTTATGCTGGAATCTAGTACTACAGATAACCATATTTCGGGCCCCGGCGAAGTCGATCAGCCTCAACCCATTTGGGGATGTTTCCTCGTGGAGGCTGAATTTACCGACCGTAGTGCCAAAGATACCTTCTTTGCCCACCCTGGCGTTGAAGTCGCCAAGCACGATTTTGACATCGTGGCGGGGGCATCTCTCATAAGTGCGCTCCAAGCACTCATAAAAAGCATCTTTGGTCACATCGTCCTTCTCTTCCGTCGGGGCGTGGGCGCAAATCAGCGATATGTTGAAGAACCTCGCTTTGATGCGGATTGTGGCTTGACGTTCATTCACCGGAGTGAATGATAGTACTCGGCGACGGAGTCTCTCTCCCACCACGAATCCAACACCAAACTTGCGCTCCTTTATATGGCCACTGTAGTAAATGTCACAAGGACCTACTTGTCTCTGTCCTTGTCCCGTCCATCGCATTTCTTGGACGGCGGTGATGTCAGCCTTTATTTTCACGAGGACATCAACCAGCTGGGCAGCGGCACCTTCCCAATTAAGGGACCGGACATTCCAGGTGCATGCCCTCAATTCGTAGTCCTTATTTCGTTTGCCATGGTCGTCATCAAAAGGGGGGTCACTCATCCGAGGCTTGTGGTTCCTTTTCATTGGGTGTGTTTTTTTACGTGGCGGGTCCCAAACCCAGCGCACAACCCTATGCAGGGGATGTTTCGCCTTCTCACTTTAGCTCGCCTTCAAACGGATGTTCTTAGGCTACCCAGAGGATACTTGGTCAAAGACCGGAAGTCGTGAGCTGCTTGAGTCATATGCAAAAGAATCCTTTCTGGCCACTCCCAAGTGAATGGCGATCAGAGAACTTTCCTCACTTGCGAGAACTTCTACACATGACTCCATCCTCTGCTGTGCAGTCAATCAGCAGATGCTATGGGGTTTCAGGCTCCTTGTCGCAGAACCGGCAGTTAGCGCAAGTGGATAGGCCCATGCTGTGCAGATACCTATTCAGCTTGCAGTTGCCAGTGTACCATGCGACTAGTGGCCTGAGTTTGTTCCTGGGGAGGTTTATTACAATTTTGAACCTTTTCAAGTTGTATCCTCCCATTAGCAACTTGGCATGTTTCTTACCATGAGCGTGTAGCCAATGCTCGTCACTGCCCACTCTTTCCTCCTTGCGGAGCAACGTCCGGTGTGTTTTACGTGCGTACCTGCTCCAGTCATTCCGCAGTAATTACACACTCAAGCCCCTTCTTAACCTGAATGCAACAGCATGCTGTATGACAATCAGGTCAAGAGGGGGTGCACCTAACAAAACCTGCATCGCATCCGTTGAGACGGTGCGACATACAGGCAAGCAAGCAAGCATAATACAACGTTGTATTGAGAGGAGTTTTTGAGACCCCAAGACAGTCCTGGCTGCCTCCCACCATACAGGGGCTCCATATGTGGCACAGGCCACAAACAAGCCACGATATATGGTGCGGACAGCACGACGTCCGAGACCCCAATCGCTCCTCAAAATACGTCGTATTTTGCCTACGGTTGCCTGTAGTCGCTCCTTCACCTTCGCAAAGTGTGGAGTAAAACACAACCTTTCACTTATGGTCAACCCCAGATACTTGACTTGCGTCACATATCTGATGCTGAACCCGTTCACAAGGACAATCGGTGGACGAGACGGCGACAATCTACCTTTCAGCAGCATTGCCACCGTTTTGTCCATCGATATGTCAGCCCCCACTCCTAAACCCCAAGAATTAACAATCTCTAAGAGATCTCCTCCCGCCCGTTCTAAATCCAACCTCGAGCGACCTTCAACCATAAGAAGAAGGTCGTCCGCATACGCGCAACATTTACAGAGTGGCTCGAGCTGTCCAAGCAGAGTGTCCATCATAAGGTTCCAAATATATGGACCACAGATGGAACCCTGTGGGCAGCCTCGAACAACTCCAATCTCCACACTCCCATTCATGCCAACAAGAGAGGCCTTTCTGTCCGAAAAATAACTCCGCCAAAGAGTAATTTCCGGACAGCCAAGCTCCTCCAGCCGTTGCAACACTCGATCCCAGCTTAGGTAGTCAAATGCCCCCTTGAAGTCAACAAATATGCCAAAGACATACTTGTTGACACTCTCCCTAACGACATTCTGAACAAAAAACCACGCATCCTCTATACTGCGTCCTTTCCTGAACCCAAACTGCCTATCCGACCACATACCCCGCGTTAGCTCCTGAAGCCGTTCCACCATGACCCTTTCTAGCACTTTTCCAAGTACTGGAAGGAGACTGATGCCCCGATAAGATCGAGGATCGCTCCTGACCTTATCAGGGGACTTCAGGAGAGGAACAACCCTAGCACTTTTCCACTCGCGTGGAAAGTATCCCTCCCAGACGCACTTATTGTAAATGGCCTCCAGGTATTCCGGAATGAACTTCCATAAGCTTTTACACATCTCTCCGTTCAAACCATCAAAACCTGGGGACCGTTTAGACCTAACCAGGCCAAAGGCGTACCCCAACTCTCCATCATCTAATGGAGGGACAGGCACCTCTTGTGCTTGAGGTACCTGCACCTCCGACCTAGGAAAGAACGCACCTAGCAGAACCCCCGCACACTCTCTCCACGACGATAACAGAGTGTCACCGACGCGAAGAGAGGTGATATCCTCCCTCCTACGACCCCTGCAGATCCTATAGACCTGACCCCAGGGGTCGTTCCTATCCTTTCTTACAAAGCTCCTCCACTCTTCCTCTTTAACTTTTACTAACATTTCTTTATACTCCCTATCCGCACAACTAAATTCGTACCTAAGCTGGGACAGCCTATCAGAATTGGACCGTCGAGCGCGTTGAAACTTTCGCCTCAAACGCCTGACAGTCCTCCTCTTCAAGGTTAGCTCACGCGTCCACCATTTAATTTTACTAATCTTACGACTTTCACACCTCCTAAATACCCTATCATTTACTCCCCAAACTACCCCGTATAGACGAGCAATTTGCTCGTCAACCCCCAACTCCTCAAACTCACTAAGCGGTACATCGGATACCGCTTCCCTGACCAAGAGTCCATATTGGTTCCAGTCAGTACCAGAGGTACGCCATCGCCGCAATGGACTCTCATAAGGTGAGGGAGGAGAACGAGGGGTAACCACAATTTGAAGCAAATTATGGTCACTCAATCCCCACCCTCCCCTAACCTCCCAACTAACACTGAAAGCCCTACTTGCTGCCTCGTTCATAAGCGTCACGTCAATGTCGCTCACGCCCCCAGGCCCATCGAACGTATACCACTCGCTCGGCTCATTCAAGACGTGGAGGCTATTAGCCACCACCCATTCGCTTAATGCCTCGCCTCGACTGTGGCTTTGGTATCCAGACGAATGCCGGGATACCTTACTAAACCACATCGAGGACGAGGCATTCGCATCCAACCCTAGGATAAATGGGCTACTACTCGCAAGTAGTAGTAGCTTATCCATGTAGCCCAGGTAGGGCTCTAGGGGCTCGCTATATTTACAGTATAAACTAGCGACAATCATCCTACCGAACTCCCCTTCTATCGCTACACATATACCTAGCTGTGAAGAATCCACAACTACGCAATCGTAGCGTGGATTATTCACAACTATTGCGGCGTTAGCTCTAAGATCAGTGAAGATCCTAAAACCCCCAGGAAGACCCCGAACCACACCATTGGTGGCGTAGGGCTCCTGGAGTAGAGCAATACCGCACCCACCCTCTACCATACAACCCCCCAACTCACACATCACGGCATAGGAGCCCTGACAGTTAAGCTGGATGATTCCACCCATCAATGTCTGGCGAGGGCGCGCTCAACAATGCCACAGTAGATAGGGCAGACAGCTGACATCATCAGATGCCCAGCTGGCCTACCCTTAAACTCACAGTTGCGACAATGGGGTGCATTGACGCAACCGGCAGCTTTGTGGCCTTCCTGACCGCACCTCCGGCAGACATCTGACCTAGCCCTACACTCAGCCACCCTATGGTCAAATCCCATACACCGGAAGCATCCAGCGACGGGGCTATCCGGTCGCACCCTGAAGGAGAACCACTTTATGTAGCTCCGACCTGCCTCCAAGAGGGCGGACATCAACTTGTCCGTACCCTCAAGGACGACATTGGTACTACCATCAGCGGCCACCTTCCAGGGACGACTGACCATCCTCACGTCAGTCCTCTGGGATGCCGGGCTGAAATCCTGGAGGTTCAGCCGGAGTAGTTCCTCCATGAATTCCTCATGGCGGATCTCCGTATGGACCCCCTGGACTACCAGCCGACGACCCAACTTCCGGTTGACAGTAACGTCCAACCCCACCTCCTCAAACTTCTTATTACTCGCCATTCGTTCTCTCTCCAAAACAGAGGGAGTGCGAATGACGGCCCCACCACCCTTAATTGGTCGCACTTCGTGGACCCTCACTCCAAGTGAGGGACCCACCTCTTTGACCACTTTTTTGATAACTTCCTTAGAGGAAGTTGCAGGCCCCTTACTCCTGACCACGACCGACCAGGTCTCTACAGGCTTCGGCGTCACCGGTGCGATTGCCTCAAGCACAGGTGCTGGAGGTGCAGGCATCGGTGCCGACGGAGCCGGCATTGACCTGCTCGGCGCCGAGGAGTGACCCCCACAACTCCCCCTAAGGGCATCGACTTGACCGCGAAGATGGGCATTCTCGGTTATCACCGTCATTAGGAGCGCCTCATACCTTGAGGCAAGCTCCAACAGCCCCTTCGCAGTCCCTACCTCGAAACTCTTGGCCTCAAAGACCAGCTCGTTGAGCTCCCCCGTAATACGCTTGGCAGCACCAACATGGCTGACTGCCCCACCCCCAACAACAACAGGTCCCCGCGAAATCTCCCGCTTTTTTGCGGCCTCTTTGGCACGCCCGGCACCCGATTCCTTGCCAACCGCCCTAGACGGCTTGGCAACCGTTTTCTCTATGGTGGCCACGCTGGCCTTTCCACCACGACTTCCGCTCCCTCCCTCAACTTCCCCCTCACGCGCTACCGCTTTCTCGATGGAGGCCGCGATGGCACTCCCGCTCCCTCCCGCATTTCCCCCAACGTTACGCGGCGACCCCGCACGCGCAACCGCCTTCTCAGCGGAGGCCATATTGGCACTCCCGCCACAACTCCCGCTCCCTCCCTCGCTTACGTTCTCTTTACGCGGCGACCCCAACCGCGCCTTGCTCCTCGGTGGAGACCTTACCACCGTCACTCCCGCCATTTCGCTCTCGCCGCCCGACGTGGAATCATCCACGACAGTTGAAGCGGCGGATTCTCCGCTTCCAGCGAGGGCCTTCGTCCTCCTCTTCCGTCCCGGAGGCATCTCACTTCAAAACTAACCCCTCAGCAGAACTGATCCGCTGGCCTACCACTAACGCAGAAGGCACACGGACAGAAAAATACTGGAGCAGCTGCTCTCCAGGTGTTTGCGTCTGAACGCGCTGAAAAGTGCGACCCACGCAAAGGCCCGCTCAATATCAGCGACCACCCAAGCGGTCGATTATAGCGCGCCCGCAGTGACACAGCCCACAACCCCAACGCTTGGTCGGATTAAGGCCACTCAATTGGCCGCCGGCCGGACAAAGTCCCCGAAACGGTCCGGAGTCGACCGATGTGGCGCTGAGTCGAATCGCACCGTGGGCTAAACGGTTCGCTGATATGACCGTTGGTCCTCACAAGAGTCGCACTCTCCAACACTGGACAGACGCTTGCACCCTTTGGGCAATGCTGTCCAGACTCTCCTGCCACTGAGCCGACTAAACGCCAGATACTCAGCACAGAACCACTGGCAGGCAGTCTAGCCAGCAAGAATGCCAACAGCACGGAGCTACACTGAAACCGTGCGAAGCTTCCGCCAATAACAACAACGTGGATAACCACGTTGTCCGTATATAAATTAATAATAATAATAAAAACTCACCGCTATATAGTTCGCTGACCGTACACAAAAGTGCACAAAAAGTCACAAAAATGTATAACCGCCCGAAAACACTCGCGGTCAATAACCCACGCACCCGCAAATCGCACAAACAATTCCACTGTACCGCTACGCACACACGCCAGGCAATAACGGTGCCAACCAAATCGCGTAAACAAATACCCGCACAAAAGGGAATCGCAAAAATCACCGAAAAAACACTTTGAAAATCACAACGATGCGCACGCACGTCTATCCGCGTCGAAAGTCAACTAACGAATGAGCAGCTCATTTATGGTGGGGGTTCCACCCTCGTAAAGGGTTCGGGTCTTATCATTTTGGTGGAGGCTGCGGAGCGGACGAGCTCGTCCGCCAGTTCGTTGCCGGCTATACCTCTGTAACCAGGCACCCAGATCAGGTGTACCTGGTTTCGTTCCGCAAGGCTGTTCAGCCTGTCCCTACACTCCTGCACTAGTAGCGATTTGATCCTGTAAGAGGAGATCGCTTTTAGCGCCGCTTGACTATCGCTGAGAATGGCTATTCGCTCATTGCGATAGTTGAGATGGAGGTTAATTTCTGTACACCGGCATATGCCAGAAACTTCTGCCTGGAAAATCCTCGGGAACTCTCCCATGGGTATGGAGAGCTTAGTGCGTGGGCCCAAAATCCCTGCGCCGATTCCCTCCGACATTTTCGAGCCATCAGTGTACCACCTCAAAGTACTGTTCCTCAACAACAGCTCGAGGTTGTAGTCGTTCCGCCGCTGTAGCTTCAGTAGCTTAGTCTTAACCGAAGTTTGCGACGCTACTGAGGCCCAGGCTACCGCTCCATATGTGATTATCGGTCTCACTATCGTGGTGTAAAACCACCTAACAATCCTTGGCTTACAGCCCCAGGACCTTCCTGCCAGCTGATTGCACACCATTAAGGCTTTTGTCGCCTTGGTTAAGGTCAAGTTTACGTGCTGCTTTTACCTCAGAGTGGAGTCTAGCATCAACCCGAGGTACTCACTGCCCCCCTGCGTGAGATTCCTAAGACCGGGTAGGGACCTGCGTCTCGTAAACGGGATTATGGTCGTCTTGGAGGGGTTGATATTTAGTTCAACCTCCCTACACCACCCTTTCGCTAGGTTTAGACCTCTTTGGACTAAGTCACAGAGAGTATCTTCATATTTGCCTTTTGCCATAATTAAAATGTCGTCCGCATACCCTTGGCAGTGGATCCCATTGTCTGTTAGCAGTGTTAGCAGGTCGTCTACGAGTAGACTCCATTGCAGGGATGATAACACACCCCACACCCCAAAATCATCTTTTCACCATACAACAACGTTTCACAGGTCTATATCGTAATTTTATGTCCATTTTCACTATGGTATTTCTCGCATGAATCATAAGAGTTTGATTTTCAAACAATCATCTTGAGCTTCTTATTGTGTCCATTTTGCACAATTTCTATCATCCAATAGAACATCGTTTTGAATCTCGTCGTTTAATATTCTCTGATCTAAATATATGTTATACCATGTACTATAACAATTATGATATATTAACAAGAACATCAAGTGCCAAGAATGAATGAAATAGATCTACAATTCCTATATAAATATGTGATATACATATCTTAGTGAAATTTATTGGACATTTTTGTTCGCCAACAACATCGTTTGAAACCAAAACTGTATGAAATCCATACAAAACAGATTCCTTGACCCCCAAGTGACCAATAATGTTGTATTTTCCGAGTGACGGTTTCCAGTTAGTGAGAAAGAGATGTCAATAGATTTAGACTGGAATGTTACTCTTAATAACGGGTGATTTTTTTGAGGTTAGGATTTTCATGCATTAGTATTTGACAGATCACGTGGGATTTCAGACATGGTGTCAAAGAGAAAGATGCTCAGTATGCTTTGACATTTCATTATGAATAGACTTACTAACGAGCAACGCTTGCAAATCATTGAATTTTATTACCAAAATCAGTGTTCGGTTCGAAATGTGTTTATCGACAAATTTTGTTCAGCGATGAGGCTCATTTCTGGTTGAATGGCTACGTAAATAAGCAAAATTGCCGCATTTGGGGTGAAGAGCAACCAGAAGCCGTTCAAGAACTGCCCATGCATCCCGAAAAATGCACTGTTTGGTGTGGTTTGTACGCTGGTGGAATCATTGGACCGTATTTTTTCAAAGATGCTGTTGGACGCAACGTTACGGTGAATGGCGATCGCTATCGTTCGATGCTAACAAACTTTTTGTTGCCAAAAATGGAAGAACTGAACTTGGTTGACATGTGGTTTCAACAAGATGGCGCTACATGCCACACAGCTCGCGATTCTATGGCCATTTTGAGGGAAAACTTCGGACAACAATTCATCTCAAGAAATGGACCCGTAAGTTGGCCACCAAGATCATGCGATTTAACGCCTTTAGACAATTTTTTGTGGGGCTACGTCAAGTCTAAAGTCTACAGAAATAAGCCAGCAACTATTCCAGCTTTGGAAGACAACATTTCCGAAGAAATTCGGGCTATTCCGGCCGAAATGCTCGAAAAAGTTGCCCAAAATTGGACTTTCCGAATGGACCACCTAAGACGCAGCCGCGATCAACATTTAAATGAAATTATCTTCAAAAAGTAAATGTCATGAACCAATCTAACGTTTCAAATAAAGAACCGATGAGATTTTGCAAATTTTATGCGTTTTTTTTTAAAAAAAGGTTATCAAGCTCTTAAAAAATCACCCTTTACATATATGCTCCGTTCTAAACGATTTCTTAGGAAATTATACCGTTGACCGGACAATCGTCAAATAAAAATATTTTCCATCCAAGAACTCGATTATAATCAATTTCTTTAGAGATTATACCATTGCCTTATCCATGAAAAAATTCGAGAAAATAAAAACGCTTTTCACACACAATAATATTAATTGAACAGTTTGTATGGCAGCTATATAAGGCTATAGAGAGCCGATATCGCAGGTTCCGATAAATGAGCAACTTCTTAAAGAGGCGTATGTGTACATTATAGGATCTCCGACGTTTCTTTTGGATGTTACAAACAACGTGGTACACTTAATATACCGTGTTCAGGGTATAAATATTTACTCGGCTTAAGTCCTACATTTTTAAGTGCTTTTTTAAAGTTCATCTGATAATTGTGTCTTTGACAGAGTTTATAGTATTTTTGTGTAGAAAATGTGCTGGTTACAGAAAGTTATGGATATTAATATAAGTGACAATAATAATAACAATATCTGAACTTAATTCTTCTGAAATACCTCGCTCCTTAACCCATATGAACTCCACATAATATGCAAGAATTGTAGAAATCGATCTAATAAACCAAGGGAAAGCTGTAACCGATATCATACAAGTACATTTTAGGCATCATCATACTATAATAAAGGGTGATTTTTTAAGAGCTTGATAACTTTTTTTTTTAAAAAAACGCATAAAATTTGCAAAATCTCATCGGTTCTTTATTTGAAACGTTAGATTGGTTCATGACATTTACTTTTTGAAGATAATTTCATTTAAATGTTGACCGCGGCTGCGTCTTAGGTGGTCCATTCGGAAAGTCCAATTTTGGGCAACTTTTTCGAGCATTTCGGCCGGAATAGCCCGAATTTCTTCGGAAATGTTGTCTTCCAAAGCTGGAATAGTTGCTGGCTTATTTCTGTAGACTTTAGACTTGACGTAGCCCCACAAAAAATAGTCTAAAGGCGTTAAATCGCATGATCTTGGTGGCCAACTTACGGGTCCATTTCTTGAGATGAATTGTTGTCCGAAGTTTTCCCTCAAAATGGCCATAGAATCGCGAGCTGTGTGGCATGTAGCGCCATCTTGTTGAAACCACATGTCAACCAAGTTCAGTTCTTCCATTTTTGGCAACAAAAAGTTTGTTAGCATCGAACGATAGCGATCGCCATTCACCGTAACGTTGCGTCCAACAGCATCTTTGAAAAAATACGGTCCAATGATTCCACCAGCGTACAAACCACACCAAACAGTGCATTTTTCGGGATGCATGGGCAGTTCTTGAACGGCTTCTGGTTGCTCTTCACCCCAAATGCGGCAATTTTGCTTATTTACGTAGCCATTCAACCAGAAATGAGCCTCATCGCTGAACAAAATTTGTCGATAAAACACATTTCGAACCGAACACTGATTTTGGTAATAAAATTCAATGATTTGCAAGCGTTGCTCGTTAGTAAGTCTATTCATGATGAAATGTCAAAGCATACTGAGCATCTTTCTCTTTGACACCATGTCTGAAATCCCACGTGATCTGTCAAATACTAATGCATGAAAATCCTAACCTCAAAAAAATCACCCGTTACATACAAAGCTGTCGCATAAACTGACCGACCAAAATAAAGTTCTTGTATATAATCTTTTGTACATACAGTGACTCACACGTCTAACCGGACGCGCGCATTTCCAATGATGGCACCCTCCAATCATATAGTGAACATCTTAAAAATGATACATATGATACATCAAATTAAAGGAAAAATCTTCTATTCTATTTTAAGAAACTTAAAAATGGTAATAAATTTATTCACTGCAAAAAATTTAGAGAAATAGCTCGCAACATATAAAATTCGTTCCACACAACTAACCGGATTTTTTAAAAAGCTAATGATTACTTATAATTCGTAGCATATCCTTTTGCAGATAAAACTGCTTCTAGTCGCCTTGGTATAGAGGCGACAAGTTTTTGACAAAATTCTGGTGGTATTGCGTTCCAAGCCTCCAAATTAGCCCTTTTGAGCCCAGGAACATTGGAATACTGTCTTTAGTACACTTTTCGACTGACTTCTTGTCATACGTGCTCAATAATGTTCAGATCTGGGGATTGGGCAGGTGTCCCCAGTACATGAGGGCAATTGTATATTAACCAAATACGAGCAATCTCCGATTTGTGCTTCGGATCGTTGTCTTGGTAAAATGTAAAATTGTCTTTAATTCCCAATGTGACACATGACTGCTTTAAAATTTCCTTTAAAATGTCGAAATATTGGAAACCATACATAATACTTTGCACAAAATGCAGGTTGACCCTTCCTTTAGCCGATATACATCCTACCCATTACTGACCCACCACCCTGCTTAACCCTTAAATGCATGATGATGTATATATACATCAGTGTTTTCTTCCTTACATAATTTCTAAACGGTAACTCAAACACAGTACTTTTTACTTTTATTAGGTGCTAAAAATATCTGTGTTGGTTTTTGAACGCAAACTTTCATGATATGACATTTCACTTTTTAATTTTAATAATTTGACAGCTTGGCGCGCCACTTACAAATACACACTTGGTATTTAAAAAGGAAAAACCATGCATTTAAGGGTTAAGTGTTGCCCTAGTATGTTTTGGCAAGTAAGCTTCGTTGGGACGCCGCCATACAAAACTTCAGCCATCAGATCCCTGCAAGTAAAAGGTGCCATCATTGGCAATACACGCGTCCGGTTAGACGTGTGAGTCACTGTACATATTTGTGAAGAGTATTATAGCTTCGGTTCGAAGTCAACATTTCTTCTTGTTTTTATGTAACATAGGTCTACGTTAAGATAATGTTTTATAATTTTGTTTAAAAAAATTAGAATGAGTATACACATTATAAGTATAATATACAATATAAGTTATATAAAAATGTTATATATATTATATAACGCTGTAATATTAGTGCAAAAATTATTGAATATCCGATTACGCCAACCGCCATCCTGTGACATAATTCTTATGAGATAAGAAGTAGAATGTAAATTGTAAACAACAATGTAAACACTTTACATGAATGACTTAAAGGAATTGTGATTGCGATGTTTCCAATGGTATTGTAGTTTTTTAAATTATAGTCAAAAGGTTCTGAAATTATAATTATTACGATAAAATTAATTTTGCCTACAAAATTTTGGACAACTTTTATAAGCGAAGGAAAACACGCATCATTTTTTAAAAACCAATATACAAAGTGCGTTCCAAAGCAAACAGGGCTTCTAGCGCTCCCTGGTACATATGTCGACTGGTGCGTGTCCAGTGAGAATTTCATGATGTTCATCGATTGGAAGTGAAGTTATTGCGTTTTCAGTGTCAGTATGTTTATGTTATCGGTGCGAAAATGAGCTTCGAACAAAGAGCCAACATTAAATTTTGTTTTAAAATTGGAAAAACTTTTACTGAAAAGTTTTAATCGATAAAACAAGTTTATGGCGATGATTGCCTATCCCGTAGCAGAGTTCACGAGTGGTTTCAACGTTTTCAAAGTAGTTGTGAGGACATAAATGACGATCCACATGTGGGTCAATCAAAATCCGTGATCACCGAAAATTCCATCGAAACTGTGCGTGAAATTGAACATATCCAAAACATCGATTTATCGCATTTTGACCGAACATTTGAGCTTACGAAAGGTGTGTGCACGGTTTGTTCTGCACAAATAGACCGACGACCAAAAATTGCTCTCGATTGACGCTTGTGACCGATTATTTGACCAAAAATCACATTTTAACCATTAACCACTCCCCGTATTCACCTGATATGGCCATGAAAGGAAAGCGTTATGCAGACGTAGAGGTCATTCAAAAGGCTTGCACAGGCATACTGGCGGCCATACCGGCCAACGAGCTAAAACACTCGTTCGACATGCTTTTGGACCGTGCAAAAAGCTGTTTTGAAGCAGAAGGAGACTATTTTGAATAAAATAAATTGATTTTACCAAAAAAAAACATTTGTTATGTTTTTTTAATAGTCCTGTTTACTTAGGAACGCACCTTGTATGCATTTAAATAAATTCAAACTTGGCAATCACAATACCTTTTAACCATTCGCTAAACTTAAATCCGAAAAAAGTAACGGTAAATACTTGCCGTAATCATGAATTCTACCATTATTTATTCAGTGTATAGGATTTGCGTATATACACACTAAAGAGCTGAACAAAGATACCCTTCAAATTCCAAGTATCATCACAGTGCTGCACGAAAATTATGTAGACGTTGATCTAAAGAAAAGATAAATAAAATTAATTCGAAAAGCGTATCACCTACTTTCATATGAACTTATTTTATATATATATATTAACTTTCTCTGATTTCAAACGAAATAAAAAAATCCAGGTAAATTGTATTCTTCATCGGCATTTTATTCACCTGCATTGCATCCAACGGTGGAAGATCAGGTGGAACTAGCACGCAGAATATCAAATTCATTGAGCGACATAAGCAACCAGAAATCGAAAGGCCAATCAATGTATGTGAATCGCAAAAAACGCTCTGTTAAATGGGTTCACGAAGGTGCTGGGCAAGGTACGAAATTCTTTATACATATGTGGACATGTATGTATGTATGTATGTATGTATGTATGCATGTATAACGAATGGGATACGCATTTTCTGTCAAATAAACAATAGGCCTCTTTGTGCCGTGAGTACTAATAAGAAAAAGTTGTTCCCTTTCATAGAATTTAATAATGCAACAACAAAATAATCCAGCTCAATATTTTCTATCAATATATCTATGATAATACAGTTTCGTTGGCTTATTTATTTATCGAAAAATATGATACTAATAATATAAAATACTTATTTGTGTCAAATCATTTCAAATTAAAAAAATGGACATATCTTAAATACATTGCACTTTTGATTTTTTATACCCACTATGCGTGATCCTTTGCCAGTAGTACCTGTAAAAATTTATCAGAAAAATGAAGCTAAACATAAGAGGTCTGCATGGCAATGGACAAATGGCAACTCCACATTTCTAAAAATGTCAAGAGCTAAAAGAAATTATGAGAAGAAACAACTCTTTAGAATTGTCAAACTTTTTATGTGTTCTTCATTCATTTGGTCTTTTTGAAGTGACCTAATCTATCTTCTGTCTATTTTCTTATTAGGGGGACTCTCTTGCTCTTGCAAGATTGCAGATTGCAAAAATCTAGTGATGTATGAACGGCTGATTCGGTCATTTTATTGTAAATGACTATTGTGCATGGCTATTGTGAATTGGCGAACCTTCTGTATTCATTCTTAACAAAAAACTGTAACAAATTTTTATAATTGAAATAGAAATTATAAAATCTATTTAAAATTTATCTTCCTCAACAATTTAACGTCAAAATATGTATTTAAGTAAAATGGCAGCTAGCACAGGGTTGCACTTATTTTTTTAAGTGTTATTGCACGAAAATAAACATGGGTTTTGGTCCGACATATTTTACAGCCATTACAAATAATTTTCTGCGAGTGTTTGTTGTGCCGGTGTACCAAGAGAAAATATCTGCAATTTATGAACCGTGCAAAGGTTTTGCAAGAGCAGGAGAACACCCCTATTGTGTTTTGATGGCACGCATTAACTTCTCCGTTATATGTATTTTTATATGATAAGATATCAACAACGCTTTCAAGACTCAATATTTTTATTTTATTAACAAAATAAAGGATGACTAAAACCAAAATAAAAATATGGCAATTTATCAAACTATGTTCTCCCTCTATAGTGAAGCTTCACACCAATAACAAAATTGAGATATTCAAAACATTCAGACTTATACTAGTATCTTGGATATTTGGAACGACACTTTATTTCCATTGGCGAAAAATAAATTTACGCAAGGAAGCACGCTCCCGCAGAATAATAATTAAAAAAAATTTTGTATGCATCTGTTTGAACTAATACAATATTATATTGGACATCTGAGGGATGTAGGACTATTTTCTAGGTGGCATAATTTTGTATATTAATTTGTAAGGACAAGTTTATTTCTTTTTTTTTTTTCTTCTAAGAATTTATGATTCACCAAGGTTATTTGTACCTTGCCTTCGAAACAACGAAATTGTTTGAAACTCATGTGGAACAATTTTCATGGGAACATTTTTTATACTATTGCAAGCAGTATTATAATTTGGTTCACCTAACGGTTGTACGTATCACCTAAAACTAAGCGAGATAGATATAGGGTTATATATGTATATATAAAATGATCAGGGTGACGAGAAAAGTTGAAATCCAGTTGATTGTCTGTCTCTCCGCCCGTCGGTGGGTGTAAGCTGTACTTGAGTGAAAATGGAGATATCTTGATGAAACTTGGTATGTATTTTCCTTGGTAAAAATTTCGAGTTCGTAGATGGGCGTAATCGGACCACTGTCACGATCACAAATCGCCATTAAGCGAAAACATATAAAGTTCCTTAACTAAGCAATAAATTAGAATGTAAAGCTGTAATTTGGCACAGGCGATCGCAGTAGCAAAGGGCATCCGTATGTAAAATATCTAATGTGTTTAATGTTCATATTTCCTAAGTCATGTGTAGACGTTCACCCAAGTGAGGAAAGTTCTCTGATCGCCATTCACTTGGGAGTAGCCAGAAACGATTCTTTTACATATGACTCAAGTTGCTCACGACTTCCGGCCCTAGACCAAGTATCCTCTAGGAAGCCGAAGAATATCCGTTACAAGGCGAGGTAAAGTGAGAAGGTGAAACATCCCCTCCACAGGGTTGTGCGCTTTGTTTGTGACCTCCGTTTAAAAAAAAAAAAACAATATAGGGATTACGATGTACCTGGAATGTCCTGTCCCTTAATTGAGAAGGTGCCGCCGCCCAGCTGGTTGATGTCCTCGTTAGTGTGAACGCTGACATCACCGCCGTCAAAAAAATGCGATGGACGGGGTAAGGACTGAGACGTGCAGGTCCTTGTGGCATTTACTACAGGGGCCATTTAAAGGAATGCAAGTTCGGTGTGAGATTCGTGGTGGGAGAGAGACTTCGTCGCCGAGTACTGTCATTCACCCCGGTGGACGAACGTCTAGCCACAATCAGCATCAAAGAGAAGTTCTTCAACATATCGCTGATTTGCGCCCACGCCCCGACGAAAAGCGCTTGAAGCGTACCTATGAGAGCTGAGCACGCCACGATGTCAAAATCGTGCTTGGCCACTTTAACGACAGGGTGGGCAATGAAGATATATTTGGCACAACATACGGTAAATTCAGCCTCCACGAGGAAATATCTCCAAATGGGTTGAGTTGATCGACTTCACCGGGGCCCGAAAACAAGATTCCAGGATAGAAAAATTCACCAAGCTACCTGGCTGTCTCCGGACCGAAAAGCCACCAAGCAGATCAATCATGATGTAATAGATGGAAGACACGTCTCCAGTGTTCTCGACGTGCGTAGGCTTCGAGGTCCTAACATCGACTCGGACCACTATCTCATTGCAGCCAAGACTCGCACCCGCCTCTTTGCAGCAAAAAACGCATGTCAACAAATACAAGACTAGACGTCGAGAAGCTGCAATCACAAAAGACAGTCGAACGATTTCGACTTGCACTCCTGCTCTCTGAAAGCACGCGTCAACTACTCGGTATAAGAGAAATGTGAGACGGCATTTCAAGCTCCTTACGTATGCGTATACGTTATGCGCGAAAATTCTACGAGAAAATGCGGCGACTAACAGAAGGTTTCAAGACCGCAGCATACTCTTGAAGAACCTCCAAAGTGATCTAGTGACTGATGCCCAGAGTACACTAAAATTATGCAAGGAACACTTCTCTAGTCTGCTGAATGGCTGCGAAATATAACGCCAAGGGAAGGCGAACCCGATTGTCCAATGCACAGATAGGGAAACCCCACAATCTGCGCCAACTAAGACATCGCATATATGTTTTGTGAAAGATTAAAGCCGACCTTATCAGTGTGGCTTTAGGCCTGGCAAACAAGAACTGACCAGATATTCACCATGCGTCAAATCTTGGAAAAAACCCGAGAGAAAAGTTTTGTGAAAATGTATGGTCTTTGCGCATTGACCACGGCGAGTATAGCTATCAATGGAACGATGAGCTGTATGAGATATACGACGACAATGGCATAGTTCAGCGAATTAAAAGACAATGAGTTCGCTGGTCATGTTGTCCGAATGAACGAAAACACTCCAGCTCTGAAAGTATTCGACGCAGTACTTTGCATTTCCAATTGGCGCCACGTTGCGAAAAGAAGAAACGGCTGCCGCGCTTTTGTTAACTCGGCTATAACCGCGTAAGCGATTTCTACGACAGTAAAGTCCAAAACCACTAAAGCTAAAACAACCAAATTTTTACTCCCCATTTAACGGTACTGTTCAAAATTACTAAAAACGCAATAAATACATAACTAATTACGTCGGACTACAACTACGACTACTTCCCATATAACACCCAGCCTCTTATGATCATTACCAGAATTTTCGAACATCGGGGTGACTGTGCTCCATATGATTAGTGATTGTATGTGAGGTACTTTCGTTTTTCTAACAAATCTTATGTCGAATTTGTCGGCCAGTGTATGAGATATATTGAGTTTATGTATGTATAAAATTTTTTAGATTCCGACCCTCTGGTTGATGTCTTATATCTTGGTAAGATTTTAAAGGCAAAAAAAGGATATATTTGGTAATAAGATGGTGCTTTTTTCATTTCCAAAAAAATCGCGCTTTTTACGTCCAAGTGCAGCAAAAAGTAGAAAAAAAACATTTGTGTCAGCATGAACCCAACAAAATATTTGTAGAGATCTGTTTGCATCCCAAACTTATTCTCAACTGAAAATGACACTTTTTGAGCCGAATTCTCCACATTTGCGGGAAATTTTGCTGTTCTATTTTAATTAAAAGTGCGGCTGAGGACCCGTCCACGCTTTACTGAGGCTGATACATACATAGATAATACTATTACTCTGCTACTATCATCTATATGATTTCTATTAGGTATTAAAAAAATATATAATTTTTGTAGAGCAACTTGTGTTAGTTTACAAAAAAATGGATCATAAAGCATTACTTGTGTTAATTAAGCATTGTTTTTTGAGGGAATAAGGAACAACACTTTTTGACCGTTTTTATACAATAAAGCCTTAAATTTACAAAAGTTGTAGCCCAATATAAGAACTTTCAGTTATCAATATTCAATTGAAATTGCGATTGTTTTTCAAACATGAGTGTATCTTTGTGATAATATCAGAGCTTTCAGACCTTCGGTTTGTTTTACTCCTTATTTCAGAGAGCATCTTTCCTATTAATAATATGTGGTAAATAGAAAAAATTGATAAAATTGCTTGAATACTATCCATGTACCTAATTTAAGGTTTTCAAACTTATGATTGCCTTAATACCGTATATGGTATAATATGTTGGTCAATATTTAAAATATCTTAGAAAAAATAAGTAGATAAGCTTTTTTTTAATTTAGTTAATTTAGTGATGAATATGAATGAAATCTACCCTTGGCGCAAATCGTATATAATATAATCACATCAGATCTTTTGGCTGACGTTTTGCACATCAACTTAAGTTATTATAAATATTTAGTCTCTTCGGTTGAGTTTATTTCACATACATACTTATTTGTAGATTACTTTATTATTATATTAGTGGACGCTACAAATTTTATTGTTATCATTCACAATTCTGTCGAACAATGAATCTTGATTTCTTTCGCAACATTTTTTTAAATAAAGTTCTGCTAACACTTGAGAGTATATCTCGATTTTGATCATTGTAATTGGCAAGAATGTTTTACCCGAATTATAGTATAAAGAACAATTAGGTGAACAAAACTATTATATTCGCATGTTGTAAGAGTATAAAAATGAACAGCGTGACGGGCTAAGTCGATTTAGCCAAGTGCGTATGTCTGTATATGCGCGAACTAGTCTATACGATTTTTAGTTAACGGTCACTATAATATGTAACTGCTATACAATGTGATCTATCAAAATCAAGTGTTTGAACAATATTAACATTCGAACATTTTATTTGAAGCCGACCAATATATTATATTATAGCAAATAGCAAAGAAATCAAGGTCTTTTGCTTATTATGTAACATTAATTAGATTGGAAGTTATATTAAAATTAAAATTTTCGATTACTTGAAAATCGTTAACCGGTAAGCGTACATCTATATACATATATAAAAATAAGTCCGTATATGTACGTCGCCGAACTAATCATAAACGCGTCATGCGATCATAAACTTACACACTACGTAGGCAGTGGTCCATATATGGTTTATATGAAGTTTGGTTGAAATCCGATAACGCATGTGTGTGCGGTGCGTATGTGAAGTGAGTGTGTTTTTGCCGCAGGCTTTTTTTATACCGCATACAGCATTAATTAGTATTGAATATGTTTTGGTCGTTTGTGTATTGGAGACCATTGCACGGAGTGATGCAAATAGCAATTTGTTATCATTTCTCTTTTCTCTTTGGACGTCATTGGTGATTGATCTTATCATAATCGATTTTTGAAAATATTAATTTCTTCGCATTTTTTGGTGAGTATTTTGATAAAAATAAATTAATTTACGTTCTAATCATCGTTTTAATTTGAATATTTTGTTAAACAAAATTAAAAAAAAACAATGATTACTGAGATAAAAATCGATTGTTTTTCTAAACAAGTGTACTGATTGTTACAAGTGACATAATCACAAATTTGATATTTTGTGAAAAAAATTAAAAAATTGAGTGATTTTTTTTGTTTAATGTCCGATCAGTGAGCTAAAAATTACTTGGATTTTTTCGCCAATTTTTAATTGAATTTTGTCACATTTTCAGCAGATTTTCGTGTCTTTTCGTCACTTTTTGGTGCTTTTCGAGTGCAGACGATCTCGAACGTTTCAGTTTCGCTTCCGAACGGTAAGACAAAAATTATTTCGATTTTTTGGCCAATTTTTCATTGAATTTTGACACATTTTCAGCTTTTCGAGTCCAGAATTTGCTGGATTTCATCAATTTATTACTGAAGTTCTTTATTATCTTTAGTTTATTTTCTTCTAAAAATGCCACGAAGAGCAAGAGCTGACATTGGAAGTCGGTCGCGTAGAACGCAAAATAGATCAAATGAAAGGGAAAATCAGTCGCAAGAACAGCGAGAACTAGAGATTGCAAATACAAGGGAACGTGTTGCAGGATCGGGTTCAGATCGTAGGCCGACAAGTATTAACCAAAATGTTCAAAGGCGTGCCGCACAAATCTACGTTAATGTTGTTTGTTGTTGTTGGTGCTGGATTTAGACATAATCACGCAATTGATTACAGTTTGCATAAGTTTGTGGTTATGCACATAGCATTATGATGCAACAAAATCAGGAAAATCATATTCTGAAATGTCGGAGACTCTTTCATCAATATGTCGTAGACATGTAAATTATTCAAATGTATTATTCAATTTGAAGTTATTTTATTTGCCGTCATCACGGCTTAGTTGTCAAGTATAAAAGTGCCCATTAAATTATTCCTAACTTAGCTCAAGCCACCAACCCGCATCGCGTTGTAGCTCCTCTGCTGACGTTTTGCTGACCTTGCGCCTCGTGCATGGTGTTTGTTTACTTAGATGTCTGGCCAATGTTCTCACGCAAAATGTGCTGACTTAGCGACATGTGCAGAGTGGTAGGCTCTTATTACGACGGGAATTAGGGTGTGTCGTTTCTTCGCGATAACTCCTCCCCTTCTAAATGGGGAACGTCCTCGGTCCTCAAAGAAGCGGTTTTAATTGCAGTTTCAACGGACCTGGCTATGATAATCTCTCTCTTGGTCCTCCTTATCCTGTAACGTGGCCATAATGGATTGATCGCTGCAGGTGATTGATCCTTTGAACATTCTCTAGATTCACATGGTGAAGGTAAGAAGCGCTTAATATTTCTGTGTGCTGCGTCAAGTTGATTGTAGAAGCCCATGGAGTTTCAGGTTTTAGAGGCAATGTAGAATTTTCGTTATAAAAAGTCGTACCATTAATCTTTACGTTGTTTTTGAAGACCACGAGGTATGTTCCGTTGACCGTAATAGGGACCTCATTATTTTCCTCGATGACAGCCAATTGGTCATTGATGACAACAAGGCCGTCACTTATCGGTGAAATTGGTGTGAGGTTGTTAAATGTTGTACTGCAATTAGCGGTGTTGCGAGTCAGTAGTTGCAGAGCGCATGATGTAGTCGGAGATGGTAAGCAAAACGTTGGTGTTGTGTCGCTGCAGTTCTTTACGGCTACGGTATGGTTATAACACTTGGCTAAGATGGATTCTTCTAGGTGCAGGATTTGGTGGCCATGAGCTACCGGTAAAATAGTAATTTTCTTACATCTAAACATAGGAATCGGATATCTTATTAAAAAGTAAATTATGTTATTATACTGTAATATCTTAATTCTAGCTACTGCCATAACATCGGCCACGGTAAGGTCAGTGAAGTGCTCGTCTCCTGTTATGAAATTTATTTCGTTACTGTCTAAGAGAATGGGACTTAAGACCCCAATTTTGGCGAAAGTGACAGCTGTTATAATGTTATTTAATTCTGTAATAATTGCTCTGTTTCTAGCCAGTAGTATGTCATAAAGGTGACCGGTGTTTATTTCTCTTTCTTTTGTTAATTTCAGGATTTTATTTACTGTAATGGTAAGGTTATTGATTTCTTTCTGTACTTGAGTGTTTATGGTAAACTGTCTGTCCTGCGAGTTAATTAGCTGTTCTTCTGTGCTCATTAATCTATTGAAGTCGTCATGGTCAGGAGTTCCAGCAATGTATTTCAGGACTGTCCCTAGGGCATTCAGGCTTCTCGCCTGTCTGTGGTGAGCGTTTATCATTTGTATCAGTCGACTTATCTGGTTTATGTCCGCGTCTAGTAACTTCCTCATATGTGACTGAGGAAAGTGGTCTGTGGCATTAATTGTCTCGTCTCTCAGTAATTCGTAAAGTGTCAAGTTGGTAACATGCTTGATGTGTCCTGAATTTTCCCAAATTACAAGGTCCTCACCGACCACCGGAATGTACCTTGCATTGGTATAGTCGATTAACCTTCCTGTCGTTACCGATATTGATATGGCCAAAATTATGAAAATCCTAAAAACATATATGAAATTTTTTGTTAATTGTTTATCATTAGAAACGCCTAGGTTCTAGATTAAGTTTAACGAAGCTTGTCCTTATGGACCCTTCTCCCTTTTATTAAAACTGTTGTACCCATGTCTTTTTCCACCTCTTCCTCAGTATAAAGAGGCGTAAGCTTATTGCCTAGTCTCCTGTTATTTTTAACAAGTACTTTTTCTCCAACAGGGAACTCCCTATCCTGCCTGTTCTTATTATGAGTTGTTAGTTCTCTTTCCTGTGCGTTTCTTAAGCGGCATGGTATTTGGTTGTCATCTTTAATTGAACGAAATACGGTAAGGGGCTTCATCCCCGTTACTGTGTGAATGGACCTGTTATACTCAATCGTAGCTAAAAGGACAATTTCCTCAACATCATCAAGATTTTTGTCAAGTTTAAGGCATCGTGCTATTTCCATTAGTGTGCTATGAAATCGCTCCACCTGACCATTTGATGTACTATGTAGTGGTGGAGCATTCGCAATGTCGATATTGAAGTGATTCTTTAATGTAGCTTTGATGCTGTGTGAATTCAGCGACTTCTCATTGTCGCAATAAACTATTCGAGTACCGAAAAACATGTTGAGTAACTGAAGGAGCTGTGGTTTGACATCTACTATCGTTCTTGATTTCAACGACTGTACTATCGCAAATTTTGAAAACTTGTCGATGCACGTCAAGAAGAACTTGGACCCGGTAGAAAATATGTCAATGTGAAGAATTTCTCCACAATATGTTGGTATGGGCGTTTGAGCAATAAGCTGCTTCTTTGGGTGCCGATCATACTTCGCCCGCGAGCAAGTTCGACAATTTCCCACAAATTGTTTAACTTTTTTCTCCATTTTTGGAAAGAAGTAATCCTCTAGAATTTGTTTTGTGTTCTCCTGCGCTGCTCGATGCGCTCTGTTATGTTCTGCAGCGATAATTTCCTGCTGCTCATTCGGATTCGAAATGTCGTTAACGAATTTCTCCGTATGTCTGAATTTAACTGTTGGAAACATTTCGACCAGTTCGTGCTGAAACTGTGCAAGTGCATGCAGATCGCAGTGTATTGCGTTTACTGCTGTTGTGTTTACGGCCTCCTGTAAAAGTTCTAATAAATCCTTTTTTTCTCGGTAAGAAATGATATGCCTTGTCTTTTTTCCAAAAATTATAAAAGTTTTTCTTTGAGGTTCTGTACCTACCTCCACAATAATCTGGTTGCGGAAGCAATTTACCGGTTTTTCCGATCTTTCAATTGTATGGGTTGATGATTCCTCGCTATGAATTGTCTCGATGCTCGTGTTATCTAAAGCATTTATATGTTGCCTAGATAGAGCGTTTGCCACCACATTTTCCTTTCCTGGTTTGTAGATTAGCTTTGCGTTGCATTCGTCTATGAAGGCTTTCCATCTTTTAATTTTCGAATTAGGATTCCTATCCGAAACCGCAAAGGTCAGCGGCTGGTGGTCAGTATAAACATTAAGTTTTGTTACGCCGTACAGGTAGTTTCTAAGAGCTTTCAATGCCCATACAATAGCTAACAATTCCCTTTCATTGGTAGCGTAATGCTCCTCGCTCCCGGACAGAGTGCGAGAAATCATGGTAATCGGTTTGCCCTCCTGAGAGAGGACGGCGCCTATAGCATGAGCCGACGCGTCAGTAGTTAGGTCGAATTGTTTGTTAAAATCTGGATACGTCAGGGTTACATCCTCTGACGCTAAAATTTCTTTAATTGTTTCGAAGGTCTTTTTCTGTTCGTCCGTCAAATCAATTCTGATTTTTTTTGATTGGGACGCAGTAACTCGACCGTATTCGCCTCTCATGATGCTCGACAATGGTTTTGATATTCTAGCGAAATCCCTTATAAAACATCTATAATAACCCGCTAGACCTAGGAATGATCTGAGTCCCCTTAGAGTGGTGGGCTCAGGGAAACTTCGTATTGTGTCGACTTTGTCTGGACACGTTTTTATTCCTCCTTGTGAAACTAAGAACCCCAGGTATTCGACCTCAGTCCTAAAAAATTTGGATTTTTCAACTGACACTCTCATGTTGGCCCTAAATAATTCATTTAAAATTGATTCTATATCTTTCAGATGCTGCTGTTTGTTTTCCGAAAAAATAATAACATCGTCTACATAGACAAAACAGCTTTTCCCAATATGCTCTCTTAATACGTCGTCTATGGCGCGTTGAAAGATGCTCGGCGCGTTTTTTAATCCAAAAGGTAACCGGCAAAATTCATACTTGCCATTCTTGACAGAGAAAGCTGTTTTTTCCCTATCACGCTCCAATAGTTTAATCTGATGGAAACCAGATTTTAAGTCCAAAGTGGTGAAGTATTTACTACCACCCAAATTGGAAAGAATTCCTGTTATGTCGGGAATTGGGTATTTATCACCGATAGTTTTTTCATTGAGTTTCCGAAAATCTATAACTAATCTCTGCTTCGCCTGTCCGTTTTCGTCTACCCCCTTTTTCTTTACCACCCATATAGGGTTGTTAAAGGGTGATCTTGATGGCCGGATAACTCCATTTGCTAACAAATCCTTGATTTCTTTGTCCACGAAATCCGCTACACTCAGTGGGTACGGGTATAATCTTGAGTAAACTGGTGTTTCGTCCTCCGTGCGAATTGTTGCTATCACCTTTGTATTGTACGGTAGTGCCTCATTGGGGTCAGCAAAAACCCTATTCATCCTTTTGATCATTCTAGAAAAATCTTCCCTAACGTCTGTTGGTACTAGATTTGTTTGAAGCCTAAGATGGCTTACGTCATGACTGGAAATGAAGAAGATTTCCTCCTCACCAAAATCATGATTTATTGTATTCGATTTAAGGTCAATGTTCGCATGGACCCTGTTTAGTATGTCGAGCCCAATCACGCCATCAAATGATGTTAAGTCCGGTAAGATGAAAAATTCTGCCACTACGCCAAATATTTTCATGTAGCATTTTTCCATGATAGAAGTAACCCCGTGAATAGATTTTACAGAGAATGTGTCCCTGAAATGTTGTGTCCTTAAAGCCGGTGTTGGTTTCATATAACTCCTCGACGCACCAGTATCGATAAGGAGTTTCACTTCTTTCCCTCCTAGGAACTTTGAAATCCAGGGTAGGAGGGACCTTCCCCTAAAAAATTAAGTTGATCTAAACTTACGTCATCCGCCGCTTGTTCGGCTTCTGCACCGTACAATGATTCACTCTGTAGCTCAACTTCCTCCTCCAGATGATTAACACGTTGGATCTTTGGTCCTGTGTAACGTCCAGAATTTGCTGGACGTTTTTGTTGATAGCCCTGTTGCATTCTATTACTGTTTCCTTGATAGGCACCTCGGTCTCTGTCAAACGATTGGTGTTTAAATTTCGATAAGGATGGATCAACGTCCATTGGTTCCGCTCTGACTAGTCTGTCGTTGTCACGTCCGTTATTTACCCTTTGATTTTCCGTAAAATGAGGTGCATGTCCGGGTTTGTACTGCCTATTACTATAGTAGTGTGGGCTCTTATGAGCTGAGGGTGGATCATAAGTGTTTGTCCTATGGTTGTTCTGGCTTGAAATTATATTATTATTTTTTTTAATGTGGTTGCCCTCGACGTTCCTGGCAGCAAAATTGGCCGCGAACGCATACCGCTCATGGTTTGAGTCTACCTCCTGTGCTAAAGCAAGAGCAGACGGAAGGTCAGACGGCCGTGAGGCGAAAAGAATGTCGCATAAGGGCTTCCTTAAGCCGGAAATGAAAACTCTTAGGGCATCTGCCCTATATTTCTCGTTTATAATTTCTGCCACGCTACTCTCGTAAGACATTATAGTCTTATTAGCTAGTAACGTTAGCTTCTTTTCTACCTCATCGTAGAATTCCAGACAGGACCTAGAACCCTGTCTTAAGGTAGATAATTCCTGCTCTATAAGATATACGGGACGTTTGTCCGCGTACGTAAAGTCTAAACGTGCTATAATGGCATTAAAGTTCAGCACAGTACTAAACGATGAGAGGACCGCATCGGCAGCCCCTCTTATTTTGTTCCTCAAAATGGTAACTGCTTGGTAGTGTCGTTCACTGCCATCGTACCTTTTGAACAGTTCATAAGCGTTATGCGCCGCCTCGCGCCATGACACATATGTGCCTATGTGACCATGAAATTCTGGAAGTGATTTGATAGCATCAAGCGTTATGTCACATGTCACTAGTGGATTTACAGATACCTTTAGATATTTTTCTACCTTTGGCCTGCTGCCTGTCACCTGGTTTTGGATTGCTCCTAACTTCCTATCGAACTCCAACCTTTGTGCTGCCAAAGCACTTCTAACTTCCGCCTTAATTAACTCGGTTATTTGTTCCGTGTTCATATTTGCTTTCTGACTTCCTAACTTTAAATTTCTAAAAAGGTCTTCCAGACCTTCACTCATTAATTTTTGTTCTGTCACTTTCCTTTATTTTATTCACAATTATTGCTATATTTATTCCAGGAAACGAGCATCTCACTTACCCTTCCATTGGATTTGAATAGATTAAAATTAGGTTCGGGTTCTTCCGGTTAATTGATCGGGCCAAAGGTTGTCTCTTCTTTAAGTCCACGCTGAGTCCAAGTAGTTGATTGTTGTCGATTTTAAGTGAGCCAACTGTCGTAGTTACACGAGTCGAGTTAAGAACTTTATATTTTTCTATTAAACTTTTCACTCGCGAGCCCCACGTTGGGCGCCAATTATTCAAATGTATTATTCAATTTGAAGTTATTTTATTTGCCGTCATCACGGCTTAGTTGTCAAGTATAAAAGTGCCCATTAAATTATTCCTAACTTAGCTCAAGCCACCAACCCGCATCGCGTTGTAGCTCCTCTGCTGACGTTTTGCTGACCTTGCGCCTCGTGCATGGTGTTTGTTTACTTAGATGTCTGGCCAATGTTCTCACGCAAAATGTGCTGACTTAGCGACATGTGCAGAGTGGTAGGCTCTTATTACGACGGGAATTAGGGTGTGTCGTTTCTTCGCGATAACTTGTATGCAAAGATAGAAACAGAGCGTTTGAACTTTATTCAATTCAATCAACGGAAGTTGCGATCAGAAGAGTATATACATCTCCCCGATGCAATCAATAATGATGGAAATGTTGACAACGTTGGACAAGGTGTTATTTTACCTGCAAGTTACACAGGCAGTCCAAGGCACATGCATGAATATGCACAAGATGCCATTTGCTATGTTTGTTTGTATGGTCGACCAGATTTGTTTATTACATTTACATGTAATCCACAATGGGACGAAATCAAGCAATATTTATATGAAGGGAAATCTTCTACAGACCGTCATGACATAACTGGACAAGTATTTAGACAGAAGCTGAAGTCATTGATGGATTTTATTGTTAAACATCAAGTTTTCGGCGAATTCGATGTTGGATGTATTCGGTGGAATGGCAAAAGAGAGGATTACCACATGCCCATATTTTGGTATGGTTAGTCAACAAAATAACAAGCGATCAAATAGATGACATCATCTCAGCTGATCAGGAAATCGATCCAGGTTTATTTGATGTTGTTACAAAAAGTATGATTTATAGACCATGTGGTGTTATAAATATTAATTGGCCATGTATGAAAGGTGGGAAATGCACTAAGCGGTATCCCAGAGATTTGATTTCCGAGACAATTAATGGAAAAGATGGTTACCCACTGTATCGCCGACGCTCAACAGATGATAATGGCAAATCAATAAATCTACGAGTCAATAATCTAGATATTACAGTTCATAATAGGTGGGTTGTCCCCTTTTCGTCAATACTATCGAAAGCATTCAAAGCTCATACCAATGTAGAATATTGCAATTCTGCTAAATCGATTTAATATATCTGCAAGTATGTAAATAAAGGCAGCGACATGGCTGTGTTTGGTGTTGCAGAGAACCGAAATGATGAAATAACACAATATCAAATGGGAAGGTATATCCGTAGCAATGAGGCAGTTTGGAGAATATTATCGTTCCCAATTCATGATCGAAATCCGACAGTTATTCATTTGTCAGTACATTTGCAAAAGGGACAACGTGTATATTTCACAGTTGATACTGCACAGCAATTTGTAGAGCGACCACCATCAATTGTTTCGAATTGTGTCAAAATGAAAATGTTTTGCTAAAACATTGCTTTATTCACAAGAACCAACATATTACACTTGGAATACATCTGGAAAGAAATGGAACAGACATAAGCAAGGAAGAGCAGTTCAAGGTTATGGTGGCATTTTTGAAAGTGATGTCATTGGACGTCTTTACACAGTGCATCCCAGTCATGCTGAATGTTTTTGTTTGCGTCTATTGATTCATGTTCGTGGGCCTACATCTTTTTTGAGTTAGAAAAGAGGTAACGGAATGCGACACTTAGGGATGCGTCAGCAACAGGTTCTCCTCATCAAATACGAACATTATTTGCTATTAATATTGCAACATGTTTTCCATCTGATCCACTGCAATTATGGGAAAATTTTAAGGATTTTATGACCGAAGACATTTTGCATCGAATGCGCCGAATTGCAGGAAATAACTATTTAATGATTACACTTGTAATGTTTAATGAGGCATTGATTATCATTGAAGATATTTGTTTGGTAATTGCAAATAAAGCATTGACACAATTGGGGTTGGCAGCTCCAAATCGACCAATGCATGATGCATTCAATCAAGAAATAAACCGTGAAAAACAATATGATTTGAATTAGTTGACTACATTTATAAACTTGAATTTGCGTAAATTGAATCCAGAACAGAGACATGCATGTGATACCATAATGGAATCAGTACGAAACGAAACTGGAGGAATGTTTTTTTTTAGACGCTCCAGAAGGAACTGGCAAAACATTTCTGATTTCCTTGCTATTAGCTACTATAAGATCACAGAGTAATATAGCATTGGCACTTGCATCATCTGGAATAGCAGCGACGTTATTAGATGGTGGTCGGACAGCCCATTCTGCACTTAAATTACCACTGAATATGAATGTAAATGAAAATCCCACCTGTAATGTTTCCAAAAATTCGAGAATGGACAAAGTCTACAACAATGCAAATTAAAAGTGTGGAATGAATGTACAATGGCCCATAAGAAATCAGTGGAAGCGTTATACAGGACATTGCAAGACTTGCGTAGTAATGATTAACAGATATTTGGTGGCGCTTTGATTCTGTTGCCTGGTGATTTTCGTCAGACATTGCCTGTGATTCCCCGTTCAACACCAGCAGATGAATTAAAAGCATGTTTAAAGTCATCTTATTTATGGAGACATGTAAAAATACTCAATTTGACTACAAATGTGCGAGTACAAATTCAAAACGATCCAACGGCCGACACATTTTCAAGGCAACTGTTGGCAATAGGCAATGGTCAATTTGCTGTTGATCGTGAAACTGGCTTAATCACTTTACCAGATAACTTTTGTAATACTCGTATTGCACCGACAAAAAAAGAATTGGTGTCAAGTGTTTTTCCAAATATTGTAGAAAATTATCGCAATCATAATTGGTTAGCTGAAAGAGCTATACTGGCCGCTAAAAATAAAGACGTTGGTCAAACGAATGCAGACATTTTAACCCATGTTCCTGGCGTGGTTGCAACATATCAATCAGTCGGCACGGTTACGAATCAAGACGACGCTGTTAGTTATCCGACAGAATTTTTGAATTCATTGGATTTATCCGGATTTCCACCTCATCGTTTACAATTGAAAGTGGGTGCTTCCATTATTATGCTTCGAAATATAAATCAACCACGATTATGCAATGGGACAAGATTAGCGATTAAAAAGGTCATGAACAATTTGATCGAAGCAACAATTTCAAAGGGGAAGTTTAAAGGTGAAGATGTATTGATTCCACGCATTCCAATGATTCCATCAGATTTACCTTTTGAATTCAAAAGACTACAGTTTCCAGTACGTCTTGCATTTGCTATTACAATAAATAAAGCGCAAGGACAATCGTTGGAATTCTGTGGAATTGATTTAGAATATCCTTGCTTTTCACACGGCCAGTTATATGTTTCGTGCTCACGTGTTGGCAAGCCTTCAGTTCTGTTTATCTACACAACAACTCATGCCAAAACCAAAAATGTTTCTACGAAAGAGCTCTAAGATAGTTTAAGTGATACATACTCTAAGATTGTAAGAAACTAGAATTAAAAGTTGAATAATAGGGAACAAAACCAACTTTATTAAAAACAAGTGTGTTTCTTTTCTTATTTTGTTTTGCCGTGCGAAGCAGGCACCGGGGCCGCTAATTCTTAATATGCGTTAGCATTATTTTGTCATTTAACACTGAAAAATGCAAATAACTTTTTCGAGGTTTTCTTTAATTTCATTTTCTCGCCACGGAATGGAAATCTACATTATTAAATTTACTTGCATTTGTAAACCATGTATGTATCTGTGGCTTAAAAGAAGAATAACCAATCATCAGTGCATAATTTTTGCAAAGCTGAATTTTGGTCATTAAAGAAAAATTTTAAAGATTTTGGGTAGTCGAAACAGTTTTTTCGTATTTTGTTAATAGATGTCGCAGCAGTCGTATATCTCGAGTGCTACCAATCACACTGTGTCATACCATATAGCTGTTCAAAAATCAGTGAAAATAATGAAGAAATTCGCTATATTTTGAAATTTTTTTATAAAAAAGGGAAGAATGCCACGCAAGCCACCAATGAAATTTGTGAAGTTAACGGATACGATGCCGTATCAGTTCATGTAGCACAACAATGATTCGCTCGCTTTCGTTCTGGAAATTTCGAAGTGAAAGATACACCTCGCTCTGGTCGACCTGTCGTGGAAAAAGTCGGTAAAATTATGAAAAAGATTGAGCAGGACCATCACATAAGCAGCCATGACATTGCTAAGGAACTTAACATACCTCATCAAAAGGTTTTGAACCATTTAAGAAAGACTGGCTACAAAACGAAGCTCGATGTTTGGGTAAAACATGAATTGTCTATAAAAATTTAATGGACCGAATCAACATCTGCATTTCTTTGCTGAAGCGAAATGAAATCGAAACATTTCTGATGCGAATGGTAACAGGAGATGAAAAGTGGATCAAATACGACAATAATGTGCGAAAAAGATCATAGTCCAGGCGTAATGAAGCTCAACAAATAGTCGCAAAGCCAGAATTGACGCCTCGAAAGGCTATGCTGAGTGTTTGATGGGATTGGAAAGGAATCATCCACTGTAAGCTGTTCCAACATGGTCGAACGATTGATACTACATTTTACTGTCAACAACTGATGAGATTAAAGCAATCGAAAATAAACGGCCAGAAGTGATCAACAGAAAGGTCTTCCATCAGGACAATGATAGACCACACACATCTTTGATGACTCGGCAAAAACTGAGAGAGCTCGACTGGAAATACTTGTCGCAATTTTTCACCGAGAAAACAGAAAAGTTTTACACTGAAGGAATGCTTGTTATGTCTCTAGCGGAAAAATGAATAGTGAAAAGACTACCAAAAATTTTAAAACAGAACAAAATATTTGAAGTATTTTCGAAACAAATTTGTGATAGTTTTAAGTAATCGGAATTTAACCACAAAATTGTGATAAATTTAAATATTTTTGATATAAGTTTGTACAGTAAAATTAATTGCTATACGAAGTTATTTTGCTTTTACTATATTAGTTGTTAGTTAATTTCTGACTTTAACAATCATAGGGACGGCAAAAAATTCATTAATCGACATAATTGAGTTAACTATCTTTAAAGGCGTTTTTCTCGATAGAGCATAATTCAATTATGTAACTGCAGAGCAGTCACTCTTTAAATGGTTGTAACACAAAAACTATTTGAGATTTCGATTCACAATTTTAATTTGTGTTACTTTAGGACATACTATCAAAATATGAAAAAAAATCGATTTTTGTTGTTTAATGTAACATTAGGTGTGCCCTTTAATGTTAGGTGAGACAGCAACAAAAGTTGGTGATGCCGATACAAACAATTTTAAAACGATCCACTTTTAACACTATATCAACTCTGATTTAAGGGGGGAGCCTGCTTTAGAACCTTTAAAAAATCCATTCAAAATATTGTCAAAGCTAGAAAGGAAATAGTGACCGAGCGTCTAGCAGATATATTGTATGAGCACTTGGGCAGAAAGCGAAAACTTTGACGAGCGATTTCTCGGTTTTTCATTTTTACGATTTTTCTTAATTGGCGGGTAGGATAAAAAAAACTAAAAATATGTAATTAGGACAAAATTTATTATCTTTGGCTTTAAAATATCTTCTATTTAATTGAAAAAACTAAGAAAAGTTATGCTTGAACATATTTTTAAACAAAATTTTTTGGTCAAAAACCGCTTTTTTCAATTTTTAGAATTTTACGCTTTATTTTTTGGAATTTTCTTAGTTTAACTAGAAGATAAGTTATTGAGAAATATGAATTCCTTTGAATTTTTTATTTCCGATAGAAATTGCGACCTGCATCCTGCTCGCCGTCCGATGCACTTGCGAGAAGCATCGGGCAATTGCTTCCCAAAGGCAGAATATCAAAGATTTCGCATACAACAAATTTTTGTATGATGCTTAAATATATAACTATAAAATAGGCTTCCCCCATAAATTAACGTTTATTAAGGAATTATGACATTTCTGACAGTATTTGTGCAACATTTAAATTTTATAATTTGTTCATTAAAGCTTCATACGCCTTTTATACTCTTGAAAGAAATTTCCACAAAGCATATTATTTTTTTTTCATTTACCGCTTATTTATATCAACGAAAACTATGCAAAGTGCTTTCCAAAGTATACAACACTTAAAAAAAAACAGAACAAATGGTTTTTTCGGCAAAGTCAATTTATTTTATTCAAAATAGTCTCCTTCTGCTTCAATACAGCTTTTCGCATGGTCCAAAAGCATGTCGAACGAGTGTTTTAGCTCGTTGGCCGGTATGGCCGCCAGTTTGCCGGTGAAAGCGTTTTGAGTGGCCTCTACGTTTTTCTTTCAATGGGCAAATGCATTTTCCGAAACGGAAGAAGTCGCACGCTGCCATATTAGGCGAATCCGGGGAGTGGTTAAAGGTTAAAATGTGATTTTTGCTCAAATAATCGTCCTTCGATTGTTGGATTCTGAGCAATTTTTGGTCGTCAGTCTATTTGTGCAGAACAAACCATGCACACACCTTTTGTAAGCTCAAATGTTCGGTCAAAATGCGATTAATTGATGTTTTGGAGATGTTCAATTCCATTTCCATAAATTTCGATGATGATTTCGGCTGATTTTTGATGCATTCACACACAGTTTCGATGGAGTTTCCGGTGATTACGGTTAGTGATTGGCCCACATGTTGATCATCATTTATGTCCTCAGGACCACTTTGAAAACGTTGAAACCACTCGTGCACCCTGATACGGGATAGGCAATCATCGCCTTAAACTTGTTTCGTCAATTAAAACGTTTCGGTAAAAGTTTTACCAATTTTAAATCAAAATTTAATGTTGGCTCTTTGTTCGAAGCTCATTTTCGCCCGATAACAAAAACATATTGATACTTACAGCGCAATAACATCACTTCCAATCAATGTAATGTCATGAAACTCTCACTGGACAATTGATAAAGATAGCAGATTCTAACGCACTAGTCGACATATAGATGGCGCCAGCGGGGGGCGCTGGATTCATAAAGTCCTGTTTACTTTGTCTGTCTGTCTGTCCTGTCCCAACATGTTCACATTGACACTCTGAGGATATTTATATTGCATAATAAGGAAAACGGACTATTTCTTTATACACAAAATACCATTAATCGAAAATTCAAAGAGTGTTTTCATGTTAATACATATTTATCAAATCACCAAAGGTCAAGTCCTTCCAGATTCTTTTGTGCTAAAAATTATTAAAAATCAGGTCAATACATCCCCTCGTCCCCATACACCTAATATATGAAGTTTTATATTATTTATGTTTTACAACGGTAGAATGTCAAGCTTCAATATTTTACAACGCTTAATCAGAAAACTGTATCGTTGTTCAATTCGCGATCAGAAGTTCGATGCTTGGAAATGGTACGTTAATAAAACAAAAAAAAAACATAAAATTTTTTTGTCGCCAAATGTGTAGATATAAAGCTTTTCCGAAATAAACATTTACTTCAAACATTATGATTAATATATCAGATAGTCTTTATACAGTTTGCGTGGTGGAAAAATGTGAAATCGACCTTCTAATATCAAATCTTACTAAATAGAAAAACTATAGATCGTAGACGGTGACATATTATACTATATTGCAACGTATAATACTGTAGTCAATTCACGTATTGAATAAAAAAATCACAAAGCAAAACGATGTTGACCCAGTTTTGAGAATTCTTCGAGAACTTCTTCTGCAGTGACTTTAATGACATGATGAGAGTGCAGCAATGTCAGGCCGATCAATAATATCTTGAAACATGTTCGTCCTCATCAGAGCTCGAATTCGGCACAGAATTGTGCAGAATATGCGAAGAAACTTTTGAAAGTACACACTTTTTCTGGAAGCAGCAAACTCAGTCGAAATCCATCCCAATTTAAATTTGCTGCTCTTGACTTCATGTAAGTTACTTTACTCGCTATATATTTTCACCAAGTGATCCTTCGATCCAGATGAATCCCAAGATAAGTTACTTCATTCACTTGGGGTTGTAGGACATTGTTTATTTCAACTGTTCAAGTTTCTCGTGTTACTCGTATGTAGCTAGAATGTTACATGCTTAAATTTTTGCTTATTAATATTTATACGCCAGTTGGCTAGCCATTCTTCGACAAAAGTTGAGTGCTGCTAAAATGCTTTGATGGGGAATTTGTTACGGCTTACTAGGGCTGTGTTATTCGCGAAAATGGATGTCAATACGTGAATAGCTGTTTGAACGTCTGCTGTAAATATTATGTACAGAGTTGGGCCTAGCGCACTACCCTGAGGTACACCAGCCCTTATTGCTCATTCTTCTGAAGTCTGCTACTTTAACTGTAAATTTCCTGTTTCTTAAATATGACTCCAAAGTTTTATGCAATTCGTAATTGATTTTCCATAAAAGGCCTTCATCCCAGACTATATCGAACGCCTGAGCTACTATACATCTATAAAAATAGCTGAACAGTACACTCTGTGCTCGAATGCTTTCCTTATTTCGTTAGTAATTCCATTTACTTGCTCTACAATGCAATGTTTAGCACGAAAACAGAATTGGTGCGGTGGTATTATATTATTTTCGTAGAGGAAAGGAGTCATCTTTGATAGTAAACCTTTTTCAAATATTTTAGAAATACAGGGTAAGAGGCTCACTGGCCTGTAGGAAGACGTCTGTGTTAAGTTTTTTTCAGGTTTATCTATCATTATGATCTGCGACACGAAATTGGATAGTATCGGAAACCAAGGCTTGCATTAAAGAGCAAGAAGAGCACCGTTATAACAATATTTGGTTACTAAAATTAGCATTTTTGGAGTAATATCATCGTGTCCTAACGTCTTTACGGATTTAGCTCCTTCATGATTCTAGTAACTTCTGAAATAGAAGTCCTAATAGACGCAAGCGACTTATTATCGGTATTGGTCAAAGTTGGCAATTTAAAGTTGTCCTTTGAGCAATTAGGTTGATATACATACCTATTTTAGGTAATTTACATAGCAATTCGCCTTTTCCTCATCACTACATGCCCAATTACTATTCAACTGTATTAGAGGCATGTTGGAATCTACTTATGCCTTAAAAGACTTTTGGGCTTTCCGAAGGGAGTTTTGCTTGCTAGAATTTGAACACAGTTTCTTCATATAATTTTCAGTGTTGTCTTCTTCCTCGAATTTAAGCGCTTTTTTAACTTACATATAGCAGATTTCAGTCGAAGGGAAAAGCCTTAACTGCCATTCACGTCTAGCGCGGCTATTGTCATTTATAAGTTTTTCCATTTCATTAGTATTGATCTTAGTAAAACCAATTGGTTTATTATTTCATTTTGGTGTTCCTAATACAGCTTAACTAATGACAACATTAAATTTTCTTATACTTTCATCAATGTCTCTTTCTGTATTTATTTTGCAATCAATATTTATGTGGCTGATAGGAGAATGATCAGATCATAAGTCTGTACATGTATCAGCTGTCATAAGCAATCTACTATATCTATATTTTTGACTACAGCGAAATCTATTAAGTGTGATATTTTTTTTATCACTGGGCCAGTATGTCGGCTTACCGGGAGATATTATATCCAGCTTACTATGCTTATATAACATAAAACATGAGCCCCAGTATAAGTGTTTTGCGTTGTAATCTCCACCTGCTAGAAATCTTTAATCTAGCGTTCCAAAAACGTCTTTAAATTCGTTATGAGTAATTTTAAAACTAGGTGGACAAGATAAAGTTTAAGTCAAAACCCCAATTTTTTAGAGATATTGTTGTAGCTTATAACTGTGCTGTGGCATGAGTTTCTAGAGCAGTGCTTCCCAAACTTAGTTTTGCCATGACCCGGTAATTTTCACACTGCCCTTTCGTGATCCACTTAATAATATTAAACTCAAGACGGTTACATGAGATTAAATAATACACATTTAATAATAGTAAGAGAAATGTTTTATTGTTATTAAATTATAATATTTCGGTATCTTTGGTACTCACTTTTTAGTGCGAAGTATGTAGCTGTTGCTTATTTTTAATTATAGAGTTCAAGTATGCTGAAATTGCTGAATGTTTTATTCTGAGATCGGATTTCATTTCCAGTCTGTTTCGGTATTTATTTTTAAGGTAAACTAGTGTAGAAAACCCAGTTTCACATTTGTAAGTGGTCACAAAAGGCATTAAAAAAATCATTGCTTGATGGGCTAGTATTGTGCATTCTTGACGACAAGATAACCAAAAATCAATCAATGGTCTTGTGTCAAATGTATCCTTGAGTGCTGTATCAGTTGGCAGTTCAATCAACGAATCGACATTTAAATATGGCAAATTTGTTTCGGAGTCTAACTTGAATGTAAATGGGTGTTTTATCCAAGCTTTGTTGCCATCGATTGGAGGAAAATATTCTTGAAGATTCCTCTCCAGCTCTAATAAATGTTCTTTAAATTGAGTATTTCACATAAATTACTAAATGCTTTAAAGTTCCCTGTCTCCGCGCATTGTAACCACACTATAAGCTTTTTTCTTGCAGCTTCCACTTTGTCTTGCACTTTAAATATTGTTACATTGTTACCTTGCAATGCCATGTTTAGATTATTTAAAAATTCAAAAATATCAGATATGTAAGCCACTTTTACCAACCAGTTAACATCATGAAATCTGTCCTTGAATTCCAATATTACATCTCTAGCTGTTGGGGGATGTTGCTCCAAAAAAAAAACTTTTACTTCTTCTTTTAATTCAGTAAGCCTTTTTAAGTCATTACCTCTTGACAGCCATCGCACCTCACAGTGTAAAAGAACATGTTCGTGATCACTTTCCTTTTCTTTGTACAAAATAGAGAACAATCTTGAGTTAAGTGGACGAGATTTTACGAAGTTAATGAACTTTACACACTCTTGCATCGTTGCTGTCAAGGGTAAGGGCATTTTTTTTTTACGGCTAATGCTTCCCTATGAATGCTACAGTGCGTCCATACACATTCCGGAGCTATGGCTTTTATCCTTGGATAAAGTCTATTACGAATGCCTGACATTGCTCGTGCGCCATCACTACTTAATCCGACACACTTCTTCCATTCAATGTTATTTTCGTTGATATAATCATTAATCAAGTTAAATATTTCTTCGGAGGTCGTTCGTGTTGGCAAAGATTTACAGAACAAAAACTCTTCATAAATAGTATTATCATAGTCCTATCGTACAAAACATATCAGATTGGCATTATCGGAAATGTCTGTAGTTTCATCGACTTGTAAGAGAAAATAATGACATAATTTCAGATGGCTTTCATTTGATACAAGATAACGCATATGTGACTCAGAGTATGTTTTTTTACATTCTCGGTGTGACTTTGTATATTTTTCTTCAAAGCATTTCTCTTTATTCATTCTCGCATGAATTCAGTCGTTTAACATATATTTCTGCCTTTGAACGTGCTAATTTCTGCTAAATAGCAGCGAGAATGGTGAATTCCGTACTACAATCTTATAAGCTCTGTCAGCCGTCCAATCGAACATCATACAGAATTCAATTTGCGCCTTCCCTATGTTTTAAGTTCTCTGGCTGAGCTTTCGCCTCGCTTTTTTCTTTCAACTTCAAGTCAGTCATCAGCGGTGATCGGCACGTCCGGGCGGGCGCGCGCCGATCTTCGCTTACGAATATTACGATGCATCGATCGATCGATAGTAGGTATTATTTTGAAAACAAGGCGGGAATGTTGCGGCCCGGTATTTTATTTTGATGGCCCAATACCGGGTCGCGACCCGGCATTTGGGAAACGCTGTTCTAGAGCATAGTGGTTCCACCGATTTGTAACCAACACTGCCGTGTCAACACACGCTTTTCCATCCTGATGATGTGTAACATAGAGTCTAAGTCCCAGTATATTGAAATTATTTTTATTAGTTAGATTAGTTTCTGCTATAAGCATTACATCTATATTTTTTCAGACAGAAATCTAATAATCTCTAATTTATGTTGGTTAACACCATTAGCATTCTATTTACAGATATTTAGTACGTTCATTTCTTACTTCCATTTGGGGGATTTTGCAGCAGTTGCATTTGTACAGTGTTGCCTTTCACTACATTTGCATAGCTTCCTTGCATAGTATCATTCTTAAAAGTAATTTGAATTTTTATCTGAGATTGCTATAATTTAAATACGGGGTGTTTGTAACAATTGGTTACGATGTACTTGAATTCCGACAGACAATTTTTAATTCTTTATATACCTATAGTTTGCAGTGTGATTTCCCCCACAATTACTATATTTTTAGTTAAATCCTCTTTTTTAAGAGTACATTTTTAAGTTGGATGTAGATCACCACACACCACACAGACACTGCGTAGGGACCAATATGCTTTCGTGTGTCCATACTCTTGGCAGTTTTTACATTGTACTGGACCATTTCTCTTATGTGATTCCTCAACGGTGATTCAGCGATGGAGCAGATATTTTATATTGTAAATCGGGTGTATTTCACTTTTCTTTAGTTGGTTAGATTTTGGCATCAATTCTATTTTGAACATTGGGTGTGGCACTTTGTTCCTAGTGCAAACATTCGCTACTGATTTAATACTAAAACCACTTCTTCACTTTGGTACTTGGTACACAGGTTCCTTAGTACAAAAACTAATAATATAAAGCTGTAATTTGGTACAGAGAATCGCAGTAGCAAAAAGCACCTCTAACAAGTTTAATGTACATATCTTCTAAACCACTTAAGCTACAAAAACCAAATTCTCTGAGTACATTCTCTGAGAACTTCTACCGACAGTGTGAAAGTGGATGAAATTGGAAGATAACCCCTCTCACTTCCCACATAACGGTACTGTTAAAAACTACTAAAAGCGCGATAAATCAGTAACATGATATTTTACCACCTAGATAGTATGAAAAAGTTATATGGAAGCTGGTATGAAAATGAGACGACGGGCGTTGCACCGTTCACTTTTTGGTGAAATCCCATATCTCAGGACCGTCCAACCGATTTAGTACGTGGCATTCTTCTTACAATCTTATGTCACACTGTGAAAATGGACGAAATCGGACAACAATCAGTTCAGTTTCCAGTACACAAATCAATATAACGGGATAAAACTATGCACGAATAATGTCTTTAGTGTGTGCCATCTTATGGCCAAAAATTGTTAGGACCTCGGAGCGCACGCACATCTAAACCATTGGAGACGTGTCTTCCGTCTATCACAACATGATCGATCTGGTTGGTAGTTTTTCGATCCGGAGACAGCCAGGTAGCTTGATGAATCTTCTTATGCTGGAATCTTGTACTACAGATAACCATATTTCGGGCTCTAGCGAAATCGATCAGCCTCAACCCATTTGGGGATGTTTCCTCGTGGAGGCTGAATTTACCGACCGTAGTGCCAAAGATACCTTCTTTGCCCACCCTGGCGTTACGATTTTGACATCGTGGCGGGGGCATCTCTCATAAGTGCGCTCCAAGCACTCATAAAAGGCATCACATCGTTCTTCTCGTCTGTCGGGGCGTGGGCGCAAATTAGCGATATGTTGCAGAGCCTCGCTTTGATGCGGATTGTGACTAGGCGTTCATTCACCGGAGTGAATGATAGTACTCGGCGACGGAGTCTCTCTCCCACCACGAATACCACACCAAACTTGCGCTCCTTTATATGGCCACTGTAGTAAATGCCACAAGGACCTACTCGTATCTGTCCTTGTCCCGTCCATCGCATTTCTGGGACGGCGGTGATGTCAGCCTTTATTTTCACGAGAACATCAACCAGCTGGGCAGTGGCACCTTCCCAATTAAGGGACAGGACATTCCAGGTGCATGCCCTCAAATCATAGTCTTTAATTTGTTTGCCATCGTCGTCATCAAAAGGGGGGTCTCTCATCCGAGGCTGTTGTTGATTTTTAATTGGGGGTGTTTTTTTACGTGGCGGGTCCCAAACCCAGCGCACAACCCAATGCAGGGGATGATTCGCCTTCTCACTTTAGCTCGCCCTCAAACGGATGTTCTTAGGCTACACAGAGGATACTTGGTCAAAGACCGGATGTCGTGAGCTGCTTGAGTCATATGTAAAAGAATCGTTTCTGGCCACTCCCAAGTGAATGGCGATCAGGGAACTTTCCTCACTTGCGTGAACTTCTACACATGACTCCATCCTCCAAATACTTAATACACTTAATAAACTTAGCTACTATTCATAATAACAAATGTAAATCTAAAGCATATATAGTACAGTGTGTTTCGTAAGCTAAATATGCAATTTTCTTCTCACCATCTTCCTTAATTTGAATGTTTATGTTCATTACAAAATAGATTTAGAAATAACAATGCGTTATGAAATCAATTTGAAGCAGTAATAAAATTCGGATATGAGTAAGAGAAAATATTTTACTAATAATAAGATGAGAATAAATTACTCTAAGCCAAATTCATTTGACAGTTGTTTTATTTTTGGCGCAGATAATGTTTTCGTAAAAAAATCGGTTATCATTTTATCGGTGTCAATATGGTATAACTTAATTTGGACATCTTCCATATTTTCTTTGATGAAGTTTGATTTGATGTCCACGTGCTTCGTTCTGCTTGAGTATGAGTTGTTCTCGGCTATAAGTATAGCGCTCTTTTTTTCGCAGAATAATGTCATAGATTTCGAAGCTCCATTTCAAATCGCTTAAGCCAGATTGATTCTTGTGTTGCAGCTGCCATTGACATTAATTCGGATATGTCAGCATTCTAAAAAGAAAAAACATAGCATAGTTCTTAAGCGGCGATCACTTACATCATTTGCCCAGTTAGCATCACAAATGCCAACGATTTCATCAAAGCTTCTCTTGTCAATAGTTGAGATTCCGCATGACTCGCTTTACTGCTGTCCAATGGGCAATCCCCGAGTTCGTGCTGTATCGGCTTAACAAGTTGACAGCAAAGCAAAGCGGCAAACAGCGGCCATCCATTAGCTTGCTTATAGTAGCCATTTTCCTTTTATTGTCATTATTAGTTAGACATATCTCCGCGGATAGCTTTTGATTCACGTTAAGGGGTGTGCTTACAGGGTTGCATTCCTCCATATCGCAACGTCGGATTACATCGGCAATGTAGCAAGATTGATCAATCCACAGTGTTCCTTTGAGATTTTGAGCTATACATTGTACCCAAAACGCTGCACCCCGATGTTTCATTTTGAAAGTTTCAGAGAGCTTATTTTTTAGTTTGCTTAACAGCTTTGTATCATTGGCGAATAGGATAACATCATCCACGTAAACAGCGACGAACAGCATTTTTTCAGCGACAAAAAAATATACGCATCGGTCGACGATGCAGCGCTGCAAGCCGAAACTAACTAGCATTGAATTGAGCTTTTTGTTCCAAACACTATTAGTTTGCTTAGGACCATATAAAGATTTTTACAGCTTGCAAACACTACCGGATCCATCATCAAAACCCAATCGGCTGAGTCATGTAAATATCTTCTTTAAGGTCGTCATAGACATGCAGGTACAGCATCCATTTGGTAAACAGTAAAATTATATTTCACCGCAAGAGCGAGCAAAAAAACAATTGAAGTAATCGCACAACTGATGAGATGCTAATAGATGTGTTGCTTCTGGTTGAATCCTTTCACCACAAGGCTGGCTTTATAACCCACAGGATCTCCGTCAGCATTTACTTTTCTTTTAAAACCTAATTTTGATGGGATGACTTTTTTCCCACAGGTAGGGCTGATAATTCTCAAGTGTCATTGATATATTGAGATTAAATTTTTTCACACAATTCAGATATCCAAAGATTATGTTCTTTACTTTTCATCGCTTCTTCAACAGTGCTTGGATCTAATATTACATATACAGTTATGCAAAGATTATAATTTGGACGTGACATATTCTGCAGTCGCTCAGAGCAATGGACTCCTTCATGGTCCAAATCTGTTTTTTCTTCTTCCTCATTTATTGATTCATCGTTCTCATCTGTATGTGAGTGGCTGCTGCCTGAAGTTGCATCACTAACGTCTTCTGTTGGTAATTCTTCCACACATTCCACCCCTGAATTGGCAACTGAAGGTAGCCATAAACTAACCATATCCGTCTTTGCATCTGTAGCTAGAGGATTCTGATTAATATGAATTTCAATAAAAACTACACCACAGCTAACTATAATACAGGGTAGGCCATTTAAAGTTGACCCATCTGGCAACGCTGTAACTTTTAACAGCGCTGACAAATCGGCTAATGTCATACCGCGTTAGAAGCGTCATTCGAAGACAATTTATACCATGGAACAGTACACTCCAAAAGAACGCGCTGAAATTGTTCAGCTTTATATTCAAAATAACTTTTCAATTGTGTTAACTCAACGTGCGTTTCGCAAAAAAATAAAGTGAAAAGTGCTCCAGTTAAGAACACAATTAAGTCCTTATACGCAAAATTTGTGAACACCGGTAATCTCAGTAATGCCAGTCATGCATCCAGACAACGCACAAGACGTTCTGATGAAAATATCGAAGCTGTACGAGCCAGTATTGAGGAGTCTCCATCGACATCGAGTTATCGCCGCTCTCAGGAATTAGACATCTCTCGCACCACTCTCCGACGCATAATTCATAACGATTTGAAGATGTTTCCATATAAAATTCAAATGGCACAAAAACTAAACCCAGCTGATTATCCGCGACGCCTTAATTTTGGCAAATGGGCCATCGGGCGATTGATATCGAAAAATGGTGATGTTGACTGGCCACCGAGATCACCAGATTTGACGCCACCAGACTTTTATTTGTGGGGTTATTTGAAATCCAAGGTATACGCTAATAAGCCAAAGACCTTAGCTCAACTGAAAGCCAACATTCGACGTGAAACAGCCGCCATATCATCCGAAACATTGGCCAAAGTCATGGAAAATGTCGAAAAAAGAGTGCATTTAGCTGTCAAAGCTAAAGGTGCCCATTTACGCGATCTAATTTTTAAATATTAGCTGAAACAAATCCCCTTGGACCAAAATAAATTATTTTTGAAATGAACAAAAAACATTGTTTTCTTTTGTTCTTTTTTTTTTAGAAACAAATGGGTCAACTTTAAATGGCCTACCCTGTATTTTTCGCTGCACGGTCATACAATCTGTATGCTTATGATTCAGTGCTGTAGCCTACAAGAATACATTATCGAAATTTACGTTTTAACTTACTGCGCTTTTCTTTGGCTACGTGAACCATTGCCTTACAACCATGCATCTGAATTTCTCAGTTATTGTTCGATTTAGCCTCATTGCAATGCCATTCTGTTTGCGGACTCTTATATTTATTTATTTATTTATTTATTTATTTATAATAATTCATATAACAAAAGGAGTTTTATTATATAAATACATAAACGCAGCACTGGCTACGAGGCCTTCAGCCGCCTTGTAATTATAACTAGGTAAAAAGTTCTATTTGCTAAGGGTTAGTAGAGATGTAAGTTGCTTAAATATGTTTTAACAAATCGTTGGTTTTTAAGAATCTATAAACAATCATAACGTTTTTTTCTGAAGGTTGACTTAGTAGTTTTATGAGATCAATGTTGCCAGAGTTGTGGGCTGTTGAGTGAAGCATCGGACAGAGTGTTTGATAGAAGCGGTGTCATCGCAAAGGGGGCCAATGGATGAGCTTTTACCCGATAGTAAGTGGGTGTGTGTTATGATAGTGTGTCCAATCCTTAATCGAGTATATGTCTTCATTGCGCTAGTTGGAACTGTTGACGAGTAGATTATTCGATTTCCGGCTGGGTTTATGTCCCCGTAGTGATGTTTAAATGATTTCCATTCGCTTGCGTTTTTTTGATGCCTTTTGTGCTTAATAAGGTTAGAAATGTTTTGCTTGAATGATGCATAGTATGTAAAGGCAGGAGTCCTGGCTACATTTTTCGCAGCGAGGTCTGGTTGCCTGAAATACCAGCATGGCCAGGGATCCACATTACTTGGATTTTCTGAGGGGCACCAATGACCGCGTCCCTGATAACTTCTATTATAGGATTGCGATTGGAAGGAGACGTTATGCAGACATACACGATTTGCTGTCTGCACAGATGAGGAACTTTCCTTTAGTCTTTTTTGCGTGATTAACTGCATGAAGGATAGCAGATTCTTCAGCGGTAAATACAGAGCTCGTTGAGGGGAGAAGCCAATTGCAAATAATTTCTCCTGTGGCAGTGACAACTGCTAACGAAGTGGAATCGATGGACTTGGAGCCATCCGTAAACAATAGCTTCCAGCCATTATTTGTATAATTAGATTCCAGTTCAGCAAAGGTTTGTTGAAAGACTTCGTTTGGTGTGTTTTGCTTGGACAAAAACATAAGCTTATTCTGTAGGATTTTATCATTGATCAGCCAGGGAGGATGTCGTGGGGTGAATTTGCATGTTGCGTTACGTAAAATATTATTTTCTTCAGCGAAACTTAAGCATCTCGAAATACCCGATTGTATTCTTGGAATTTTTCTTTTTTTCGTGGCATGGGTGATAGTTGCATTTAGTAATGGGTTGGTGTTCTCAGCCGTTTTCGCAAGAATTTGGAGCGAAGAATCTATAATTTTACTTTGAATAGTTGGTAAACCAGATTCAGGCGAGGTTGGAAACGCCCGGAGACTTCGCCGTATTGCGCAATGGTATGGTGCATTTAAAAGGTTGATACTGCCTTTGGAGCAATTGCCATAGATGGGGAGCCCATAATCTATTTTTGAAGTTAGCAAAGCTCTGACAACATTGACTAGTGTGTTCGGATGAATAAATGAATGCTTAGACGAGAGATATTTAACAATATTTAATCGTGTCATTAACGAGTTTCTGACATATTTACAGTGAGCATTAAAGTTATACTTAGAGTCAAAAATTAATCCTAGTAATTTCAGCTGTGTTTTACATTCGATGTTAGTTTGGTTGTGGGTAAGTGAAATACCGTTGCAATTTTGCTTCCTACATACATGAAGGATATGTGTTTTGTCTAAAGAAAGTGAAGCACCAGACTCCAGTGACCAAGTCTCAATTCTGGCGAGTATATTAGTAAATAAGGATTGAGCTAAATTAACGTCAGAGACTTTTGTGTAGATTAGGACATCGTCCGCATAGATCTGGTGCTCAACTCCTTTGTAATTTCTTATCATCCTACTAATATCATCGAAAGCAATGATAAAAAGGAAGGCTGAAAGAGGTGAGCCTTGCGGCGTACCATTAGAAAGTGGGAGTGTTGAAGAAAGAAAACCATTTACGTTGACTTTGAGTTTTCTGTTTGTGAGAAAGTTGGTAATAAAACGTATCATATTCTGGCCTATTTTCCATTTTCTAAGTTGTTGAATAATAATATGGGCTCCAATTTTGTCGAAAGCTCTGTGGAAGTCCAGAGATAGTACGGACACGTGGTTTTTGCTGGACAAAGCGTTAGTAATGAAGTAGTCAAGTTGGATTAAAGCGTCTAACGTGCCTTGACCTTTTTTGTAGGCGACTTGATTCGGTGATATGAACTTGTTTCGCTGAGCATACCACATCAAGCGGTTTGCCACGATCTTTTCCAAAATTTTGCCCATACATGGAAGGAGGGAAATCGGCCTATAGTTAGCCAGTTCATCGGAGGATTTGTGTGGTTTAAGTATTGGTATAACACAGGACGTTTTCCGAAATTGGGGGTAGACACCAGTATTGAAATGATAATTGGATAAGAAATTTTATCTTGCCCCGGCGACTTACCCTTAACGGTAGATGCAACGAACTCGAATTCAGACAGTGAAATGCTGGTTTCTATTTGTCTAGCAGAAAAAGAAAGAGGGGAGACAGAGTAGGAAGTGTCGGACAGTGTGGTGGTTTTAGAGGTTTGAAACTGTGTGCTGAATGAAATATCTGCGCTTGTTTCAGAATAGTGGTTTGCAAATAACTCGGAAATTTCGGATGGATTGGTTACCAAACCTGTTGGCCCCTTTACGCATTGAATGGTTAGATTTCTAGGCACTCCAGAAAGTTTTTTTAAAGCGTTCCATATTAACTTAGGACTAGACGAAGGATTTATTTTGCTTGTGAAATCCTGAAAACATTTACGCTTGGCCTGTTTCGCGGAACGACGGAAAAGAGCATTGGCTTTCCTGAAAGATATTAAGTTGACTAGTGTTCGAGCCCGTTTGTACTCATACCAAGCTGTCTGTTTTTTTGCCCGCAATCAGCGATTTCTTTATTCCACCAAGGAACACTCTTTGAACTTTCTGTTGGCTTTGTATGAGGAATGCTAACATTCGCTGCTGAACGAATAATTTTTGTAAAACTCGCACTTTCTTTCTTGGTTAGGGTTGTCAGATATTGGGGTATTATTGCTATTTATCTCGCAATGTGTCTGGAACTTCTCCCAATCAGCGTAATCAGTTTTGAATACCTTATTTATTTTGTGGTTTTTAGTTGTTGAACCTAGGTGCAATTTTAGTACAATGGGGAAGTGATCGCTTCCATTCAGGTGATCGAGTATACTCCATTCGCACTCTGTGGCAAGTGTGTCGGTGCACATTGTAAGATCTACATGGGAAAAAGTGGAGTGAGTGGAAAAGTGTGTCGCGGATCCGTTATTCAAACATATTAAGTTAGAGGAAAGTAAAGCATCTTCAATGCATTTGCCCCTCTTATTGGCTATTGGAGAGCCCCATAGTGGACTCCATGCATTAAAATCACCAGCGAAAATTAAAGGAGTAGAAGCTTGGTTGATTAATTGCAGGATGTCTGTACTGGTAAATTGTTCGTCTGGTGCAATATAGGTGCAGATAATGGTGATTTTTTTAACTAAGATAATTTCAATCGACATAGCCAGCAAGTTGGATTGAATGGCATTAATTTTGTGTGGAATATCTCTTCTAATGAGAATCGCAATGCCTCTTTTACTTGTGCTAATATGTGGAAGATTGTGAAACATGCCAAAGTACTGCTTAGGAGTAAAAGCCGACAAGTTGAAAGAGATGTGAGTTTCATTTAAGAGTATAATAACGGGTGATTTTTTTGAGGTTAGGATTTTCATGCATTAGTATTTGACAGATCACGTGGGATTTCAGACATGGTGTCAAAGAGAAAGATGCTCAGTATGCTTTGACATTTCATCATGAATAGACTTACTAACGAGCAACGCTTGCAAATCATTGAATTTTATTACCAAAATCAGTGTTCGGTTCGAAATGTGTTTCGCGCGCGTGTTTTGTTCAGCGATGAGGCTCATTTCTGGTTGAATGGCTACGTAAATAAGCAAAATTGCCGCATTTGGGGTGAAGAGCAACCAGAAGCCGTTCAAGAACTGCCCATGCATCCCGAAAAATGCACTGTTTGGTGTGGTTTGTACGCTGGTGGAATCATTGGACCGTATTTTTTCAAAGATGCTGTTGGACGCAACGTTACGGTGAATGGCGATCGCTATCGTTCGATGCTAACAAACTTTTTGTTGCCAAAAATGGAAGAACTGAACTTGGTTGACATGTGGTTTCAACAAGATGGCGCTACATGCCACACAGCTCGCGATTCTATGGCCATTTTGAGGGAAAACTTCGGACAACAATTCATCTCAAGAAATGGACCCGTAAGTTGGCCACCAAGATCATGCGATTTAACGCCTTTAGACTATTTTTTGTGGGGCTACGTCAAGTCTAAAGTCTACAGAAATAAGCCAGCAACTATTCCAGCTTTGGAAGACAACATTTCCGAAGAAATTCGGGCTATTCCGGCCGAAATGCTCGAAAAAGTTGCCCAAAATTGGACTTTCCGAATGGACCACCTAAGACGCAGCCGCGGTCAACATTTAAATGAAATTATCTTCAAAAAGTAAATGTCATGAACCAATCTAACGTTTCAAATAAAGAACCGATGAGATTTTGCAAATTTTATGCGTTTTTTTTTTAAAAAAAGTTATCAAGCTCTTAAAAAATCACCCTTTAGCTGGGGTATGATCTTGTATTAATAATTGAAGCTCATTGTAATTATTAGTGTAGCAGTTTAAATTCCATTGTAATATTGGAATCATAAGATCTATGTAGGAAGAAAAGAAAAAGAGAAACAGAAGAGAGCTAGAATTTCAACTCGTATGAGCAGTCAGTTGAAGCTGAGTGTCACCAATTGAGTACTAGTTCAAAAGAGAGTAAAAGCTAAGCGTATTTATTCAGAGTCAATTTCTATTTGTTCAGTATGTTCAGTAGAGTACTGATTATCGTTGGAAATGCTTGTTGTTGGAAAGAGATTTTCGTGATTAGGTGGATTAGATTGCACAGTAGTGTTGGTAGTAGTATTTTTGAAGTCAGTATATATATTAAGCGAGTTTAAGGAGTTGTTTAAGTTAGAAATGAAAGAGGCTGTTGTTGGACTGAAAAGTTTGGGATTTAAGAAAGAGTCTTGTTGGGTTCAGTTGTCGCTGATATTTTTAGCTGAATGTGAGACGTTGTTGTAGTCAGAACTGATCGATGTAGGCTTGTTGATGGAAATATGCTTATTGTTGGCGTTTGATGAGTGATTTTTGCTAGTTAAAGATTTTAATGATGAGTTGGGTGCAGAGGTGACCTCTGCGTTTTGTTTTGATGTAGTAGGCAAGTCATTGTCGGCGGTTCTATGAGTATTTTTAGATTTTGTGGAATTGTTGATGGCTGAAATTTTTGTTGGTGTGGTGGTTTCAGAGGATACCTCTTTTGTAGGTTGAAGCACATGTGAAAAGCTAGCAGTAAGCTAGCTTCGTAAGAACTCAGTTCTTCTATTATTTCCCTTTCAGGCACATCGTTTAAGAACGGTGCATAAATGGTGCCTTTGTTACAATTAAGATGTTGATGATAGCTAGCGCTAACAGCGCCAATGTTGAAAAGACATTTCGTTTTTATAAACTTTTCTGCTACTTGCTTATTTTTCACTAGCAGTAATAGGCTGCCGTCGCGTAATTCACTAATTTTGTTTATATCTTTGCTCACGGTAAGTAAGGCATTGTAAACACGAAAACAAGAAACCTTCGAAAGCGGTGTAGTATTCTCATCGGATTTAATCACTATATACTTTGGGTCATCACTTTTTATTGGCGGTAATTCAGGAAAAGCATCTTGCAGTTTTTGATACGATTTTTTACGTTTTGGTTGGGGACCTTGGGCCAGCGCAGCAAACCTGTTGTCCCCGAATTGGAAGCCCACCGGGGGCATAGTGGAAAAATTATAATACACTTATATAAGTATTGGATTATATTTCTCACTTAAAATAAGTATTAATCGCGTTACTTAAGTAAGCAGACCGGTGTGCAAAAAAAAAACACCAAAAGAGGGCTATATGAATAGCTGTAAACTCCGGGAAAGACGCTAACTCAACTGCTCAGTACGAGGTTTAGTCGGTGACTGGGACTCTGATATATTCTCAACCATTGCATTGAATTTTACAAATTCATTGAAAACTGCTTAGTTTATTAAAGAAATGAACATAGCAACTATTCATAATGACATCTGAAAGTCTAAGGCATACACAGTGTGTTTCGTAAGCTTATAATAAGGTACAATGAAATTCAGGGATCTTATTCTTTATATGTGGCATATTAGTAATTAGCATTGCCAAAAATAGTTACAATTAGTCAATACATATCTTAGACCCCATATACCTAACATATAATTTTCGAATATATACGAATTATTCAACTTTTATATCTATACTAATATTATAAAGAGGAAATATTTGTACCTATTTTTGTATGTTTGTAATGAATAGGCTCAAAAAGTACTGGGCCGATTTAAAAAATGCTTTCACCAATAGAATGCTACATTCTTCAAATTTGACATAGGCTACATTTCATTTTGAAAAAAATTAGGGATCCTGGGTAAAATTTGAACAATGTAACCGAAGGAGTAGAAAAATGAGTCTTAAAACGTCTTTCGTCGAATCCGCTGCCGAAACTATTAGCGATAGAACAAAATAATGTACAACAATATTGAAGAAAATCATAATGTCTACAAAAAACTCCTAGCATATGTCCAACCATTGTAGTTATGTCACTACAACAACTTTTTTCATTTTAAACATTAATAAAAATGCTAACCAAATTCAAACCATGTTATTTATGTGTTTATATTAATCTTTATCCAATTAATTATTTTATGGTCAAGACCATTTAACTACCTATAAAATAGTTTTTAAATTGGACTTTCCATTCAAAATATATTACGAATTAAAAAATTCAAAAAGTAAACAAAACCGCCATAGCGCCGTGGCCGATGTTTGCGATGCATTCTGAAAAGCGCGCCGGGCCAGAGAATGTAAAGTATAGAGAAGGTGCAAATTGAATTCTGTACGATGTTCGATTTGGCGGCTAACAGAGCCGATAGAATCAAAGTAAGGAATTTGACGTTGTCGCTGCTATTTAGCAGAATTGAGCACGTGCAGTGGCAAAAATATATGTAAAACGACTGAATTCATTATTTATTACTGTTATTTTATTTTTTTGATTATTATTATTTTTATTTTATTTTTTTTTTATTTTTTTTTATTTTTTTCGTAATTATTACTTTTACCTATAATATTTTTATACGCTAACTTTTAAAGAATATTATTATTATTATTATTTAATATATTTATTTAATAATTGATTATTTACTTATATGTAAAACGACTGAATTCATTATTTATTACTGTTATTTTAATTTTTTGATTATTATTATTTTTATTTTTTAATTTTTCAAAAGAGCCGGCCCCTTAAACCATCAAAGAAATCGAACATAAATAGACTTACACACAAATATAACTGTGGGATTTTTTTTAATGCAAATAAAAATATTTGTGAAAAAAGTGTTTTATATTCAAATATCCAAAAATAAATAATTGTCTACCCCGTGCGATGCCGGGACGAGCTGCTCGTACTACACATAGTGATTTTTGTTTTTTGGGCGAATATGTCGTTCAGTGTGTGAGTTATATATATGTATGTATGTATATAAAATTGAGATCTTGGTATATCTCACTTGGCCATTTGAGCAACTGTGTAGTGGTGGTGTGTTCATAATGACGACGTCGTACCCGTCAACAAGGCCTTCATAGTTTCTGAATTAAAATAAGTTTCGTTATCGCAGTAAATTGTCTTGGTCTATGGCAGGGATGGGCACATTTTTAGCCCGCAAAGTGCGCACAGGGGCTAGATGAGGGGAATATCAGTTTACGGAGAGAAGGGCATAACAAGTTGCGAAAAGTTGCGAAAAAAATCAATCACATTCCTTCGTAATTTAATGTTCATCGCAGAGTGGTTGCGGCAAAATGGATAATATGATACGAGACTCTTTGATTCGAGAGAGAGTTGTCAAAACTGCATTTTATTTAACATTTGCCAATGATGCCACTGCTGAAAAATATTAGATTGGATATTTAATAAATTATAGAAAACGCTAAATTAAACACTTTTAAAATGCATACATATATAAATGTTAAAACGCAAAATCATTAATTAATTTACATAAACATTTATTTTGCCAAAATATGTTCGCACAGTTCGTCAAGTAATTAAAGCGGTTTGCTTCTGGCATCTCGCCTTTTCTGAAATCAGCTGATCGAAATTCCCTGATCTCTTTCGCTGTCAAATAATCAGGGAACGCGTTTGAGGAAAAAATGAGAGCCAATGCGAGAGTCTCGTATCATATTATCCATGGCGGCAATACTGACATTGTGCACAAATTAAAGAGCGGAAGTTTACTTCATATCGGGATTGTACAGTTGTGTGAACAAAAAGAGGTAAACATAATTTAGAGTTTCGCATTTAAATTTGTTTTTATTTACCTTTGCATGGTGGGAAATTCTAATCGCTGTTAGGAAAAAATATATAAGTTATACTTGTATCTAAAAACAATTTTATTTAATAAGAAAACAGCACATTTTAAAACTTCACAACACCTATAGTTGTTCCTATTTTGTTTACACCACTGTACATGTGATAGATCAGTTAATGGTGGTGATGCCAGTTGTCAAAATTCATTTTAGTTACAATTCGGCAAACTTTTCTCAAGTTGTGGGCTTTTATACGTACATATGCATATCTGCATATATAAAAAAGAAAAGATACTTGTGACCATTATATTTATATATTGTGTTTAAGCATATTGCAGCTCCATTTAATGAAAATGCTTATATAAATATATGATTTGTGATATTTTCAGTTTGGTTGTTTTATCAAAATATTCAAAGAATTGAGGTTTTTTTCTACAATTGTTTTGTTAAATTTTAAAAATCTAAGTTGCCTCTGGAAATGTTTTAAAATAATAATATGCGCTATAGAAAGGGAACACATACATATTTTCAAAAATATAAGAAATCATCAAATAAAAATATATTTGCGCTCTATGGCATTATTGATTGAGAGTGGCTAAGCACACAAATACTCGTAGAATACAAACGCTAATGGCAGAAACATCTTCTCACTTCGCCACGAGCGGCAAGAGTTTTGTTCTCGTTTTCATTCGAACAATGTTGCCATTACTCAATACGCATATGTAGTTTTGTACACATCTATGTTTTCAATTATAATTTTTCATAATAAAAAATATCAAAACTGAAACTAGTTTATACATTTGTAAATAATAGCATTCGATTCTGAATTTGAGTTATTTTAAGAAAATTTCAAATATATTGAAGACAATTTTTATAATTACTACAGTATATCGAGCCTGGCAACCCTGCGGTGTGAGAGAGCAATCAGCTGACATGCTGTTTACAATGCTTACGACACGGCACGACAGTGAACTGAAAATGGCGTTGTGCATCTTACTATATGAACATTCGAAAGAATGCAGCAACATATCAATGGCCGGCATGTACACAAGACAACGCAGTTATCCATTTTGCATGTACACAATTTCGTTGTGGCCATACTAATACCTTGCACTTCAATAAAATTTTAATATTTTGTTCAAAGTCAAATTTTTTATGCAAAAAATAAGTAAATAGGTAAATTTATTTGTTTTAAGTTATCAATTGTTATTACAAATGGTAAAATAGAGCTATAATAGAGCTATTTTATGCTTTTATTTGTAAAATAACGTCAAGTTTGTAAGAGCTGTAAATAATTTTACATTTTACATATTAGTGGTATCACCACTCTTCCTCATCTCTCTATCTTCCATTCTATTGTCAACTCTACTGTCGTCCTACTGTCGTTGGCAAATATAGGAGAATACTGAAGTTAGCGAGAACGACAACTGTCGTTTTAGTCGTGTCGTCGTCAAAATAACAGTGTCCATAAGAACGTGTGTATTTTAATATTTGACAGATGTCGTTTGTCGTCTGTCGTCGTTTTGTGTTAAGCACTTGAGTCGTTGGAAATTCTGGGATTGGCGGGTGATAGAAGGGTTGTTGGGTAATTATGTATTTACATTGCGCTCTCATAAGATTCATTTGGTCATATGTATGTGTTTGAAGAAACAGTGGTTCATAAACTGAAGTTATTATTGAAATAACTTTTTATAAGGAAGTTTAAAGAAATAACCTGGTTTGAAACTTTTTGCTTCGAAAATTATATATAAGATAAGAAGTAGGTTATCTGATTTAAAATTTTGTACTTGATACAATAATGCGTGGAGCTATAGCAAATGAGATTAAACCAAACATATAATTTATTAGACATATTAAAAAAATTATTACTAAAATCAAATATTTTTTATACTTTTTGTTATTTGTCTTACATTTTATAAATTTATAGTAGTTACAAAGAATCTTAAAATTGTTAGGCAATTTTACGGTTATTACCCACAGTGCAACTTCCCATATATGTGTGCGATCTCATTTGTAAACATGGTGTGGTAAAATACGTTGCTCTCACTTATCTCTTCATGTTTGCCCGCGATGATCCCCTCACCTAGCCCTCAAAATGTGCACTCGTGCCCGCACGGGCAAAATGCCACTGAGGGCTGATATGCCCATCAAGGTAGAGGAGGAGTAAAGTCACTATCAGCTGATGTTATGTAAACAAAGGCACAGCTGAGAGGTGCCACTGTAGAAACGCCAAGTGTAGTCCGGGGTTGAGTTTCTATTTGAATCCAAGATGGCCGACTTTTAACCGGAAAATGGTTGCATTGTGTTATTTTCTTAAAATTTATGGAAAAGTTGTGCCAAAAATATTGGTTATATGTAAAAGTTTAATATATTTTCAAAAGAAAATCGTTTTATTTTAATATATATTCTTAAAGATGAGAACAATATGAGCAAATACATGAAAAATTGAGTTTTTTATTTATGCCTTTTTTTAACTGTGGTAAGTCAATAAATGTTCACCACAGAAAAATGTTACGAACAAATAAGCAACCATGCCGAATAGTGGGGTCTAGATTATGCTCATTCACAGCCATATTTACATTTTTGCCATCATAACGAAGATTTTTGCAAGACAATTTGTTTTAGTTTATTTCATGGTTAAATCCTTTACAATGGTTTATTTAGTTATTTCAATCTGGAAGAAGTGTTTACAAATCTCCATTGGGACGATAAATTCAATTTAATTTTAAATTCAATGACGTGCTCGTGGAAGGTGCACGTCGCATTGCTAGGTAAGCTAAAATTAAACTTTATTTTAAAAGATTTACCATGTATTTTTTAATTTTTTTTATAGAATCAGCAAAGGAGCTGGTGTAGAACGCTAGTCCCAATCCAATGAGCTTTGTGCTTGAGGGTGGAAGCAACTTTTTGAAGAGCAAATACTACGGTGAGCACATTCGGATATTGTAAATTGCGCTTAGAATCCCGATACTGCTGGTCAGGTTTATCAGGCTGTTGGGTAGGTTTTGAGCAAAATTGAATTTACATACTTTCTAATAGCTAAACACCCACCTTGTAGACCAAAGCGTTACCAGTTGAGCGAATTGATTGACTGGTTTCATCGTGTTATGCGCAAAGATGAAAAATGGTGGGGATACCGTCATTAAGACATGTGTTGTGATCCTACCTTCTTATTGAAAGCCAAGTTCACGAATGTATTACCGATGTCGTTCCCTCCAACATACCGTGGTTGAATAATTTTAATGTACAATCCATGGAAGAGCAAGTACCATGAGAATTATGATCATATCGTGCTGCGCAATATTATGATGCCGAATTGGAGAGTGGGGGGAACCAGCTCTACCAAAACCAATAGAACATCGGGATGAACTACGCAAATAATAAACATCACTCATCAAATGAAAGTTGGCAGCGTTGGTGACTAAGAAGCGATTTGAAAAAGAAACATTTGCATCTACGCGAATTACAATTCGTCTTTACATCTAGTGAATTATGGTCGATTATGAATGGTGTGGAAGTTGATATTTAAACTTTAAAAAACAAATAAATGTAATTAGGCTAATAATGAGCCGCTATTAAAATTTAAGGAATTTGAGTTGTATTTTTAAATGGGCCAAACAAGTTATTATCGATTTGAATAACTTCAAAAGGAATATATTTCGAACAATAATTTATTTTTTTAAATACTATGGCGGTATCGCTACTGAGCATGGCAAAATAGTGTTGCGTGAGCTAATTTAAACTACTTTTTACTACTATATAGATATTGCAAATTCAAAAAATAATTTCTTTAAGAATCCTTTTTATTTAAAAACTTAGCTTAGAACTAAAAAATAGTGTGGTAAATCTGTTAGGATAATCAAACACTCCATTTGGGAATGAGTAGGATTCCTGATCGCCGGCGTATAGCTAAATTCTGACATTTAAAACGTGTACGTAGTTTGTGATTACAAAAATTTATAATTAAAATATAAAGGGTGATTTTTTAAGAGCTTGATAACTTTTTAAAAAAAAAAACGCATAAAATTTGCAAAATATCATCGGTTCTTTATTTGAAACGTTAGATTGGTTCATGACATTTACTTTTTGAAGATAATTTCATTTAAATGTTGACCGCGGCTGCGTCTTAGGTGGTCCATTCGGAAAGTCCAATTTTGGGCAACTTTTTCGAGCATTTCGGCCGGAATAGCCCGAATTTCTTCGGAAATGTTGTCTTCCAAAGCTGGAATAGTTGCTGGCTTATTTCTGTAGACTTTAGACTTGACGTAGCCCCACAAAAAATAGTCTAAAGGCGTTAAATCGCATGATCTTGGTGGCCAACTTACGGGTCCATTTCTTGAGATGAATTGTTGTCCGAAGTTTTCCCTCAAAATGGCCATAGAATCGCGAGCTGTGTGGCATGTAGCGCCATCTTGTTGAAACCACATGTCAACCAAGTTCAGTTCTTCCATTTTTGGCAACAAAAAGTTTGTTAGCATCGAACGATAGCGATCGCCATTCACCGTAACGTTGCGTCCAACAGCATCTTTGAAAAAATACGGTCCAATGATTCCACCAGCGTACAAACCACACCAAACAGTGCATTTTTCGGGATGCATGGGCAGTTCTTGAACGGCTTCTGGTTGCTCTTCACCCCAAATGCGGCAATTTTGCTTATTTACGTAGCCATTCAACCAGAAATGAGCCTCATCGCTGAACAAAATTTGTCGATAAAACACATTTCGAACCGAACACTGATTTTGGTAATAAAATTCAATGATTTGCAAGCGTTGCTCGTTAGTAAGTCTATTCATGATGAAATGTCAAAGCATACTGAGCATCTTTCTCTTTGACACCATGTCTGAAATCCCACGTGATCTGTCAAATACTAATGCATGAAAATCCTAACCTCAAAAAAATCACCCGTTAGAAAACATGGCTATTATAATTATCTCTTGATTTATCTTACAATAAAAAAATGTGTTTTACTGTTCAGACGAATTGTTATGGTACGTAATATCAAATTTTTCACAATAGTTATCTCTTATGGTCTACTCATTATCAAATATAATTTCCATTTTGTCCATGAATAAGTTAACTAAAACGCTTAAAAATATATAGCATATTTATCTATATCATGAAGGTATAATTAACTTATGTGATAACAGCTAAAAACTTTACTCTATAACAAAAATTGAAAATAGTATTTATAAATGTACAAATATAGTACTATAAATTTATAATTTAATATTATAGCATTTTCGCTTTCTGCAACCCGTTTTAACCTCTCGCCACCCTTATTCACCAGAGGTGGCCATGATGTTGTTATTGTAAAAGTACACTTGAGGGGTAGCTTAAGGACTGTGAATGGCTCTTTTTCTATGGTGAATGGGACTTTCCCTACTCCTCTATACCATGATGCCCATCCCTGGTCTATGGCAATAACATCTGAATAATTAGTGGTTTTACATGCATTATTATGCGAGACGCCAGTGGCTGTACCACGGCGAATTTTGGGAATTTGTCAATGGAAGTAAGAAAGATTTTTTTGTCAGTTGAAAAGATATCAAATGTATTTCTCTATCGTATGGCGAAATTGGTGTCTCCCCAAGCATTTGTTTTTTCAGGTGCCTATCGTACTTTGCTTTAATGCATAACTTGCAATTTATTACTATTTCATTGGCCAACTTTATTTTGCAATGCCGAGAAATTTAGCATCAAATCATGTTTTATACTGGCTAGTGTTGCTAGAACGCAGTGTATTGCGTTTACTACTTCTGTGTTAAGAGTGGCCTTATTGTTTCGAATATGTTGTGAAATTTATACAAGGTGCGTTCCAAAGTAAACAGGACTTAAAAAAAATAGAACAAATAGTTTTTTCGGCAAAATCAATTTATTATATTCAAAATAGTCTCCTTCTGCTTCAATCCAGCTTTTTGCACGGTCCAAAAGAATGTCAAACCAGTGTTTCAGCTCGTTGGCCGGTATGGCCGCCAGTATGGCGGTGCAAGCCTTTTGATGGGCCTCTACGTCTGCATAAGGCTTTCCTTTCATGAGCAAATGCATTTTTCCGGAAAGGAAGAAGTCACACGGTGCCATATCAGGTGAATACGGAGAGTGGTTAATGGTTAAAATGTGATTTTTGATCAAATAATCGTCCTTCGAATGTTGGGTTCTGAGCAATTTTTGGTCGTCAAACAATTTGTGCGGAACAAACCATTCACACACCTTTCGTGTTTCAATGCAATTTCCGGTGATCACAGATTTTGATTGGCCCACACGACCACATTAAAAACGTTGAAACCACTCGTGCACTCTGCTACGGGATAGCCAATTATCGCCATAAACCTGTTTCATGAAATGAAACGTTTCGGTAAAAGTTTTACCAATTTTAAAACAAAATTTAATGTTGGCTCTTTGTTCGAAGCTTATTTTCGCACCGATAACAAAAACATACTGACACTTAAAACGCAATAACTTCACTTCCAATCTATGAAATGTCACGAAATTCTCACTGGACAATCGATAAATATAGCAGTTCTGTTTGCTTTGGAACGCACATTGTATTAACGGATTTTGTGGGTGCGCCAATGATCTTCCTAGTCCTCGTTTGAAGTACCGACTTCCTCAGAGGACCGTGTGAACACGTGTACCAATTCCAAGATATCACAATTTTATTCATGTTATAATATTCATGAGCATATGGACGAATGGACAGACAAACATTTGGAAATTTTAATATACTTGTATGTATGTATGTATTTTTAGGTGTTACAACCCACCGATAGGTGAGCAAAACTATTATACTCTGTGCAAAATGTTGAGAGTATATTAAGGAACAACTGAGTAGTAGAAGTAGTGATTACTATATTATCTTGTACTGTTATATACAAGGTGGCGCAAAAGATATCGGAACATCAGAAGATGCTATAAATTTTGCAATTGACCTTTAATATCAGTTCTGGTTTGACATTTATGTAGTAAACACATGCGAAATACACGTAAATAAACAAAGGTACGCTTCACTGCGTGCCACATCCGATATGCTGAATGATGCATTTCCCGGGCGCCTAATCTCCCGTTTTGACGATTTGCACTGACCAACAAGACTTATTTTTGTGGGGATTTTTTGAAATAGTGGGTTTATGTCAACAAGCTCAGACTCTTGCAGCTCTTAAAGACAATGTTCATCAAAAATGTGAGGAACTATCTCCGGAAGTTCTGGCCAAAGTGATGGAAAATGCCATCAGCAGGGCTCAAATGACAATCAACTATGGCGGCGACCATTCACATGATATCATATTCTTGACTTCATGTAAAAAAATCAAAAAGACCAAATAAAAATAATCCACAAGCCGAGTAAAAGTTGTTAATTTTTTAAAAAAGTTTTTCATTTTCCAAAAACATCGGAAGGTTATTTTTGCGCCACCTGTTATAATTTAAATAGTGGGTTAAGGGATACTCGTTTGAGTATTAAAGCAGTTTAAAAATTAAATTGGTAACTAAAAAAAAGGAATTCCGCTAACAATTTCAATGCTGAAAATATAGATTCAACTGCCACGGAACAAAGTTATCAAGAGGAATTCAAAGAAAATAATGCGTCTCTTAACAATGCAACACAATCACCAACTCTAAACTCACCACTTAATCAAATGCCTCTTCGATTTTTAATGAATCCTTTTGGAAAGGTTCGTGACATAACGTCAGTGAGCGACTCATTTAATATTGAAACTGGTCTTTTGTCTCCTAATAAATGTGCGGAACTCGTGACGGCGTTACAGACTCAAAAAGGCAAAGGTAATTGTGAATTTATATATACGTATATGAATATTTAAAAGTATCAATGCAGCTGAGGGGTTATCCTGTGAGCGTTGCGAATAACAATGCGTTGCGAAAATGAATTGCGGTGCGAAGGGCAATCAATAGGTACTATGTAACACATTCGCATTTTAAAAGTGCTGTGTGATATTTACGTTTACAAATTTCCAATACTCTTGGCATTATTTCACGAAAAGAGGGAAAATTGAAGGAAAATCAATAATAAAGAAGTGTAAAAATAAATGGACGTTCAAATTGCGTAGTGTTTTAAATTAGTTCTGAAAGTTTTAAATATAAAAGGAGTAAACATGGATTAATAAGATGTATATTACAATAAATGTAAATATTATTATAAATTGGACATAAAAAAGCTAATAACTTTGCTTTTATAGTTCTAATGTTGCAAATTTTAGTTTGAATTTTTTTTCTAAGTGTTTCTTTGTTGTGATAGAATTTTTCAACCGCTAATTTATATTTCCTTTTCTCCATTTTATGTCGTTTATTCATAAATTTTTGAATTACCTATAGGTTTTCATCTTTTCCTAAAAATTAAATAATTTTGGTAAATTTATACTACAAATAAATGCTACGAAATAACATGGTTTGTTCGTCGCATTAGCCTGCTTGACGACGAATTAAAAATTCGCTAAACGCAAAAATTTGACACTCGCTTAAGTAATACAGAGTGCTGCCTTGCCTTACAAAGTTGCATGTTTGCGAAAGTGAACATTTTCACTTGCGCATCGCCATATAGAATAACCCCTTAGTAATAACTATTTCAAATTATAGTAGAAAGGTCTTATGTTCTTAGTTATCAGGTAATAGCGCTAAACAATCTTTAAAATGTATTACAATACGCATACAGAGAAAGGTTTTCTTTTCTACAAAGATTAATTTTTATTATATTTGTATATTCGAATACTATGAGCAACAAATAGTAAGACTTTATTCATTAAAACTCTTAATTTATTCTTCAAAATCTTATGTTGTCCCCCTTAAAGTAATCCTCCTTGTCTCCAATATACTTGTACAAAGTTCCTCGAATCAATTTCAAGTCAATTGCAAATGACGGATAATACTCAAATAATATTCCTTGTTGACAGTTTGGCCGGTCGAAAGGAATTCGGAATTAATAATCGAAGCACACTCTCAACACAACCTTGGTTTTTCGACCTGCTTTTACGTGATTTTTTCGGCTTCGTCTCACCTTTGCACCGTTATGTGACATTTGCACGGATGTCACTGACACTCATATCAACCTAGAAACAAATATTTCAACGAGTGGGTTTTCGCGTAAAATTTAAATTAAATCTAACTATTTTTTGCCCACAGTCTTAATATTTTATGCCTGAATTACCTTCTTCGGTTTAAAATAGGCTAGCAATTCATGCTGATGTCATAAATTGATAATTGGATTACCTACATGTAATTTTTGTCATTTTAACAAATGGTGGTGGTTTGGTCCCACACCCCTTGACTACAACAAACAAAAATCCTACGTGCTAAGAAATTTTTACTATAATTTTCGGTTATAGCAACCCAAAATTAGTAAAAACAGGCTCTAACATCACAGTAGCAAAATGACAGTGTAATTAGCTGGGACTGTTTGCATTACAAAACATTTGAATTCTGAAGTTCGAATTATAGTACATTTAAATATGGTATATAGCTGTATTTTTTAATCATTCTATCTATAATAAATTCAATTTTTCTTTTACAAATCTTACATATAAAAATCTACGCACATATTACCGCTCGTCTTCGCTTCCTAACGTCGCTTACTGCTTAATGTGCTTGCTTAATTGCATATCTGCGCTGTAAACACATTGACATTCGCGTGCCGCACAAAATACTGCAATAATATAAATTTCCATTGCAAAAGGTGCTGAACTTTTTGCCAAGCGCCGCAGGAAATCTGAGAAATGGGTAGTTGATGATACAAATACAGGCATTGAAAGTCCATCCGGTCTTCCAGATTACCATCAGCAGCAGTCACAGTTCAAGCCAGCAGCATCTCCGAATATTTTACCTGCTTATTCTGACGCCGGAAAACACCGTGTACAATTGAATTTGCATCAAGAGCAAGTGCTAGAAAAATATATAAAACCTGGTTTGAAAGTAGTTAAAACACCATGGGAAGCAGCACTTGAGACTGGTTCAGCTAGCACAGCTTTTATAGATGACGTCCAACATACTCAGCATGCAAAAACACCAACATTATCTCCAATCCCAGTAACGAATTATAAATCTAGTCACCACAACACTACCAACGCAGTAGCATACAAGAACGCCTTCACAGCTGATTACAGCATAACACCTTCTCATGTTTGTATATATATATATTTTTTTTAATGTCTTTCATAAAATGAATACTCCCGGTTAATTAAATGTATAATTTAATTAAGCAATTAACCTGGTTTATTCCAAAATAACATATTTATTATCGAAAATTAATTTATTTAATAGAATCGGAAAACGGAATATATGAATTCTCTATTACTGTTATTTATGAACATTTAATAAAAGCTTTTTTACTATTTGATTCAAATCATCTATGGCTGTATTTCAGTTTTGCACAAAAATTTGAATAAAACTCAGCGAAAGCACCATTTAAAAAGAATTTCACTAGGAACAGGGATTCTTAAAACAAGTCCGTTGTAAAAGCAGAACATTTCCCCTTCGCTTGTGTAGTTATTAATAACTACTTATTCATAAAAACTTTTGACTGTTACCCCGATGTAGTCAACATCAAACTGTTCAAAGTATTCCATTGGAACATATAAAGCTATTTTTATTATTATGGGGGCTCTAAATTGATAGGGTTATAGAGTCGATTTTAATAAACGTTGTGTAAATGTACAGGTATATCACTTAAGTTTCCTCTGAAGGATTGAGGTTGAGATATATTGGGTAGTCGAAAAAGTTTTTTCGTATTTTGCCCATAGATGTCTTTGCAGTCGTATATCTCCAGTGCTACCAATCAGATTTTAAGCTTCATTTAACCAAAAAATATTAAATTCGGGGAAGTGGAAAAGTTACAGCTATTCAAAAATTAGTGAAAATATTGAAGAAATACGCTAAATTTTGTAATTTTTAAATAAAAAAGGGATGAATGCCACGCAAGCCACCAATAAAATTTGTGAAGTTTACGAAGACAATGCTGTGTCAGTTCGTTTAGCACACGAAATTTCGATTTACACTGATGAAAGTTTTACACTGATGGAATAATGTCTCTAGCGGGAAAAATGGCAAAAATTGGTCGACCAAAATGGTACATATTTGCTTATTCTTCAGCATAATATTGTATAAAAAAGAGTTGAAGTTTGATTAGAAATACGAAAAGATCCTTCCGACTACCCACTTACATATATCTAAGGTACTCATTAAGCCTTATAGCACATGGATAAGTAGCATTTTGCAGCAGGTGATTCTATACCATACTTAAGCATCTCAAGGCATTAATTCTTTTCAGTTAAGAGTAGTTCCATAGGAAAGGGTTTCTTTATAGATCACTTATTTTTATTAATTATTTAAAAACTATCTTGGTATTTATTAATCTTTTAATAATTTTTTAGGAGCAACCACAGAAGTATTTTCCAACAGTCAAACCAAACTTTGGCCACAATCCTCAACGAGAGTTGGCATATAAGCCTAGTTTAGCAAAAGGTTGGAAAGCGCCCAGTCCTTCACTACCAAAAGGTAAGGAAAATTTAAATATTATATAAAATAAAATTATGCAGGTATTTATTTAATAAGCTTAATAAACATAGCGCTGTTTAAAAATAATATTGTTATTGTTTATTATTTTATTAATTAACTAAACAAGGAAAACAGTTAAAGTAAAAAAAATTAAATAGATATGTTATCATTAACAAATAAGCCTCAAACCATCTCGGTGGTAAAATTAATGTCTTGGCGTATTTAGTTATTGATTAATCACGTTTTTAGGAGTTTTTGACAGTACCGTTATTTAGGTAATGACCACGGTTATAATCCATTTTCACACGGTCGATAGGTTTTTATAGGACTTTTGAAAGAATTATGTTATTTCAGCTTGAAATATATTTAAGTACATTAAGCCTGTTAGGATCACGACCACTTTTTTAAAGCAAATATATAGGTTTTCATTTAGTAACGTTTTGTGGCCGTGGCAGTGTTTTTACCAAGAAAAACGTGTACCAAGCTTCTTTGAGATAACTTAAGTACGGTTATGTTGGTAATAGCCATCATGTAGTTTATTGTAGGTTTTATGTAGGTTTTTTAAAATGTTGAAGATAACCAGCAAAATTAAATCGTCTATAATATGGTACTGCGATAATAAAGTGCTGAATTCATTGAAAACATTAATGAGTAAGGTGGCTGAAACAAGCGATCTCTGAGACATGCAATTCCCAAAAGGATACCTTTTAATTATTTTCGGAGATAAAAAGTTTACGATTAATGAAGTAAACTTAACGTAGCTAGTTAGTTACCAACAACCCAAGGACTAAAGACAGAACTCACGTGTACGTACATGAAACCAAATTTATTGCCCGAAAACATAATCTTTATTCTATTATTCTTCTTAGAATGTTAGATATACTACTGTGCCCAAAAAATAAGGTGACATTGTATTTATTTTGAGAATTCTTTATTTATTCTTCCAAATCAATTTCATCCCCTTCAAAGTAATCCTCTCCCGATGCAATGCACTTATGCCAACAGATTTTGCAATCTTCGAAACACTGGTTGTAGTCACTTTCCGGGATGGCCTTCAGTTCCGTCTTCGCTGCGGCTTGAATCTCCTCTATCGTATAAAAACGGTGTCCCGGGAGCGGTCTTTTGAGCTTGGTGAACAGCCAGAAGTCGCACGGCGCCAGATCAGGTTAATACGGTGGTTGCGGAACAATATGGGTTGAGTTTTTGGCGAAATGATCACGAATTAGGAGGGCAGGATGGGATGGTGCATTATCGTGGTGTAAAAACCAAGAATTGTCTTTCCACAATTCCGTCCTTTTTAGGCGGATAGCGTTACGCGCAAACGACGCTTAACGTTCAAATAATATTCCTTGTTGACTGTTTGACCGGTTGGAAGGAATTCATAATGCACAACACCACGATAATCGAAGAAAGCATTCAACAGGACCTTGACTTTTGAGCGACTTTGGCTCGATTTTTTTGGTCTCGGCTCTCTTTTGGCACGATATTCGCTCGATTGATCGGTTGTTTCGGGGTCGTAAGCATAGATCCAAGTCTCATCGCCAGTTATAATGCATTTCATGACACCCTGGTAGTCGGAAAGCATCGTTTCACACACTTCAACGCGACGCCTTTTTTCCAAAAAATTCAATGTTTTCGGTACCAGACGAGATTTGACGCGCTTGAGGCCCAAAACATCCCTCAAAATGGTATTGGCTGAGCCTTTCGATATGCCGACTTCATCAGCAAGGTCTCTAATTGTTAATCGACGGTTTTTCAACACCAAATCTTTGATTTGTTGAACATGAGCTTCGTCGGTTGAGGTTAATGGTCGCCCTGGACGCTCTTCGTCGTCGACACGTTAACGGCCGGCTTGGAACTCACTATACCACTTGTACACATTTTTTTTAGACATAGCCTCTTCACCAAAGGCTTTCTGATTGATTCCGTAAACAAAATTTAATGAAAATTCTTTGCTCAACAAATTTCGACATCGCAAAAAAACGAAAAACTCACTTTTAGCAGCTCACAAAACGACACGTATCTCAAACACTAATGAATATTTTGACATAAATGTGACCGACAGTACTACCAACTTAAAAAAAAATAATTCTCCAAATCCTTCGACGTGCGCAGTTTAAATTCAAATGTCACCTTATTTTTTACGGATTTTGATGAAGTTTGAGACAGAAAGTTTCGTTTTGTTGGCCTTGGAGATGTAGAAAGGCAACTTTCTCACAAATTCTTCAGCACAAATATTTTTAGATAGTTTTTATGATGGAATAATAGCTGTCACCGATTCCTCAAGCGTTACTCTACAGCGAATAGAACAAACTATACCAGATGCTCAAACCAATGGACAGGGCTTGTAGTGCAACCCTGCGCAATAGTGTTGCGCAGGCGTTGTCCTGTGTGAAATTGTGTGTTTTTAAATGAAAAGAAAGTTGAATTTACGTTGTGTTAAAAATCATTTATTTTCGATTTTTCTAAATTTTTTCAATATAACGCAGCTTGTTAAACAGCATTTTTTGGTTTCTGTTTCGCTGCGTAAATGTATGTACAAAGAAGATAGTTTTCCTACACGTAAACACGCCACATACTTCTAGCGACTATCCTTGTGTTCTGCTGATTGTTATCGCAAATGCAATTTTCACTGGAAACTGAATACGCTCGAACTGAAATGGCAAATCGTTGGAACTCAAAGAAATTCGTAGAATCGACCCATTTGATACTTACTTATCTCATCTCGTCCAAGGCCAATAACCGCCATGTTGCTTTCTTTGGTGACGTATTTGCAAATGTATTTGATCGATTCCACCAAACTGCAATATTCAACATTGATATGAGTTTTAAATGTGAATTAGACAACAGAGGCGAATATGGTACGATCCATGTGTTGTCGACTTCGAAGTTCACTCCTTTAAGTTGAATGGTAAATGTTCTGCTATTGTCGTCTGGTAAGCTACGCCGATAGAGTGGATATCCATCATTTTCAGTTTGCGTTTCCGAAATAAAAGCACGTGAATAGTGTTTCGTGCATTTATTGTCAGACATACAAACCGAAATGGGATTGTGGTATCCGCAAGGTCCAAGAACCGTATTGGTTTTCATCACTTTGTATAATAGTGGATCTTCTCTGCATCAGGAATTTCCGCATAAATGATTTCATCAATTTGACCTAGTGTAACAACCTTCCACCATCCAAAGAAGATGATGTGCGTGGGGCAATTTTTTTTTTTTTTTGTAACTCAACAGAGTACATCCAGTATCTAACAGCACCATATATACCATACGTTGCTTCAAGATACATTTACAGGTCCATCAAACATCGTAGCATCTTAGGAGTACTCGTTCATGTGTCTTGGGCTGCCATACGTTGATGGCAAAAAGAATGCCGACCGACATTAGCGGAATCTGATAGTGGCTTCGTAAAAAATTTCAATCTGTAATTGATCACTTTGTGTGAATTACACATAAAGTTTTCACTGAATAATTTTCAATAATTTTTTTTTTTTAATAGCGGGAATAAAAAAGCAAATGACCGAAATTGAACGATTCAAATAATTTACAAATCAAAACATTGGTAAACAAAACAAAAAAAAAATTATGAAAAAAGTTACTTTATGGAATTTTCCAATTTTCCCATTTTTCCTCATAAAGTATAAGGTTTTTTATTTCGAAACCTTCACCGATCCACAACGAACAACCTCTGAAAATTTCATTAAGATTGGTGCAGCCGTTCTCGAGCCTTGGCGTCATTCCGCTAATATTCGATTTTTCTCGCTTTGAACATAAACGAATAATTAGAAAAAAGAATTGGCCAAATTGGTCCAGGCGTTGTTGAGTTATGCGCTTAGCAAAACATTTTGCGATTAATTTTTATATTATAAATAGATTATCATTTGAAGCACTCAAAGGCTAGCCAGTGAAAATGTGTGCACAGTAAAACGCAGAAATCAGCCAGTTTTCATTTGAACAATGTTGCTATTGCCCAATACGCATATATAGTTTTGAGCACATCTTTGGTTTCAATTACAATTTTTTACAATATAAATTGAAAACAAACTATTAAAAATAGTTTATCTTCTTCTTCTTAATTGGCGTAGGCACCGCTTATGCGATTATAGCCGAGTTAATAACCGCGCGCCAGTCGTTTCTTCTTTTCGCAACGTGGCGCCAATTGGATATTCCAAGCGAGGCCAGGTCCTTCTCCACTTGGTCCTTCCAACGGAGTGGAGGTCTTCCTCTTCCTCTGCTTCCCGCGGCGGGTACTGCGTCGAATACTTTCAGAGCTGGAGTGTTTTCGTCCATCCGGACAACATGACCTAGCCAGCGTAGCCGCTGTCTTTTAATTCGCTGAACTATGTCAATGTCGTCGTATATCTCGTACAGCTCATCGTTCCATCGTATGCGATATTCGCCGTGGCCAACGCGCAAAGGACCATAAATCTTTCGCAGGACTTTTCTCTCGAAAACTCGCAACGTCGACTCATCTGTTGTTGACATCGTCCAGGCCTCTGCACCATAAAACAGGACGGGAATTATGAGTGACTTATAGAGTTTGGTTTTTGTTTGTCGGGAGAGGACTTTGCTTCTCAATTGCCTACTTAGTCCGAAGTAGCACCTGTTGGCAAGAGTTATCCTGCGTTGGATTTCTAGGCTGACATTGTTGGTGGTGTTTACGCTGGTTCCAAGATAGACGAAATTATCTACAACTTCAAAGTTATGACTGTCAACAGTGACGTGAGTGCCAAGTCGCGAGTGCGACGACTGTTTGTTTGATGACAGGAGATATTTCGTCTTGTCCTCGTTCACTGCCAGACCCATTTCTTTTGCTTCCTTGTCCAGTCTGGAGAAAGCAGAACTAACGGCGCGGGTGTTAAGGCCGATGATATCAATATCATCGGCATACGCCAGCAGTTGTACACTCTTATAGAAGATGGTACCTTCTCTGTTGAGTTCTGCAGCTCGAACTATTTTCTCCAGAAGCAGGTTGAAAAAGTCGCACGATAGGGAATCGCCTTGTCTGAAACCTCGTTTGGTATCGAACGGCTCGGAGAGGTCCTTCCCGATCCTGACGGAGCTTTTCGTGTTGCTCAACGTCAGTTTACACAGCCGTATTAGTTTTGCGGGGATACCAAATTCAGACATCGCGGCATAAAGGCAGCTCCTTTTCGTGCTGTCGAAAGCAGCTTTGAAATCGACGAATAGGTGGTGAGTGTCGATTCTCCTTTCACGGGTCTTTTCCAAGATTTGGCGCATGGTGAATATCTGGTCGGTTGTTGATTTACCAGGTCTGAAGCCACACTGATAAGGTCCAATCAGTTTGTTGACGGTGGGCTTTAATCTCTCACACAGTACGCTCGACAGAACCTTATATGCGATGTTGAGGAGGCTTATCCCACGGTAGTTGGCGCAGATTGTGGGGTCTCCTTTTTTATGGATTGGGCAGAGCACACTTAGATTCCAATCGTTGGGCATGCTTTCGTCCGACCATATTTTACAAAGAAGTTGATGCATGCTCCTTATCAGTTCTTCGCCGCCGTGTTTGAATAGCTCGGCCGGCAATCCATCGGCCCCTGCCGCTTTGTTGTTTTTCAGACGGGCAATTGCTATTCGAACTTCTTCATGATCGGGCAATGGAACGTCTGCTCCATCGTCATCGATTGGGGTATCGGGTTCGCCTTCTCCTGCTGTTGTGCGTTCACTGCCATTCAGCAGGCTGGAGAAGTGTTCCCTCCATAATTTAAGTATGCTCTGGGCATCGGTGGCTAGATCACCTTGGGGGGTTCTACAGGAGTATGCTCCGGTCTTGAAACCTTCTGTAAGCCGCCGCATTTTTTCGTAGAATTTTCGAGCATTACCCCTGTCGGCCAGCTTGTCAAGCTGCTCGTACTCACGCATTTCGGCCTCTTTCTTCTTCTGTCTGAAAATGCGTCTCGCTTCCCTCTTCAACTCTCGGTATCTATCCCATCCCGCACGTGTTGTGGTCGATCGTAACGTTGCGAGGTAGGCAGCCTGTTTTCTCTCCGCTGCGACACGGCACTCTTCGTCGTACCAGCTGTTCTTTTGCACTTTCCGAAAACCAATGGTTTCGGTTGCAGCTGTACGTAAGGAGTTTGAAATGCCGTCCCACAGTTCCCTTATACCGAGTTGTTGACGAGTGCTCTCAGAGAGCAGGAGTGCAAGCCGAGTAGAGAATCGTTCGGCTGTCTGTTGTGATTGCAGCTTCTCGACGTCGAAGCTTCCTTGTGTTTGTTGGCGTGCGTTTTTTGCTGCACAGAGGCGGGTGCGAATCTTAGCTGCAACAAGATAGTGGTCCGAGTCGATGTTAGGACCTCGGAGCGCACGCACATCTAAAACACTGGAGACGTGTCTTCCGTCTATCACAACATGATCGATCTGGTTGGTAGTTTTTCGATCCGGAGACAGCCAGGTGGCTTGATGGATCTTCTTATGCTGGAATCTAGTACTACAGATAACCATATTTCGGGCCCCGGCGAAGTCGATCAGCCTCAACCCATTTGGGGAAGTTTCCTCGTGGAGGCTGAATTTACCGACCGTAGTACCAAAGATACCTTCTTTGCCCACCCTGGCGTTGAAGTCGCCAAGCACGATTTTTACATCGTGACGGGGGCATCTCACATAAGTGCGCTCCAAGCACTCATAAAAAGCATCTTTGGTCACATCGTCCTTCTCTTCCGTCGGGGCGTGGGCGCAAATCAGCGATATGTTGAAGAACCTCGCTTTCATGCGGATTGTGGCTAGACGTTCATTCACCGCAGTGAATGATAGTACTCGGCGACGGAGTCTCTCTCCCACCACGAATCCCACACCAAACTTGCGCTCCTTTATATGGCCACTGTAGTAAATGTCACAAGGACCTACACGTCTCTGTCCTTGTCCCGTCCATCGCATTTCTTGGACATCAGCCTTTGTTTTCACGAGGACATCAACCAGCTGGGCAGTGGCACCTTCCCAGTTAAGGGACCGGACATTCCAGGTGCATGCCCTCAATTCGTAGTCCTTATTTCGTTTGCCATGGTCGTCATCAAAAGGGGGGTCTCTCATCCGAGGCTGGTTATGACTATTCACTGGAGTGTTTTTTTACGTGGCGGGTCCCAAACCCAGCGCACAACCCTATGCAGGGGATGTTTCGCCTTCTCACGTTAGCTCGCCTTCAAACGGATGTTCTTAGGCTACCCAGAGGATACTTGGTCAAAGACCGGAAGTCGTGAGCTGCTTGAGTCACATGTAAAAGAATCGTTTCTGGCCACTCCCAAGTGAATGGCAATCAGAGAACTTTCCTCACTTGCGTGAACTTCTACACATGACTCCATCCTCCAAAATAGTTTATATATTTATAAATAATAGCATTCGACTCTGATTTTGAGTTATTTTAAGAAAATTTCAAACAGATTGAACAGATTGAATTATAACAGTTGATAATTACTGCAGTATATCGATATTGGCAACCCTGCGTTGTGAGAGAGCAATCAGCTACGACGTTTGCTGCGGCAAAATCCAAATGTCGCGGATTGTCACGTCATCCCATGTCAAAGAGAGAAGGGAGTAGTGTTTTTCACTGTGCAGTTACATTGCGCGCCCATAAGATAGGTCGTGCCAGCTGACTCGGGCCACGATTCTGCGTTTTTGATTGGCTAGCCTTTCACAATAGCAAAAGTGAGCCAAAATTTGTAAAACAAAAGTTGGCAGCATTGAACTGAGGTATTGAGATATTCGCATACTATCTAGCTTCAATTCTATTTTGCCAAGAAAGAAGACAGCTAATGAATTTTATTCCAGGGTAGAGAGCTGCACGGAGTTAAATAATACGCACTCCTTATTATTATGCTTATTTATTTGAGTATAATATACCTCCTTGGCTGATGGCAATACTAAATCTAAAGTACAAATGGTTTTCTTATATGTATTTAATTATAATGTTCGCAGAACCCGTTGTTCTGTTGTGTTAATATTGTATCATCTGTCCATAAATTTATTTCGATGTGTTCTTATCACCTGGTGATAAAAATGTTTACAATACATTTTATTAGCTGCAGAGATATGTCTCGATGGATATTGTTTGTTTACAGCTGGATGTGTTGATTGATTTAGATGCGTGAGTATGATAATAAATGCTGCGTTCATTAACTCTTCTGTCTGTTAAAATATAATGTCCTCATTCCAAAGGTACTCTCATTCTATATACTTGCTTGAAAACTCCGCATTTTTTGGTATCTTGTTTAATCTGGTAACATCCACATGCCTTTACTAAAGCGTATATAAATAATCCTATCGTGCGATTCTAACCTGTGATACAGTCTCAAGTCTCTAAATTTGAGATTTTAAGTTACGAGACAATTTTTGAGACTTGAGACGACTTTGCTATTCTGTAAGTGACAGTCACAAAATCTATTACATTTCATTATTCAGAGATGTTTTTACACTTGAATGATAATAAATTCCTGCTAGCTACCAGGTCTCAATATTTTGAGACTAACGCTAGAAACTGTTTCGTGAATAGTAACTAGTCACAAATTGACATTTTGCCTTCAAAATGACTCAAATAGAGACTGGTTACAGAATCCCGCTAGTAATGTTATTACTAAAAGAATAGGTTAACTCAAAAGGTATTCCTAATACAATTTGCTTTGTCCTTATTTAGTAAAGGAATCGTACAATTATCTTGCAATCCTTGTTTACAAATATTTATTCCAACATTATTTTTACATTTAGATACTTTACAAATTTCATTTTCGCATTTTGCTACTTTTCTTTCAATGTATGATTTTCAATGTTTGTACTCGTATGCTATCGAAATTAAATTGTATAATTTACATTTATTATCAATGATAGGGTATTTTCAAATTGTGATTCCTGTACATACAAACGTGGATATGCGATTGTTCTATTATATATTAATTATATATACAGTATAGTCCGCATATAAGAAACTTTGAAAATGCCACTAAAATTTTTCTTATATCCGGTTTTTTCTTTTAGGCGGAGTCCGTATATAAGAAAAAGTTTCTTATATGCGGATATCTTACAAATTTCATGCATAAACTTCTTATAACCGTACATCGCGTTATGTTGCACGAAAACAAATCTTTTATTTGATTTCATTTATTTCATTCAAAATTTTTAATAAAAAAAACATTAAACATTAACGAAAATTAACAAAACTTTAGATTCATAGAAAATTCAAATTGTATTACATGTATAGGAACTTAAAAAGTCGGCACTTTGCGACAGTTACTTTCTATAATAAATATTGCATGTTTTGTTTATTTACATATAAATTTATCATTTTTTTGACGTTGAAAAGAAGTCATTTATTTTTTTTTGAACAAGAGATTTGTCACGTTCATTAAAGAGAATTTTCTTATTATTTACTATGTTGTCATCATCATTTAAATATTGCTTCAATACAAACAAGGCTTGTAGCGCTTCCTCTCTGCTAGGTGGCACTGCACTATCTGCAGAGTCTTCTATAATATCTCCACTCTCATCTTCTAGTATTTCGACTATTATATCATTTTCGTTTATAGCCCCAAAACAGTTCTCCTTTTCCAAATCAGCTAAATTTTCGAAAAAAGAGTTATTGTCTTGAATCTCGCAAAAATCATCATTTGAGTCACGGTTTTCGGTTTCACAATAAATATTCTCTGAGGTAGTATCATCATTTGAGTGCATTACAGGGATTCCTTCGTAAATTCCAGCTTTTTTAAAACAATTTCGAATTGTTTGAGGAGTAACGAGCCACCAAGTGCGCTTGACAATGTACAAGACTCTCAAAATATTAACGCTTTTTAAGAAATTAGCCATAAATCCACCTTCTGCTGCTAGTATCTGTTCGCGAACTAGACACTTTCTATAATGTGATTTGAAAGACTGAATAATACCTATAACAAATAAAAATACATGAAACTTAAAAGTGGCAAATGCTGGTATAGCAAACCTTGGTCCAAAGGTTGAATTAGACTTGTAGTACACGGTGGTAAAAATACAATTTCAATGCTTTTTGGTGTGAAATCCAATTTGTGGCATGAAGCGTTATCAACAAGGAGTAGAATCTTTTTATTTTTTGCTGCCAGTTTATCATCAAACTCTTTTATAATTTCTCTCCAGATGCAACCAGTCATCCACGCCTTTTTGTTAAATTTATATGGGATAGGAATGATCTTTCCTCGAAAACACCTTGGGTTTTTATATTTTCCGATGGCATACGCATATTTGTCTGTACCAGTCACATTGGTAATAAAGAGCAATGTGATTCTTTCTTTTGATGTCTTAAGTCCACTTACGGCTTGGCTTCCCGCGACATATGAACCAGTCGGAAGAGCTTTATAAAATAGACCTGTCTCGTCGGCGTTATAAATATCTTCTAATGAATATTTCTGTAGTAAAACTGGAAGAACATTTTGTTTGAAGTTTAAAGCCGATTGATTATCCGCGGAAGCAGCTTCGCCGTGATGTTTTTTGAAACGCACATTTTCGTTTTTCTTCCATCTTTGCAGCCAGCCTGGGCTAGGCTTAAAATCAAGGATGCCTAATTTGATTGCAAATTGCTGCGCTTTTTCAAAGATCAATGGGCCGGTTACAAGAGCGTTTGCCTCCATCATTTGCCTGAACCAAATGGACATTGATTTGTTTAGCGCTTCATATTTTGATGTGCGTGTCCTCTTTTGCTCTAAGTTCCGGCAGGTATAGCTTTTTTCACTGAGTTCTTTCGATTGTTTCAAAATTTTCGAAATCGTGCTGCTTGCAATATTATATTTTTTGGAGATTTCGCTTCGGGCTTTGCCGCTTTTTGCTTCTTCCACAATTTTGATTTTTGTTTTAATTGGTGTAGCAATATAAATGTGATTACTGTATTATGTTGTATCGTTACCTTATTTTAATGTTACTTGAATAAGCAATCCTGTTGTACTTTTGAATTTGTATCATACCTTATTTTAATGTTACTCGAATAAGCAACCCTGGTGTACTATTGAATTTGTATCATATCTTATTTTAATGTTGCTCGAATAAGCAACCCTGATGTACTTTTGAATATGTATCATACCTTATTTTAATGTTACTCAAATAAGCAACCCTGAATTTTTAAACTTGTAACTGGCGACATGAAAGTGTAAAGAAAAATAAAGAAGAGTTCAGTTCGAACGCAACCATTAAACGAATCGGTCATCCCATGCTACAATATTTCAGAAGTGGGATTCGGGTACAGTAGCAAAGTTTTAACAAATTTTTTTTTAAATGGAGTGCATCGATGCTAATATATATACGGCGGCCCAGTTGCGTGAGTGGTTGAAGCGGTTGGGACTCCCGACTCATGGCAACAAAAGTGCCCTAGCAATAAGGTTGGGCGATGTGCCTGCGGTTGAGCGTGGCGATTGCCCTAGTTTCGCTGGCGAGGAGGTTGAGTCGGTGGGCGTTGGTGAATCACCTTTGGAGGAGACAGCGGAGCGTGATTTGGAGACGCAAAATGAACTCCTGACCAAAGAAGTCGAGCGGTTGAAGCTGGTGATTGTGCAACTTGGATCGGGCAGTGTGGTGGGCGGCGCCGCTGGTGTGACAGAGAGGGATGATTCAGCGAATGGCAGAGCTTCGAGTGCTTTGAATGGCGACGTAACGAATGTCAGCGCAACATATAACAGACAAGCGAACATACAACATGCAACGATTAATGGCGGCGGCGCTTCGAACGACGGCGGCGCATTGAACAACGGCAGCAGCGCTTCGAATGACGGCGGCGCATTGAACAACGGCAGCAGCGCTTTGAACGACGGCGGCGCTTTAAAAGACAATGACGCTTTGAACAGCGATGGCGCTGTAGGTACAGTAAGAAACGAAAAAGATAGCGCTACGGTAAGGAATGTCGGTGCTATACCTTTGGAGATGGTAAAAGATCTGTTACCAGAATACGAAGGTGGGCCGAATTTCAACATATGGATTCAACAGTTAAGAAGTGCTGGAAAAGTTTTTAACCTTGATCATAGCGCGCTGCGCGCTGTAATGATAAGCAAGTTGAAAGGTAGTGCAAGAGTGTGGCTGCACGCGAGGCCTCTGTTTATCACCGAAAATATAGACAGCCTTGTTGCAGAAATGCAAGCGGTGTTTGCACCAACACACAACAAGTTGTTGCTGCGAAAACAGTTTGAAGCGCGCAAGTGGTCGGTTGGTGAAACCTTCCAAAAATACTACAATGAAAAAGTTTTACTGTCAGATCCGTTGAATATGGATGAATGCGAGCTGATTGACCATATTGTCGAGGGTATGCCGGACGAGCAGTTACGGAATCAGGCATATATCCAATGCTACACTACAAGAGTGCAGCTTCTGCAGGCGTTCGGGAGAGTTGAATTGAAACGTGACTCGATGCAGATGCCTCGCACTAATGTCAGATGTTTCAACTGCAACTCATTTGGACACATGGCCGTGGCATGTCGGAAGCCGAAGCGAGAGGTTGGGGCGTGTTATGGGTGTGGCAGCATGGAGCATAAAGTCGCTACGTGTCCAACGAGGATTCAAAACAACCGTGCAGATGAGAGCCCATACGTAAGATATTTAAAGTTTATTGTAAGTAATAATACTAAATGTATTTTATCTTTAGAATGCCTCATAGACTCAGGGAGCCCAATAAGTTTTGTAAAACGATCATCCTTACCAGATACTATTGAATTTAATGATAATTTTTCAGTTTGTATTCCATATTTTGGTTTAAATAAAAGTAAATTAGAAATGTTTGGTGAATTTAATTGTAATGTTTGTTTTGAAAATAAATTTGTCAATATAAATTTGATCGTAGTGGCCGATGAGACTATGGGGTATGACGTAGTTTTGGGTAGAGACTTTTTCAAAGCAAGTAATTTAATTTTGATATGCAAGGATGAGATCAAAGAGAATGCATTAATTAAGTTAAAAAAGAGTGTTGATGATAACAGTGTTGAATATGAAAGTGTAAACGATGAAGGTAAACATAAAGTGGGCGGGTTCAAAAAAGACTGTAATAAAAGTTGTAAAGTAGAAAAGTGTATAGTTACGTTAAATGAAACAAATGATAGAAAAACAAAAGTGGGTGATATAAATAAAACTGAGTGTATTGTTGACGAAACAAATGATAGGAAAATGATAGTTGATGCAAATAGAAATAAAACGTTAACTGATGTGAATAAAAGAAAAGAGATAATTGATTGGAAAAATAATTTGAGTGATAGTCGATGTAAAGCAAATATGGTTACAAATTGTATTGTTGATGAAATTAAAAAATTGGGAGATAAGAAATTAGATCAAATTAGTGAGGTGGAGAGTAATAGTGAAAATAATGAAAGTTCTAGAAATATAAGATGGTTAATGCTCATTGATTTTAATAAAGAGAAAGAACTAAGTCTGAATGTGGGAAAAAATATATCACATTCAATTTGTACAAGGTTAAATAAAATATTTACAAAACTGTATGTACAGGCCGAACGTCCTGATGAACCATTGGTAAAGTGTAACATGAGACTCGTATTAGAAAACATAAAACCTTTTCATTATTCCCCGCGGCGATTATCGTATGTAGAAAAAGGGGAGTTGCAAAAGTTGATAGATGAGTATTTAGTAAAGGGATATATCAAACCAAGCGAGTCCGAATATGCGTCGCCGATTGTATTAGTAAAAAAGAAAACGGGAGATCTTAGAATGTGTGTAGATTACCGGACGTTGAATAAAGTAACCGCGAAAGATAATTATCCGATTCCATTAATTGATGACTTGTTAGACCGGTTAGCGAAAAAGAAAATATTCACAAAGCTTGATCTTAAGAATGGGTTTTTTCATGTTTATATGCATCCAGAATCAGAGAGATATACGTCTTTTGTGACTCCGTTGGGCCAGTTTGAATTCAAGAGAATGCCTTTTGGACTTAAAAATGCACCATCGATGTTTCAAAGGTTTATACACAAAATATTTGCAGAAATGATAAAAGAAGGAGAAGTTATAGTGTATTTAGACGATATCATGATTGCAACCGAAAGTTTAGAGAACCATTTCCAAATTCTAGAAAAAGTATTAAATAAGATAACTCAAAATAAACTTGAATTAAGGTTAGACAAGTGTGAATTCCTACAAACAAGCGTGAATTATTTGGGTTATATTGTTGACGGTGAAGGAATAAGGGCGGATGACAAAGGACTAGAAGCGATAAAAATTTTCCGGTGCCAAAAAACGTTCATACAGTACAAAGTTTCATAGGTTTGTGTTCGTATTTCAGGAGGTTTGTGAAGGATTTTTCTGTTCTGGCAAAGCCTCTGTTCGACTTGACAAAAAAAGAAAAGATATTTTCATTTGGGGCAAAAGAATTAGAATGCTTTGAGCTTTTGAAATCTAAACTGCTAGGCGCCCCGGTACTTGCGTTGTATGACCCGAATGATTACACCGAGTTACATTGTGATGCAAGTTCGATAGGATTAGGGGCTATTTTATTGCAACGGAAAGAAGATGGAAAGATGCACCCAATTTTTTATTTTTCGAAAAGAACTACAGAAGCAGAGTCACGATATCACAGCTTCGAGTTGGAAGCTTTAGCAATAGTTAGTGCTTTGAAACGATTTCGTGTGTACCTTCAAGGAAAACCCTTCAAGATCATAACAGATTGTAATTCACTTGCACTTACATTGAATAAAAAAGAACTTAACCCTAGAATAGCACGATGGGCTTTAGAATTACAAAACTTCAATTATACGTTGGAGCATCGAGCGGGAAAACACATGCAGCATGTTGATGCTCTAAGTCGGTCCAGTAATATTCTAGTAGTAGAAACAAATACCTTTGAAGAAAATTTGATTATATGTCAAGGAAGAGATGAGAATTTAAAAAAGTGGAAAAAACTATTAGAAGAAAAAGAACATAAATTATTTGAGATGAGAAATGGGGTTTTGTACAGAAAAAAAAATGATGGCAGAGTTTTATTTTGTGTTCCACAAGATATGGAGGGTAATGTAATTTACAAATATCATGATGAGGTTGGCCATGTTGGAATAGATAAAGTAGTAGAATTAATATCGAAAAGCTATTGGTTCCCTAAGTTGAGAGAAAAGGTTGATAGACACATAAAAAATTGCTTGAAATGTATTGTATTCTCTTCCAAAAGTGGGGCGCAGGAGGGTTTTTTACATAGCATTCCAAAAGGAAGAATTCCCTTCGAAGTTGTTCACATTGACCACTTCGGTCCGATTGATAACTCATTAAAAACGAAACACATTTTTGTCGTCATTGATGCATTTACAAAATTTGTCAGACTTTACCCTACCAAAACAACAAATACTAGAGAAGCGATTCAAGCGTTGCAAAGTTATTTCCGGATTTATAGTCGTCCTAAATGCATTGTGTCTGATAGAGGAAGTTGTTTTACATCTGGTGAATTTAAAGAATTTCTAGAACAAAACTCGGTTCAGCATATTAAGATCGCTACAGGTTCTCCACAGGCAAATGGTCAGGTAGAGCGGGTAAATAGGAGTTTGGGGCCAATGATATCAAAAATGTTAAACACAGATAAACGATACAACTTGAATGCGGTAATAGAAAGTATAGAGCATGCTTTAAATAACACGATACATAGGACAACCGGGGAGCACCCGAGCGTAATGTTATTCGGTGTAAATCAAAGAGGTGAAGTTGTTGATTCGCTGAAAGAAAACTTAAGAGAAGTTGATAAGTCATGTGAAAATCGAATTTTGCAGGACATTCGTGAGAAGGCGAGTGTAAAACAAGAACAGTTGCAACAGTATAATACAAAATTTGTTAATAAAAACAGGCGAGCGCCAAGAAAATATGTAAAGGGAGATTATGTGGTTATAAAAAATTTCGATTCTCACGTAGGGGTGTCTAAAAAACTGATTCCTAAATTTAAGGGACCGTATTGTATTGAAAAAGTTTTACGAAACGATCGTTACTTACTTAGAGATGTCGACGGGTTTCAACAGTCTCGAGTCCCATACCACGGGGTATGGGCAGTTGGAAATATAAAACCATGGTTCAAAGGACGCGAAGTCTAGTCACTCACTTGAGATCAGGTGATCTCATGGTCAGGACGGCCGAATTGTAGCAATATAAATGTGATTACTGTATTATGTTGTATCGTTACCTTATTTTAATGTTACTTGAATAAGCAATCCTGTTGTACTTTTGAATTTGTATCATACCTTATTTTAATGTTACTCGAATAAGCAACCCTGGTGTACTATTGAATTTGTATCATATCTTATTTTAATGTTGCTCGAATAAGCAACCCTGATGTACTTTTGAATATGTATCATACCTTATTTTAATGTTACTCAAATAAGCAACCCTGAATTTTTAAACTTGTAACTGGCGACATGAAAGTGTAAAGAAAAATAAAGAAGAGTTCAGTTCGAACGCAACCATTAAACGAATCGGTCATCCCATGCTACATTGGCAAAGCGTTTCTTTTAATTTTTTCCATTTTTATTTCTTGCTTTTTCGATTATATTCTTTTTTTAAAAACAGCTGTGAAGCAAATTTTAGCGTTGCCAGATACAAATTTTATTATATTTAAGATATAACATTGCCAGCACAAAGTTTTGAAATTTATTTCTTTTAAGAGGTTTTTTTTGTATGGGCAGATAAATTTCGTGAGGGAAAAAAATTTCTTTTATCCGGTTTTTTCTTGTAAGCGGTTTTTCTTTTAAGCGGTCTTATTAAGATGAAAATACTTAAGTGGTCCAAGGTGTTTCAAAATTGTTTCTTATAAACGGACTTTTCTTATAAGCGGGTTTCTTATACGCGGAGTGTACTGTAATATAATATTTCTTTTCTGTTAAATAATTTAAACCTGTTTTTATTTCTATTAACGTCCTGTCCTGTAGTTTTTAGGTATTAATTGTGATTTTAAAGCCTTTACTGACAAGAATAGCCTCTTCTTCATTCGGATTTGCATTATAGTTGTTCCTCTTACGACTGTCACACGATGTATGTGTAGTCGTTATATAGGCTTCATGGTGCACAAATTGTATGTCTTCAAAAAAATATACTTAGGAGTTTCACATAGTATCATAAAGTTATAAGTCATAAGCAACAATTAAAAAAAAACACAATTGTTGTGAACACGTCGTTATAAATTATTTTGTGGTAAATCACTTATTATTCAGCTGCTTGAAAGAACAAAATTTACAATATTTGAATAAACAAGTACTTGGCAGTCAAAATCCCAAGGATAAGTGAAAATTTTAAGATAATGATTGCGCTGTGTAAGTATCAGGCATTAAACCAGATGATACTTGATGACGAAGATGCGGACGAAATTTTTGAAATTTTTTCATTGAGCTTACTTTATTATTATCTCATCTCGGAATACCAAAGTCATGCCAATGGCGACAAATTCTACCTAGAAACTTTGGCGGCTTTAGTTTCAAAGAAATGAATAGTGTTCGTCCGGACGAATTTCGCCGCATCTTAGTTTACTTGTATATAAGGGACTATAATGTACATATTTAACACAAATTCTAATGGCGTACAACTTCCCTTAGATTTACACTTAAAAACAGTGCTCTTTAGGCTGGAGTCTTCCGAGGATGGATTATCTATACAAAATGTGACTTCACTGTCTGGCGTGAGCGATGAGGGCACTATTCAAAATATAACTAAGCGCGTATTTAAAGCAATATTGAGGTTAAAAGAGAAGTTTCTGTTTTGGCCAAATGAAAATGAACGGCTAGAAAATAGATGAAAAGGTTGTATAGGATTTACTGATAGATCCGAATTAAAGCTGGCTGAAGCGCCAGCCAAAAAACGTCAACTTATTTGTTCACGAAAAATCCAATATGTATTAAAATGCAAGCTGTTTGTGACTATAGATTACGAATTAAACAAGTCACAATAGGATACCCTAGAAGTGTTCATGACGCCCTCTTTCAAAACATCTCCAACGATTTTTATATAACTCGCAGTGGATTGCTGGAGATAGCGTCTATCCACTCAAGCAATTTTTATCGACACCGTTCAGGCAAACTAGTACAGACTACACTACGGAAGAAAGAGAAAGTTACAATAAGGACTTTTCAAAATATCGCATTGAGAACTGTTTTGGCATTTTAAAAGAAAAATTCGGTAGCTTAAAGGAACTAAAATTTAAAATATTAAATGAGCAAAATAAAAAAGAATGCAATCAGGGGATAATGGTAAGCTGCATTCTTCATAAGGTGCAAATCAATTTTCAAATTTAAAGCGAAGAACGCATTAAAATTAACCCAACTCAATAAAGCTTACCACCAGGAAGTAACACAAGATATAATCTTAACAACTTCCGACAGGTACTGACCGCCATTCACAGTAGATCCATCAACACCTTCACTGACTCCTTTCCAGTGAACGGCGTACTCGGAGTCAAATCAGCACCCATTGCAGATGAAGAGCTCGAGTTTCCACAAGAAACTAGAGGGACCCTTGTGCAGCTTCATTCTGGATACTGTAGGAGGTTAAACTTATACCTATTCAGAATAGACCCCGACATATTCAATATGTCCTGCGTGCAATGAGTCTGCGCATGAGCTCCACACTCATCTGACACCTTTCTCCTTTTGGTCCGACCCCGTCGAAACAGCACGTTTCTTGGGCCTCTCGTTAGTTGACGTCTACGACAACTTAGCGAATCCTTACTTAAGTAATATACATCATTATTCAAACGTGTTCATTTACTATTTATTGGTTTAATTAACACATAAATAAAAATGTTTTTTTTTTTTAAATTGAGAAATTAATAGAAAAAGTAATTATTTAAAAGAAGCTTCAGGTATTCTAAATAATTTAAAATTCACTTGCACCACTATATTAACTCCCACTTATTTGTATTCGTGTTTCAATTCCTCCATTGCCAATCTTTTTTCCATTTGCAATTCCATTATTTTTACTTTGCAATTCTTTCAGAGTCATTTCCATTTCTTTTTCTTTAAATTTAATAATTTTTGATTTTCCCTTAACTCTATTTCTTTTTCTTTAACCACCAATTCCCTTTCTCTAAATTGCAACTCCTTCGCCTTAAAACTCATTTCTTGCTTAATTTTCTGGGTTTTCAGATGTATAATTTCAGACTGAAATTGTAGGATATCTGATGCCGCAGGTCTGGAATAGATTCCTTTACGGATCGACTTATCTCCACATTCCCTTTCGTTTGAAGTCACAGAAGAGGCTGACTCGTTCGGTTTACTTCTGAATAGTTTGAGTTATTCTCTCTCTATCAACTCTCGTGTTTGATGTAAACAAAAGTCAGCTGATCAGTTAAAATGAACCGCATACGTAGCGTTCTGAGTTGCATTTGCGCAACATATATATGTACGCAATCCAACTTTAAACTAATATAAAAATTTATGATTCTATGATTTTACGATGCGTTATGACACATTGTCTGTCTCAGTCAAAAAATATTTTCTATTATACTAAAGTCAGACACTAAATCAGCCAATGATATAAAATATAATAAAGTATAAAATTATAATACCACCGTTTATGCTATAGCCTGTATTCGAATAATTTTGTAGATAATTTTTCCTCTCCCAGTTAGGTAGCGTGATCTTCTTTTTCAGTATGCTTGCTGTATTTATTGGCACTTTTATTCCGTTTGTACGTTCGGGAATTAGTCTATTGTGGTAATCCAATTTTATTCTTTGATTTTTTAGTATGTACGATTCGTATTGGCCTCTAAAGGGGCACCTCCCATGCCGAAGTAGCACCTGCGGCACAGTACGCCAGCGTACTAAACCCTTAAATCCGTCGTCATTGCTTATATTTGGCTAACTGCACTCCCGTTAGACATTACATCGTGGCCATTCGGTTCTTCAGTCACACATTTTCTGCCTAATTCCGGTTACTTCTTCTGTTTTCGCTGCGTTGCCACTTATTGCTCCTTAACTCTTGCATAACTATAGCTGTCAATGCTCTCACTCTGTCCCAGACCACCTTCGATTGGATAATGTTAAGCACGAATTCTGCGGCGTCACTCGATCGTTTATCAGATTCTCTACTTCAAATCTCTCTTTTTCATACCTTGGCTGGAAAAGAAGATATGCAAATCGTTTTCTACGCTGCTGCTGCAGAAGCTGCAATTTGTTTCGTCTTTCGTCCAATTTTGTAGACATATTATAACAACCATGTCCTGTTAAAAACTGCGTAAGATAAAAATTAGTTTTCATTCTACCCAATGATAGTCGTTATCATCGTTAGCGCCGCCGTCACCCTTGACGGTTTTTCGCAAATGCGACTTGAAATTTAACCTCGGGTCTTTCACCACTCCTAGATATCTCAGTGATTGCTGTATCGTAATGGTATATCTATCAGTATTGAGTATGATGACCTATAGTTTTTTCCTGAATTGTTTGCTACCAATTTGGTGGTCTATCTCGGCGATTTTACGATTACGTGCGTCACGGGTTGGTTCTTGTCGCATGTCTTCCCGAAGTGCCCCTTGTTTCACATTTAAAGCAGCACTGACTTCTGTCAACCGTGTTTCTGCAGCTTCTCGCTACATGGCCGTATTCTAAGCACCTGCAGTACTTCTTAAGGGTCGCTCTTCCTGATCCGGCACACAATCCAGCCGATTTTTATTTTTCTCGCGTCAAGCAGTAATCTCGCCTAGAGAGCAGAGATGCTTAGCACGGCTGTTTCCGTGCCCGCAAACGCCGTTCAGATATTTTTGATTAATTCTTTTGTTGCCTAGCTCCTTTATTTGAGCATATATTTTGTCGAGATCCCGAAACACTACAGTTCTTTCGTGGGTAAATGCTTTGAATTTTACTTATTTACCAAGCATTTTACATATCTCGTTCGTATAGTCTCTTCTGCTCTCCCTTTGTGTAACTTTTGATTTCAGAAGCATTTCGTCTTTGGCCGTCTTTACATTTTCATTCAGTTCTGGAGAGTATCTTCTTTTTTAACTGCCCTGAGAGTGTCGCTGTAGGTCCTGTTCGCGCTATATTGATGGCATCAGGTCGTCGCGGAAACTTGTATCATCCTCTTTTTCCTCGGTCTAATCATCTTCTGTTTTCTTTCTAACATCTATGTTGGGCTAATCTATTCTCCCTCTTTGGTCTTCCTTGACTCCTCGGTGTGGGTGGATTTGTTTCTTTTTGGTGGGGTCCGTCGTTTGGCCTGTTTTTCGTCACGGGGTCTCTTTGGTGTTATACCCATGGTGGGTGGCATATTCAAAAAGTTTCTTCTTTCTTTCATTCTATTGTGCCCGTTTTGTACTTTTCCATATAATATTCCAATGTTACTAAGGAGAGCCTTTATGTTATTGTTAATGGTAGGTATTTGTTAGCTTCTTGATTTCGTCTCGTAGTTTTTTCATAAAGTCTACACATAACGTACTAACTTAGCCTGTGGTGTGCTATCTTACAAGTCGATGTTGCTCTTGTGGGGTTTTCGACACTAAGCGGTTTTGTGGGCGATCTACCTAATCTTGGTGTGCGTTTAAAGGGGTTTATATCTATACTTTGTATCCCCTGAAAGGAACATATCTCTAGCTCTCTATTGATTCCGCCATTTGTGATGATGTTTATACTATAATTGTTGCTCGTAGCGGTGGTTATGTTGTTTCTTATAATAATTGCTCTCTGTTTTGTTATATCAGCGCAAAGTGTGCAGGGGGCAGGCCAAAATAAACAGGAACGGGTATACCCTCGGAGTCTATGCTTCCCAGTTCCCTGAGGCCTGTCCTCCGCTTTTCCCGTCCCAGAAAACACCGACGGACCAGCTCCCGCCCAAGGCAACGCAGGCTACTAATCGTGCGCCCAATGCACATTTCTTGACCAGAGACCGCAGAGACCGAAAGGGTCGGTTATTGGCAACACTAACAACAGAGAAGTTGTTGTTACGGTTTCGAGGGACTCCCAGTGCGCCACAATGTGTACCGGTTAAGTTTAATTGTTTTAACAGCAGCACCTAACCTGGTGAACAGATGCTTACACAATGTACTGCAGTTGTACAATAAGTACTCCTTCAGTGCCATTTGAAGTATGTCATAAGATTTTTCAGGAACCTGCTGTGTCTTTTCACGGACTTGTAGAAAGACACAGCAGGTTCCTGAAAAAGTGTATCACAACAACAACAGCAAGTCACTCCAGTCCTCCAAAAAAGGAAACATACTTTATTAACAAAGCTCACACTTAGCAACATTGAGGAAATACTAAATATGGACTAAATTAATACTATTTATTATCACATTTATCTTTGAGTATAATGTATCTCCTTAGCTGATGGCAATATTAAGACATAATACATAGAATATTTTTAAGAAGATAAAGAGATGTCCAACTCATCTCTCATTGGAAGTTGTTGTTACAGAACATAGATTGGAAGTGAGAGAGCAATTGCTAAACGTCAAAACCTCCTGAGCTCGATCAGATGTCAAAGTTCAGGAGGTTTTGACGTTTGACAATTGGAAACGTGGGATGGCCAGACTGAAATCTTAACAAAAAAATATGTAAACGGATTGATTTGTTGTCTCGCTCTAGACCACTACATAAAATGTAAAACAACGATAATTAGAGAAAACACGAAATATAAATGTATTTGATAAAATGTTTTGTCATATGATTCATCATAGTTTTAATTTAGAGTGGAAAATTATGAAAAAATTTTACTAATTGAGAGCTAACTACCTTAATGTCCTTATTAAGTATTAAATCTTCAAAAATAAATTATTTAAATATAGCATAAAAATATTTAAATAGTTTTTCCATTCATTAAGTGACCACTACATATATGTAATTTTCAATCGTAATAAATGTTGGGTGTTTTACTTCAAATACCCAAAAATTATTATTTTGCCCGATCTGGCTATAATGGAAAATGTTATAAAAAAACGCTATTTTTGAGCCGCTCTCACACTGGAATAAGTTGGACATCCCTTTATCCCTGATTAAGAGTAAAGTACAATTGGTTTTCTTACAACTATTTATAATGTTCACAGGACATAGATGGTGTTCTATGTGGTATTCTATGTTTACAATGCATTTTCATTAGCTGCAAAGATATGACTCGACGCATATTGTTTGTTGACAGCTGGATGTGTTGATTGATTTGGGTGCATGAGTATGATAATGAATGCAGCATTCCTTAACTTCGGCGTGGTATATACTGTTGGAAGGTCGTACCTTGTGGAATATTCCCGATTCAAAATAAAACGGTTCTACAATATTGCTTTCGATATTAAAGTACAAAATGATGTTCATTGATTCAAAGTCAAAACGCAAGTAAGTTAGAAAAGTACATTCAAAGTAAAAAAATGAAAAATGCAGGGCTGCATGAATATGTAAGTTGAACAGGGTTGTCATCCAACACGCCTCCTCAATGAGCATATTCGTGCAGCATTAATTTGTGATATTTATTTCAACCCCAATAATTCAGTAAGTTTCTCATGAGTTGGTCTTGCTAGATTTTTAGTAAGAATATCAGCAATCATATTACTGCTGCTACAATATTTTAGTTCAATTTCGCCTGCTCGATAGATGTCTCTGATATAGTGATATCTGATATCGATGTGTTTGCTGCTTGAATGATAGACGGGATTCTTTACCAAATTCATCGCACTCAAGTTATCACAATTCACGATCATCGCTTCAGGATACGGTATATATAATTCTCGAAGTAACTGCTTTAAATTAACGGCTTCTTTAACAACACATGTCAAAGCCATATACTCGGCCTCGGTGCTACTGAGGGTTACTGTTGATTGCTTTTTAGATTCGTACGAAAAAACTCCACCTGCCATGATGATGGCATATCCTGTATACGACTTGCGATCACCTACGTCGCCGCCCCAATCTGCGTCCACAAAACATTCGATTGGTTTACCGGTCCTAGAGTATTTCAATTTTTTGTCTTGCGTTGAACATAAATACCTTAATATACGCTTCGCCGCTGCTAAATGCTCCGCATGTGGCTTTGTATTGCGCTGTGCAAGCTTACACACTGAGTGCAAGATATCCGGCCTCGTGCACACAGCTATATACATAAGCTAACCGATAATTGATTGGTATTGTGACTGGTCAGCCACTTTGCAACCTTTGTCCTCGCAACTAACCTTATGTCCAGGGTCTAATGGGATGGAGATGGGTCTACAATCTTCCATGCCTTGTTCGCGTAGTAATCTTTTAATATGCCCTTTTTGGCATATAGTGATTGCCCCAGTTTCGCCATCTCTTTCGATCTCCATGCTTAAAAAATGTTGAACTTGGCCCTTGTCTACTACTTTCACCTTTTCCGCAATCAAACGCTTAATATGCTGCATGTAACTGATATCGGAACAGGCAATTAACAGATCATCCACATATACTGCGATTATGTTAATCTGGTCTTTATGATAGTTAATGTATACACATGGCTCACTTTCACATTGCTTGAAGCCAATTTCTTTTAATATGGAATTTAATTTCATATTCCACTGTCGACCTGATTGTTTAAGCCCGTAAAGAGCTTTCTTTAACTTTAAACAATGGTTTGGGTAACGCTGGTCTACAAACATCTCTGGTTGATACATGAAAATTTCGTCATTCAATTCGCTGTTTAGATAAGCAGTAGAGACATCCATTTGGTGTAAATGTAATTCGTATTCTGCTGCAATAGCAAATATCAACCTAATGGTACTATAGCGAACAACAGGAGAGAATGTTTCTGTATAATTAACGCCATAAATTTGCGAACACCCTTTCGCTACCAGCCTAGCTTTGAAACGCTGAATATTGCCTTCTTTATCCCTCTTAATAGAGAATACCCATTTATTTCGTACAATCTTTTGCCCTTTAGGCAGTTCTATGAGCTCCCATGTTTTATTCTTGAGCAGCGCATCATATTCGTCTTTCATCGCGTTAAACCACTGTTCTGAATGTTCACTAGATAACGCTTCATCGACTGTGTTTGGTATCTTAACTTCGTCTGTAGTAATTAAACTCAAATAATTGTATACCTTTCTTGGCCTACCACATCTTCCAGTACGAACAAACTTTGGCCTGCCTGGCAACCTTTTCGCTGCAACTAACTCTTCTTCTGCTGATTCGAAATCATCGTTACTTCCCTCTGACTGTGAATCATCGGAGCCAACTTCAACAGGGTCACCACTTTTATTTGACTGCGTATCATAAATCTCAACACGGATATCATTCGCTCTTGCATCATCGTTTGTAACAATACCCTCAACCAATGCTGTGTCTGAATATTGCGTATGTTCTGTCCTTTCTATAAAGTATACATCTCTGCTTACAATTAGGTATTTTGATTTCCGATCATACAATCTGTACGCCTTCGCTGTATCTGCGTAGCCAACCATTGTATATTCCTTCCCCTTTGGTTTGAATTTATCATGTTGACGTTTATCAAGAGCCACCGCATATGACCCAAATGCCCGTAAATGCGCCACTGTTGGTTTGCGACCATGCCATGCTTCGTATGGCGTCACCGTGCCTAACGCTTTAGTTGGTGACCGGTTTCTCAAGTATGCTGCTGTATGCACTGCCTCGGCCCACAATGATTCTTCAACGCCAGCGTCGAGCATCATACATCGTGCCATTTCGATAAGCGTACGGTTTAGCCTCTCCGCTAACCCATTTTGTTGTGGCGTATAGGGGACGTCAGCTGACGTAATATCCCATTTGATTTCAAAAACTCATCAAAAGCATTGTTGACAAACTCTTTTCCGTTATCGCTTCTTAACACTTTAAATTTTTTGCCTGTTTGGCACTCTGCCATCGCCTTAAACTCTTTGAATTTCTCAAACACCTCGTCTTTGTGTCGCAAAAAATAAACAAAAATGTAGCGAGTTTTATCGTCGGTGAATGTCAAAAAATATCGCGCACCGCCGATAGACGTTTTGTTGATAGGGCCGCACACATCGGTATGGACCACTCCCAGCACTTCTGCTGCTGAATTTTGTGCACTTCGATACGGCCGTTGACTGCATTTGCTAGACATACACACAGTACATTTCACATCTGCTGATGATTTCAGCTTTAAACCAAGCACCATGTTTTTGTTATTCAGCTCCCGTAGACTTTCAAAATTTAAGTGACCTAAACGCTTATGCCACTTCATCGCATCATCAATAGTTTTCCTCGAAAAATACAATTTGTTTTTATTTGTTTCAATTAAATACAAATCACTGACCTTGCTAGCACTTAATATAATTGCCCCGTGCTTGTCCATAATTTTTGCTGTATTTTGCCTGAACTCCACAATGTAGCCGCTGCTTACCGCTTTTGAAACTGATATGAAGTTACACTGCAAACCGGGTACGAAGAGAACATCGACAAGTGTGACGTCAAACTTCTTTGTTTTTAATCTAACAACCCCTTTGCCTGTTGCTACCATCTTATTGTCGCCCGCCAGCATGATTGATTCTTCGCATGTCTCAAACTTATCGAACATGTTGCGGTTGCAACATAAGTGTGAAGAAGCGCCGCTGTCGACGCACCAAGGATCGCTATGTAAAAATCGGTCATTGAATGCGACGAACAGACCATTTTTCTTTGTATTTCTTTGCATAGAATGTTCTCGTTGTTTCTCTTTGCATTGTGCGGCGAAATGGCCCTTTTTTCCACAGAAATAGCATTTGAGGTTCGATCGTGTGCTTTTGCCATTTGAACTTGCTGTGTCATTTGACTTTGCGTTAACCGAACACCTTTTTTCAGCGCATGTGCTTTCTTGTGCAATGAACGCCTGCGCCCTACTTTCGGTACATATAGAACTGCTTATTTTTCTTCGTTCGCCTTCTTCTTGACTTTAACTGCATTAAGGGATGGTAGCGTATCACGCGATTCTAAAGCAACCACCAGATTTTCAAAGCTTTTTGGAAGGCTTGCCAGTAGCATAATAACAATCAATTCCTCTTTCAGGTCAACTTCAATTTCTTTTAGCTTTTCTGCGAGTGTTGTAAACTTGCAACATATTGCTGAATACACTCTTCCTCAGCCATTCGAGTAGCAATTAGCTGCTTAAACAATGTCACTTTTCTTACCGGACCTTCTGGTATGTGCACCTCCTTTAAACGCTTCCATGCATCATTCGCTGTGTTGCAGGTTTTAATATGGCTTATTTGCATAGGTGTTATGCTAAGGATAATTGTGGCCTTTGCTTTTTCATCCTTTGCTTTCCAAAGTAACACGCTTTTCTCATCTGCACCCTCGACTGGACAAGCAGTCTCTCCGCACGTAACGGACCATAATTCCTGATGCACTAGAACACTTTGCAGCTGTAGACTCCACGAATCGTAATTAGATTCATTTAATTTCTCGATATTAAAAAACGACGAACTCATTTTACTCGGCTCCCAGGAATTTGCACCTGGGCCCATAACCTGCTGGAAGGTCGTACCTTGTGGAATATTCCCGGTTCAAAATAAAACGGTTCTACAATATTGCTTTCGATATTAAAGTACAAAATGATGTTTATTGATTCAAAGTCAAAACGCAAGTAAGTTAGAAAAGTACATTCAAAGTAAAAAAATGAAAAATGCAGGGCTGCATGAATATGTAAGTTGAACAGGGTTGTCATCCAACATATACTGTAGAGAAGAAATTGAATATTTTGATCAACAATTCAACTAGTATGTCGTTAAGATCATATAGTAGGATGTGGTAATTATTATATTTCTGAAGGATTGGAGTTGAGTGGACCTTCGGGACCTTGAATAGAGTAAAAATAGATAGGGCCCGAAGTACAATTTATTATAACCGAAAAATTTATTTATTTGTTTAAATCGAGTACCGATGGGCTTATTTTGTGCACAGACTTTAGATACTCTCTCAATTTATATAAATGAAAGGTAATGATGTATTTTGTTATGCTTGAAGAACTTTGTTTAAATATTGGGTATAAAATCAGAATTTGTTATTAAACATTATTACTTTTCTAACGCGATATAACGTAAAACTTGAATAACAATAAAGAAGATGGTGGGAAGGTTGATGATCCGAATGAATACACTTATAAAATAACAAGCTATGAGGAAAAAGTCGTCACTGACAGTAACAAAACCAAGTCGCTAGAATTTCTTGATAATTTTATGGCTTCACCAAGCCCAATAAGAAATATAAACCTGGGTATTGAAAGACAGCTTCAAGAATTATATAATGGACAGGAAGTGGAGAGTGGCAAAATCAATAGCAAATCAGAGCTTATAAATGTGATCGAGCAATTGAAAAATTTAGAACACTACAACATTCAATTAATAAAAGAAGAGAAAATAGATACAAAACGCTTAGAAGAACAACAGAAATTGAACCGATCACTATCGGAACTTCAAGATTTGAAAATGAAAAAAAAACAAGAGAACGAATACGTCAAAATTGCAGTTCGTGAACTAATATCTAACTATGACCAACATCTAGTGAATATTGATAAAATTCAGGAAAGTGAGACCTTAGAAAGAGAATTATCGTCATCATTGTTTAGAGAAAATCGAAAGGTGGACGATATTCCGAGTAAACTTAGAACTCATCAATTACGAAATCAAAATGAAGGCAAGTTAGTCAATAATAATAATAAAAATAATAAAAAATTGTAATTTATGTGTTTCTTCAATCGTTAATCAGAAATTCCTTAATAAATAACAATGTGTCATGACTACAAAAATCCTTTACATATTCATCAAGTAGCTTAACTACCAAATCTTTTTCTTCAAAAATAATACTTCAATTAAGACATTTGTTCATATGTTTTATATTGAAGGTTTAAAATTTGTTACTTCACTTATCTATTCAAACGTGTACTAAATTAGGTACTCAAATTATCGTTTCTAAAATAATACGTATATATAGATATGTAGACATAAGACATACTTATCTTTAGATACTAAAACACTGGCATCGCATGTTTTCTTGATATTGAACTGAACTACTTTGCAAAGAGACGGGGTCATAAGTTAATATAATTACACTGTGGAACATTTTTGGGATTATTGTTTGGGGGGTGAGAAATTCCAAGTCAGGGTGATGGTACTAGGTCAGTATAGTAAAACCCTCAAAGGGTTTGGCGTTCGTATGTGTGAGTTTTTTTATGACTTTTTAAATTTTTTCCTTATCTTGATGTTTTTTCGCGAACCACTTGTCCGATTTTGATGAAATAAATTTAGAAAAATTAAGAATTACAATTTCTATTTGTTTTTATTCAAAAAAGTGTCATTTATTGCCTTTTTTATAAATTTTTTTTTAGGCAAAATTTATTAAAATAAATAAATAAAATAAAAATAAAAAATTATAAAAATGTTTACTTTATTTTTTTAGTAGTTTATGGCGAGAAAAAATAAATAAATAAAAAAGGCGATAAATGACACTTTTTTGAATAAAAACAAATAGAAATTGTAATTCTTAATTTTTCTAAATTTGTTTCATCAAAATCGGACAAGTGGTTCGCGAAAAAACATCAAGATAAGGATAAAATTTAAAAGGTCATAAAAAAACTGACACATACGAACGCCAAACCCTTTGAGGGTTTTGCTATACTGACCTAGTACCATCACCCTGACTTGGAATTTCTCACCCTCCAGATTAGCTGTTGCACTGAGTAATAGCAAGCTTAATCACTTTTACAACGATACCAGTATCAATTTGGATATTTTCCAAAAATAAACTTTTTGACATACAAAATTGTTATAATTTATTTTCATGTTTTCTAGATAAATACATACATACGCGATTGAAATAAGAGCAAAAAGTTAACTACTATATGTCATTTTAACTTTTTCAGTACTTAACAAAAAATAATTAAAAATACTTTTTAATATTAGTTCAATTTCAAAGATCTACATTTTGATCTCGGAGGCTCAATTCGAAAAGAGAAGAAAATTATTTTTTACTTAAGCCAAAAGTTTACTAAAAGCCAACATTCAGCCGTATATCCTTTTATATATGCACTTAATAATTAAAACTAATTCAAGTTTAATTTTATATTTATTTTTACTATTAACAGAGCTATATTTACCTAAGGAGATATCATTGGAAAGTTATGCTCCACCACCGGTGGTAACCATGAAGGAACCCGAGAACTTTAAGTCATCTCGAGGTTTCGCATCAACAATACTTACCAGGACTAGTACCTTCCCTTTGGCGAAACCAAATCCTGTTGAATTCAGAAGTTACGGTCAACCAAACAGCAGTGCGCAAGTACAGCAAGAAACTTCTCAACTTGTGCCCCAAATAAATTATAATCCATCACCATTACCTTATGACAAGATCGCTAAGTTCGAGAATGTTTGTGAGCAAGCACAAAACAATGGTTACGATCCACAATTTCGTCGACTATCTGTTAAGTCTGATGTAGACAAAATTCAAAATATTCCGTCAACATTATTCGGAGAAAAATCAGCCAATGGCGAGTGGTTGACAATTTCGCCATATATTGAGACCCCTTCTCCGGTCTACACAAAACGAATTAATCCCAATGCTTTATTGCATGGTCAAAATTATAATAATACAGCGCGTGGTTGGAAGTCAAGTGACGCATTTTCTTGTAAGTCGCCATGTGATACAAGTTTTAAGACCCCCAACTTACCTTATACAGATTTTTAAGAAAATGTATATGTATATGTACTAATCGTGAAATGTCAAATACGTGAAATCTAATGAAGATACGAAATATACATATGTATATATTTCCATTACATTACATTTATATAAGTTATTCAAAATTTTATACCATGTTTTACATCATGATATTAGATAATATTTGCAAGTGCACATATCAACTTATGAGTGCAAATGGGAAATGTTTAGTATCGCGCCGGTTTAGTATCGTTTATGGAGAAAAACAGGGGAGGGCTACCCCCCCTCACGCCCCCTTATTGGAAAGAGGAAGGATCGAACTTTTAAATAAACCCTCCCTCGACCCCTTAGAGCCCCTATAGACCTGTAGGGAGCCCTTTGAAGATGACCAAAAATCAGTGTTTTTGTTCATTTTTCCATACAAACTGAAACCAATGCAACCCAGCCAACATTTTTGTATGGACAAGAAATCAAAATAAAGAAAACCGAAATGTTTCAGTGCAATGTATATACATATTTAATTGCATCTATTAATGATACAAAGGGATCCGGGGTGACCGAAGTACTTTCGTGTAGTACTCCTTTCTGCGTAAAAAATAACCCTGGTCGGTCCAACAACGTGGTGTATCAATTTTTTCACATAGAACTCTTTTTGCGTGGGCGGCCTTCGGCCGCGCTTTAAAAAAATAACTCTGGTCGGTCCAACACCGGGGTGTATCAATTTTTTTTTCGCATAGAACTCTTTTTTGCGTGGGCGGCCTTCGGCCGCGCTTTAAAAAAATAACCCTGGCCGGTCCAACACCGGCTACGCCATCCACAGTATTTTAGCACTGAACACCTTTTCGCGTTCACTTCACAAATTTGTTGCTAACTGGGTTTAATTTATTCCCTTTTGTTCGTGCTTTCTCGGCAATTTGACAGTTCAAATTAGGCAGTCATTTTGGTTTTTCGCATTATTGCACTTAATGCAGAAAAGGTGTATTTTATTTAAAGATTTACAAAGAAATTAACAATCAAAAGCAATTAAAAACAATACTAGTGGTTTTTATAATTCATAAGTAATATATGTGCGTGAAAATGTATCCATAATTGGTTTGGTACAATGCACAACAGATGAAAATACACTAGCATATATTGAGAAATTTGCAAAAAAAATAGCATTTTTTAAAGTGAAGTTTTGGAAAAATTTGTGAACCGATTTTTATAAAATATGTTTTAAAATAAAGTTCAATAATTTAAGTATACATGCGTGTTTAAAATTTTCAATTTGGTTCTCTCGTTTAGGTACTGTGAGCCAAAATTAACCGGCGCGATACTGAACCCAACCCGTGCAAATATACATATATGCTTTTTTCTTCTTCTTTACACTATGGAAGCAAAATAACAATAATCCGATCTTGTTTGTCTATTTATATAAGCTTATACTACTGTAATCGTGCTATAATTGAATATCATTGACTCAGTGAAAAATTAACACTGATTATTAAAACTTCGAATGTGTAGAATATTTTCTTGAATAAACATTGATTAAAAAATGAAATACTTTATTTTTTGTTTCTTTATGGGCTACAAAGCAAATGCAGAAAATGTTAATTGGAATGGTAGATGTCCCGGAAAATGTTTTTTTTAAGTAAACTGATTGCTGGTTGAGAAGTGACAACGGGGAAACACAGGAGATAACTAATTGCTTGATAGAATATATAAATCAAAATTATACTATGGTATACTACATTTATTTTCTTCGGTTGAGCTCTTGTCGATCTGTGGACGGAACAGCATAACAGCTTTGACAGATGACATCCCTAATTTGCATAAGCGGGCTTAATTTGAATTAACTTGCGCATTTGTTTCATTTTATTGCAAATTAGTAATGCACAAAAATTTCATGCATTTAGCTGAATTCACCAAATTTGAGTAGGTAACACTGCCCAAAATTGGTCGACTTTTGCTATTGTTTGACAGATGTCGCTTGAAGTCTGTCGCCACCTTTGTGTATAAAGCATCAGAGGAAAGTACGAGGTTTGACAATTAAGTAATGAGACTGATTTTATTGCCGCTCTTGTGGTAAACCTTTTCCTTTCTCTTTTTCCGGCATCACTCCCCTCACCATTGATATATGTACCATCGCTCCAGTTTGCTTAGTTCGCCTGCTGCGCCAAGTTGAATAGACGTGTGTTTGTAGTGCTCGTCACGAAAATGGAAAAACGAAATCAAGAGCAGCATGGAATGACCGTCACACAGAAGACTGTTTGGAACAAGTGGAAAACGATCCCATGCTGCTTGATCGAGTTATTACAGGCGATGAGAGCTGGTTTTTCCAATACGACCCGGAAACCAAACGCCAAAGCTCACAATGGTTGTCTCCGCGCGCCCCCGCCCGAATAAAGCTCGAATTAGCAAGTCGAAGCTGAAAACGATGATTATTGCCTTTTTTGATAGCCGTGGAATCGTCCACAAAGAATTCGTTCCACCGGCGAAAACTGTGAATCAAGTCTACTATTGCCAAGTACTCGAAAGATTGCGAAAACGAATCAACAGGGTGCACCCAGACATCGCTCGTAACTGAATCCTTCATCACGACAACGCGCCGTGCCACACCGCCCTCAGCGTGTCCCAGTATTTGGCCTCTAAAGACATCGCCGTGTTGCAACAGCCGCCTTATTTGCCCAACATGTCACCCTGTGACTTTTTTTTGCTTCCTAAAACAAAATCGGTGGTCAAAGGAACCCGATTGACGATTACGGACATCCAGGCGGCCGTGACGAGGGTACTCGAGAACATCCCAGTCGAAGCGTTCCAGAAGTGTTACGAAGCATGGAAAACGCGCTGGAATCGCTGTATAGATGCACAAGGGGAATTCTTTGAAAAGGATGGCAGAGTTGCAGAATAATTTTCAAATATACGGCTTTTATGGAATCATTCTGATTACTTAATTGTCATACCTCGTAGTTATTATATTGCTAATTGCAATAATGTGCAAGCATATTAACAAAATAAAATTAACAAAAATCTGACGATAGAGCAGATGTTCCATTGCCCGACCATGATGAAGTTCGAATAGCAATCACCCGTCTGAAGGACAACAAAGCGGCAGGGGCCGATGGATTGCCGGCCGAGCTATTCAAACACGGCGGCGAAGAACTGATAAGGAGCATGCATCAGCTTCTTTGTAAAATATGGTCGGACGAAAGCATGCCCAACGACTGGAATTTAAGTGTGCTATGCCCAATCCATAAAAAAGGAGACCCCACAATCTGCGCCAACTACCGTGGGATTAGCCTCCTCAACATCGCGTACAAGGTTCTACCGAGCGTATTGTGTGAAAGATTAAATCCCCCCGTCAACAAACTGATTGGACCTTATCAGTGTGGCTTCAGACCTGGTAAATCAACAACCGACCAGATATCCACCATGCGCCAAATCTTGGAAAAGACCCGTGAAAAGAGAATCGAAACTCACCACCTCTTCGTCGATTTCAAAGCTGCCTTTGACAGCACGAAAAGTAGCTGCCTCTATGCCGCGGTGCCTGAATTTGCTATCCCCGCAAAAATAATACAGCAGTGTAAACTGACGTTGAGCAACACCAAAAGCTCCGTCAGGATCGGGAAGGACCTCTCTGAGCCGTTTGATACCAAACCAGGTTTCAGACAAAGCGACTCTCTTTCTTTTGACTTCTTCAACCTTCTTCAGGAGAAGCAATCTTCTATAAGAGTCTTCAGCTCCTGGCGTACACCGATGATATTGATACACTAGCCTTAAATTCACGCCGTTAGTTCTGCTTTCTCCAGAATGGATAAGGCAGCGAAGCAAATGGGTCTTCTGGTGAACAAGGACAAGACGAAATATCTCCTGTCATCAAACGCCATTGTTTACGGTCATAACTTCGAAGTCGTAGATAATTTCATCTATCCTGGAACCAGCATCCACACCGACAACAACGTCAGCCTTAAAATCCAACGCAAGATATATCTTGCCAACAGGTGCTACTTCGGACTGAGTAGGCAATTGAGAAGTAAAGTCCACTCTCGACGAACAAAAACAAAACTCTATAAGTCACTCATTATTCTCGTCCTGCTACCTTATACAAAGAATTGTATATGCATCATGTTTTTTCTTGTTTAAAAAAGTATAAAAGCTGATATCAAAATTTTGAGTATGTAGTTTTATGTGCAGATAAAGTTTACAAAATAAAAACATAAAGTGGTAACAAATTTCAAATATATGTAATAAGGAAGTTAAATCAAAAATAGTCTTACTACTTAATATTTATATGTCCATATTTGGTTTTTATTTTTTTTAATATTATTAATAATTATGTATATATGCTATTAATAGTCAATATTATTACCATTATTCAGTATTACGGAATTAATTCGGAATGGAATCTAAACCACCAAGAATTTAAGTTGGGCTGGATCAATAGCGACCCATTCTTGGTCTATTCCCTTTTTAAGGTCCTTGCTGTCTCAAACTGTATACCGTTCTTGAGCACTTTGTCAGAAATGATACCCCAGAGGATCTCAATCGGATTTAGGCCCGGACTTAAGGTAGACCAGTCCAGTACAGGTATTTTTCGCCCTTTAAAGATGGATTTGGTGACCTAAACTGTGTGTACGAGGGCTGCTATATATATTTCTGGCCTAATAATGAAAATAGGCATATTTATTAACGAAAATGTTTTTTTTTTTGTTGGATTTGGCTCGTCCAACGGTCGATTCCTGTTTGTTTTTGGGCTCATACGCATAGATCCATGATTCGTCACCTGTGACGATCTTATAAACGTCTTTTGAAGCACCGCGATCGTATTTGTTCAGCATTTCTTACACCAATCCACACGAACCCTTTTTTGAGCGATTGTCAAATTGTGCGGGATCCAACGAGAACAAACCTTTTTTACGGCCAGGTGTTCATGCAATATCGAATATATGCTGGTGGGAGAAATGCATAGGCATGCCTCTATTTGAAGGTATGTTACATGACGGTCTTGCATTATCAGTTCACGTACGGCATCGATGTTTTCTGGCACAACGGCTGTTTTTGAACGACCTTCACGGAATTCGTCTTTGAGCGAGCGTCGGCCACGATTTAATTCGTTGTACCAGTTTTTCACAGTGCTATAGGATGGTGCTTCATAGCCATACAAAGATTTTAGTTCATCGTTGCACTCTTGTCGTGATAATCCACGTCGAAAGTTGTGAAAAATGATCGCACGAAAATGTTCACGAGTTAATTCCATTTTTTGGCCGAGATGAATTTTTTAATTCCCTGTAAAGAAAACAATTCACGATTAAATGACAAAACGTTCTGAGTGATGTTATGCTAAAAAATGTCAAACTTTCCAATGGAAATGTCAGATTGCACCTGGCAACACTTAGTGTTGCCTAGTCCAGAAAATTATATAGCAGCCTATGTATTGAAACATTGTCCTACTGAAAAGTCCTGTCGTCGCCAGATAAATTGCAACCAAATTTTATTAACTCACTCTCGAGGAGACCCACATACATTTGAGTATTCATTAGGGTAGAGATATAGTACATATGTATGTATGTATATTAGGGTGTGCCATTCTGAGGCAACCTTTTTTTTCAACTGAAAAACAGGCTCAAAACTTTCGAAAATGTGTAAAAAAAAAGTCACTCAAAAGATGAGCTCCTAATATTAATATTAAGAGGTGCCTATTTCAAATTTTCTGTTTTCCATATAAATTACATAGAAAAAAAATCATTTTTTTTTGTGGTGGTTATTGTGCGGAGGTTTTATATGTGCCCCGATGGCTGCCAGTAGGGATGGTAAACTCGATCCCGATTCTACTCGAGAATCGAGTTTTCTCGTAAAATAATCGATTTTTCGAATGTCAAGAGCCGATTCTTAATCGACTTCGACCACTGGAGATCGATTCCGTAAAATCGATTATCGAGCTCATCTTTTGAGTGACTTTTTTTTACACATTTTCGAAAGTTTTGAGCCTGTTTTTCAGTTGAAAAAAAAGGTTGCCTCAGAATGACACACCCTAATGTATATGGCTTTCCCCTACAACAGAACGCAGCCCATACCATCCTACTGCCACCGCCAAACCCTCGCTTAAAACAAGATCGCCGATCCTGACGCATATCTCTCTGATATCTTTTGCAACTATCAGGGCCATCTAGATTGAACTTCTTTTCATTACTAAAAATTATGTTATGCCATTCTTAGCATCAAAAACGGTACTTACTTATTTGCAAACTCCATGCGAGCCTTCAAGTGTCGCTGTGAAGCTTTGGGTTTAGGAACCATTGAGGTATGTTTCAGTAATGGATTTTTATGGATTCTTTGCGCTATTCGACTATCAGTTATTTGGAGACCCATACGACCTTAAAATTTTTCGCTACTCATTAAATCAACCACAGCAAGTCCTTGTATTTGCCGTTTCCAACGCAAATCAATGTTGCTTTTCCGCCCAATTCGGGTAAAGCTGAATTTTTGTAGATAAAGTGTCAAAAGCCCAATCGATCCCATGTGTGCTAAAAAAGTTATAAAAGATGCAATCCGATCTCAAAACAAAAATTTGCATTGGAATCAGGAAGTACTAAGGCAACTTTTCCGCACTATTAGAAATCCCGAATCGAAAAAAGTCCGGAATCGACCCACCCTATTGTTCACGTACCTGCTTCTTTTAGTGTTAAACATGCAGTTCAAGTGAATATATGTACATACGTATTTATTACAAGCCTTTACCATTATAGTTCGTGCTGATCAATATTTCAAAAAAATGTCAAAGTTTTGCGATTTGTAATAAACTCTTGACTGAAGATGAAACTGTTTTGGTCAGTCGTGGAATGCCAACTTTAATCGATGCAAGTATTGCGAGAAGTGATGAGTTTACTGATTATTTAAAAAGTCAAGAGTCCGTTACGTGGATTGTAGAAAATCATACACCCGGAAAACTTCAATCTCTGCAGCTAAAAGACAACGTGAGGAAGAACAGGCCAGTAATTCAAAAGTAAGTCCACCTCGTACTAGAACGCGAGTAAGTGAGTCCGGCTTTTGTTTTAAAGAACACTGCTTAATTTGTGGCGATGGAGCGGATGATGAAGCAGAGAAGAAGAAAGCGCTTAATCATCGGCCGAAAGTTTCTACTCTTACATTTAAAGATTCCAATTAGCTAAAGATCGTTCTGATGAGGTATCAAAAGCTGTCTTTGCACGTATTAATTTTGAGTTTGATTTAGTCGCTACTGACGCAAAATACCATGACAGTTGTTACAAATCCTTCCTGAGACCTAATAATGGAGGTAAAGTTGGCCGTCCTCAAAGTGAGGCTATAAATTCTGCAATGGAGGAAATTTTTAATTTCATTGATGATTGTCAGTTTTCGTTGGATGAATTGAAGAATGTATGTCAAAATGTAGCACTAGAAAACAGGATTATCAAAATATGATTGAAACTAATGTATGGAAGTAGGATTATTATTACAGAGAAGCCTGGAAAGTTAACATCTATTTGTTTTGTAGACAATTATCAAGATATTTTAAGTGATAACAAAAACTTAAACGACAGGAAAACGGTTAAAAACTTTGAAAGCTGCAGCAGAAATTATTCGAGAAGATATCCAAAGCTATGTGTTTGATAATACTATG